>NW_022900933.1:41529598-41552114 GCF_012274545.1 Fukomys damarensis | reverse complement strand
CGCGCTCTGGGCCCGTGGCCAGCCTCTCCCACCCCGCAGTTTCCTGGATGCCCAGGGGCATGGGCAGGTTCCTGGGACCTGGCTGCATGGCAGTGTCGAGTGTTGGCAGAAGTGCCTGCCCTGCAGGAGAAAAGATTAGCCCAAGGTGCGGAGCCGCCCTGGGCCCGTGGCCAGCCTCTCCCACCCCGCAGTTTCCTGGATGCCCAGGGGCATGGGCAGGTTCCTGGGACCTGGCTGCATGGCAGTGTCGAGTGTTGGCAGAAGTGCCTGCCCTGCAGGAGAAAAGATTGTAGCCCAAGGGGCGTCACGGTCTTGGTTTTGTTATATTTCCGAGGGCAAAAGAGAGCTATGAGGCATCTCTTTTGGGAAGGGCTGATTAGGGAGGAGCTGGAGATTTGGGCCTGCTTGAGTGTAGCAATTTGGAGCCGTGCTGAGAGATTGTTCCCTGAGAGCTCCAGCACCAAAGAGAGGCAAGCCTCATGCAAGGGGTGCCCGGGGCTTGGGCATGGAGCCTTCTGATGCTTGACTTTGTCCACGTTTTGGTCATGGCCCTGGAAGGTTCTTCACATTCATGGTACTGTCTGGGTGGGCGGCAGGAATGAGGAGGGCCAGGTGTGGAGGTACTCAGTGTGATGCTGCGGGTTAGGGTTAGGGTTAGGATGGGCCTGTGATTTAAGATTGGATGGACCAGGGTGTCAGATGACCCAAGTGCATTCTGGCCATGGCCCAAAGACAAGAATGAGTCTGTCTGGTATCCTGGTCCTGGAAGAGACGGCATTGGGGCCAAGCCTGACCAAGATTGGACCAGGAGGGCCTCTCCCGTCCTGCCTTGGTGCCTGGCTGTAGGCTGCACCCTCTGAGCCCTGCCAGGTCCCTCTGGCCATCCCATCCCACCACTGATCTCCAAGCTCAGTATCTCTTGACCCTCAGGGCCATGGGATGGGAAAAGTGCCCTGGGATGGCGGAGGCAGAGGCAGACATGGGAGGGGCCCTGGGCAGTTACGATAAGCCCAGCCCACTCGCCCCCACAGTGCACAGCAGGCAGGTCTGAGCAGGGCCCACAGCCTGTCATCTGCACTTGGGCCCCAGCCAGTGCGGCTCCAAATCGCTACCTGAGGATGTGTTTTCTGCTCAAGTTGGCAGCCATGGGTGTGGGGGCAGGGAGGCCCTGGAGGAATGTGGCGGGCCAACGCGTGTCCCCGTGGCTTTCTGCCCTGCCGGCCGGCTGTCCTATGTGGAGCCTGATGGGGCAGGCCCTTGCCTTCCCTGGAGCCTAGACCCTACTTCACTTCTGCCCAGCTTGCCCCCTTCCTCTTCACGGCTGGTTCCCTCAGGTGCCCAGACAGGGGCAGATACCTTCCCAGTGAAGGGCCAGAGATGCAGGGTAGCAGAGCTGTACACTCCCGTTTCCCTTCTCTTCTGCCATGTGGCCTAGCTGCCAGCCCAGAGCTGGTACCATGATGCCAACACCCTGGTATTTCCGCTGGGTCGATGGCAGCCACAGGCTGTGCTGCTCCAGCTTGCCACAAGTCCGGCTCTGTCCCATTAGCTGGGGTGTGTTTGGAATCCAGGTGCCCACTGGGGCAGTGGCTCACTGGACAAAGTAAGAATTGAGTCCAGGCTCTTGGACACGGAGGCAGGAGAGTGGAGGCCTCTCTTAAGACCAGCTAGCACTTAAAGCTCCATAGGCTTGAGGAAGCCTTGTGAAAGACAGAAGTGCAGTTATGGATGTAGACCAGGGGCTGGCTGGGCTCTGCACATGCCCAGTGTGTGCCGTGGCCACATCTGTGGCTCAGCCTCCTTGAGTGGGTGGGCCCAAGCCTTGGATGTTGAGGACTGTGGTACCCAGCATGCTGCCCACCAGTGGGGGCCACCCTTCTCTCTTGGCCCTGCCCCATCTATCTCTCAGGACATCCGTGTCACCCTGGGTTGTCACTGATTTCTGGTCTACGGCTGGCAGGGTGGAGACCACGTTTGCTCACATGTGTCAGTATTCTGTGGGTATGGCCAGTGGCTGATGGACCACTTGGAAGGGAGTGAAGCATTTTCTTGGTTCAGGGCACTACTAGTTGAGTGGGGAGCAGGATGGTCGAATTTGAGGAGTCATGGCAGCCCAAGACCCTGCCTCATAGTGGGCTACACGGAGAAGAGCTGTTGTGGTCCTTCTGAGGCTGTCCCTGTCTAGCAACCCACCTGCTTGGCCCAGAGCCCTGCCCAGGATGAGGCTCTTAGGGGCAGACCTATCTTGGAACATGCTGTGTTGGTGCCAGAAGAGCAGCTGTGCTGGGTGGTATGATACAAGGAAGACCCCATAGTGGGTATGGAGTATGGGAAGAACAGAAGTGGGCAAGGCTCTGTGGATGGCCAATAGGCCAGGCTGACCCTTCTCTGATGGCTCCATCTGTGGCCAGCAGGGGCTGCTTTCCTTGCTTGAGCTGGACAGGGTGGGCGTTTCCCTGGGGCCTTGTAAAACCAGGTAGAACTGCAGGGCACCCAGTTTGGGCTCTACTGGAGCCCCTCTGGCTATCTAGTGGAAGGTCAGAGTCCCTGAGGACCATGCCTTGTTTAGGGGAGGGCAGGTGGAACTTGCTTTGGCTGGTCAGGACCACAGGCCGGTACAGGGTGGGAGTATGGACATGGCCTGGCTCCATTGTACCCATTTGCCCTGAAGGTCTGGCTGGTCTAGGTAGTGACCCCCCCACCCCTCGTCCATCTTCAGGGTCCCTTCTGAATGGCAGGGACACTGCATCTGCCCTGCCCACACCTCATCAGATGGAATTTCTTTGGGTTGGTCTAACCTGGGTGGGTTTTTTGCTCTGTACCTGGCTACTACTTGGGAGTCTTGTCTGGGGCTTTGGCATGGCAAAGGCTGCAGGAATCAGGGAGGGCTGCCCTGGGCAGTGGAGGGTTTGAAAGTGGCTGAGGGCCAAGTCCCTGGGCCCTGGAGTGTGGATGGCATGGGAATGGGATCATGGATGCCATGCAGCACGGTTGATTGGGAAGGAATCATGGCTTCTAGGATCACTTAGGTTGCACAGACTTCTAGGACATAGTAGGGGGCAGTTTGGGCCAGTGAGAGTTTCTGAGCGGGTGAGGCCCCAGACAGAGCACCCACTCCTTGGACTCCAGGACCAGCTCCCTGTCCCCACACCCCTGCCTGAGCTGGTCCCTGTTCCCATGAGTGGACTTGAGACTAGACCTTGGCCTCCTGTGACCCTAGGTGGCTATGGGAGGGGTTGGAGCCTCCTGCCTCCCTTCAGAGTAGGAGACTAGGGGGTGGAGTGGGCCCTCACTAGTCTCTCTGGGGTGGGCTGCTCCTGCCATGGCCTTGGGGCCTGGGATACTCCCTCCCTTTCTCCCTGGGGTGAGGATGGTGGCAGAGTCCTGGGTCTCTCCAGAGCTCAGGTTTCAGGAAATGTATCTGTGCTTAGGGCTTCTGGCATCAGTACTGGCACCTGGCTCCATGGGGGCCCAGGTTGGGATGCTGAGGGTCTTTGACAGGCAGACCCCAGGCCTGGGGTACTGGCCTGCTGCTGGGTCAGAGCTTAGCCTTGCAGCAGAGAGATAGGATTTTGGTGGAGGTGGTTGGGGGAGTGGTGGAGGATGGAGCCTCCACTGGATGGGTGGATGGCTAGTCAGTCAGGCTTCCCTGGGTCCCCTCTGTAGCTGGAAGTCTGGGCAGGTGGCAGCTCTCTGACCATCCTCAGTCCCCCTCTTCGTAGCCCCTATTGCTTTTGCTGGCTCCAGTCTCTTTCCTACAATACAGCAGGACACTTTTCCCTCTTCCCACGGTCCTTTTTTGTCTGGTAGGATTTGGGGTTGAAAAAGCCTTGTTCATGGCTGTGGCCTGGTAAGTTGGAAGCACAGGTTGGGTGTCATTTGCAGAGGATGGCCCTGGATGCTGGCAGGTGGCCGGGGGAGGAGGGTCCTTTGAGGGCCACAGGTGCTGGCCCACCTGCTGGCTCAGGTTCTCCCCGGATGACTTCCTGCCATCCAGGTGTAGGGAGCCCAGCTGGCAGGCGGTGGGGCCCTCTTGGGCGGCAGGCAGGCGCATGTCCTCGCTGGGGTAGGTAACCAGAGCCTATCTCAGTGGGGTGATGGTAACCCTACCTGGGTGCCTGAAGTGGGTTTCCTGGGAACCAGGAACGCCTGCCCAGGTGCGTCCATGTGGGTGATCAGAAGGCAGGCCTGTGGCCATTGATGTGGCCTGCAACTGTGGTCTCAGGCTACCAGCTTGGCCTGTCCAGGGGCTTGAGTGACTTTTTGGCCCTGTGGGTCTCAGACCTGACTCCAGCCCAGCAGCCCCTGTTTTGCTGAGTGCTGGCAATGCTGTCTGCTGGGATCTGGTGCCAGCTGTACCAAGAGTCCTGTCCTACACCCTCGTTCTCCCAGTGGTGTCTGTCCTCAGAGAAAGCAACTGTGGAATGCTGGTGAGGGGTTTGTGGGTCTGGGGAGGAGGGTAAGCCTCACTAGAAGGGAAGGGGATGCTTCTAGCATTGCTTCCAGTGGGTATGGCCCCCATATCCAGGAGGGGACCCTGTTCAGGAGGGGACACTGTGTTGTGGCTACATCTGGGGTGCTGTCCCTGAGACAAGGCTGGGTGTCCAGAGGCTGAGAGTGGTTGGGTGTGGCAGGCTGGGAGGGTCAAGGCCTGTCCTGGGCTGGGGAAGGAGGAGGGGGCATAGCAGGCTCTGAGTGCAGTCTGTGGGCAGATGCAGGAGCAGTGGTGATGAGCAGGTGGGGACCCTCAGCCTCAGTGAGGACATGTGGTTTCCCTAGCACACTGGGCTGCAGGAGCCTGGATGCTCCCCACATGGTGTCCCCTCAGGTGGGAAGCCAGCAGGCCCATGGAGCCAGGCCGTGTTTGCAGCACTGAGCAGCATGTACAGCACTGCACAGCATTGTGGGTGGCTGTGCATGTGCCTGAGGGTGGGCAGTGGGCACTGCCATGAGCCACTCAGGCTATCCTCCTCTATCACTGTGAATGGGGGCAGGAGGGCCAGATGGTGGAGTACAGCAGTGCCCACAGACTGAGGCTGTGCCAGGCAGGCCCAGGGCCTTGTGGGCCTCAGTTTCCTACCTGTGCAGCAAAGGTTTCCTGACTTGTCCTTCCCTGCCTTGGGGAGAGGTGTTGGGTTGCTGTATCCTGCTATGGGGAGCCCCTGAGGTTGGCCTGGCAGGGCCTCTTGGCATGCCTCATATGCCCAGGGGAGACAGGGTGACTGTGGTGCTGTCCTTCTTGGGGCTATGGAGGGACTGTGGAGTCTTCTGCCATGTCAGACCCTAGTGGGGCTGGAGGTGCCCTGGCCTCCTGTGCCACTCCAGCAGGTGCCTGCTGCCCTGCCCACATGGCTGCCTGTCCTCCATGCTGACATAAGGCCCAGTCCTAGGGTATCTTTCTTCATCCTGGGCTCTGGTGGGGGAGGGTCCCAGGGGCCTGACCACCCTCCTCTGTCCACAGCGTTCCTTTACTCTCATCGTGGAGGCCTGGGACTGGGACAACGAGACCACCTTAGATGGTGAGTAGGCCAGGCTGGCAGGTGGGGGGACAGCTATCTGTGAGGCCTTCTCAGGCCATGGAGATGCGTGTGACCAGGTTCTTAGTCCTTCATCTGCAGGAGATAAAGCCTTCTATGGCCAAAAGTTTTGTCTACCTAGACAATGTACTTGGTTTCTCTCTTTATCCTGCCTGATAGGAGGCTTTTCTTTTTCCCTTTTTTTTTCTTTTTGTACTGGAGATTGACCTTAGGACCTTGCACTTGTGAGGCAGGTGGCGGCACCACTGAGCTAAATCCCTGGCCTAGGAGGCTTTTCCACATTTGTGGTCTTACAGACCCTGATCTCTACACAGCAGGGCCCTGTTGCATGTGTTCTTTGGACCATGTGGGCAGTATGGAGCCCTCGTGGCTTTGGCTGCATGGCTCCCCTCTGCCTGTCTGTCCTGGAAGGAGGGGCTTGGTGGCTGCTTCCCGAGCAGGAAGTCCTGTGGAGGTGGGGAGGCCATGCAGGGGCCCAAGGAAGATGGTGCCTGGTGTCTGCAGAGCTGTAGGCAGGAGGATGGGGTGGTCAGCAAGACTGGGCTTAGACCTCAGAGCCTCGTGGGCCCTGTGAGGACCCCACCTCCCAGCTGTGGTATGGAGGCAGCCTGTAGGGCTGTAGGGGCCAGGGTGGAGGCTAGTTGAGGGATGGAGGATGTGGTCAGGGTCAGTATGGCTGCAGGTGGGAGAGAGATACTGGTAGGAAGGACAGTGTGGGAGGTTTGATGCCAAGTCGGGCCGAGCCTTGGGCCCAACCAGTGGCAGTGCTGGGGATACCACAGGAGAACCCGTGGCTCAGCATAGGGGTGGGTTGAAGACAAAGATGTGAGGCCTTGCTGAGAGGGGGACACCCCAGGGACCATCCATCCCAACAGACCACCAATGCCAGCCTTGGTTGGAGGCAGTAGGATGCAGGGGTCTGCATGAAATATTCAGGGGTGTCATCAGGGAGCCTCTGTGCCCCTCACTGCTCAGGTGTCCCTGCCCGCATGGGGTTGGCTGAGCCGTGCATGTCTGGGTGGTAGGGGTTTGTGCAAGGGAGAGGTGAAGGTGGCTGAGTGACATCCCCTGTGCTGGGATGGCCCAGTTCCTAGTGGGTCCATTGGTGTTGGAGTGGTGTCTTGTGTGGTGGGCAATGGAATGTCAGAGGGAACTTGGGGCTTACAGGTAGGAGTGGGTTGGGCCAGGTGGGTACTGCTGCATCCAGAGCTTCTGTAGTAAGCTGACCAGTTACCAATGCCCCTGCTGCCTCCCCTACTCCACTGTCCTCGAGCCCCTGAGGCCACGTGGCTGGCTAAGTTTCTTTGATCACTTCCTGGGGGACAGTGGGTGAGCGCCTGACTCTGCCCCCAGAGGAGCTATTGATTGAGCGGGTGTCGCATGCGGGCATGATCAACCCTGAGGACCGCTGGAAGAGCCTGCACTTCAGTGGCCATGTGGCCCACCTGGAGCTGCAGATCCGTGTGCGCTGTGATGAGAATTACTACAGCACCACATGCAACAAGTTCTGCCGGCCCCGTGACGACTTCTTTGGGCATTATACCTGTGACCAGTATGGCAACAAGGCCTGCCTGGATGGCTGGATGGGCAAGGAGTGCAAGGATGGTGAGGGCTGCATGGGCTGGTGAGGGGCAGCAGGGTGGACAGCATGGTGTGGGGCTCTGTGGGGGTAGCCTGGGCGGTCACTACAGCAGGGCCTCTCTCGCCCTCTGTCCGCAGCCGTGTGCAGACAAGGCTGTAACCTGCTCCATGGGGGATGTGCCGTGCCTGGGGAGTGCAGGTGAGCTCTCAGCAGCCCCTCTTCTGCTTGCGTTACTGTTCAGCCAGCAGTTACTGGTGATACTATGGGCTCCTTGTCACACACCTGGTTAGGTCAGTGCAGAAAGCTGGAGGTGGCCACCCACAGCCATCCCAGGGGAGGCCATATACTGGCAGCCCCAAGGGGCCAGCAAGGAGAGTGGTGGGGAGAAGCACTGTCCAGGCAGATAGCTCCTGGCCAAGGATGGGGATCCAAGGAAAGAGGACCCTGTGAAGGTCAGTGGCACACAGGCAGAGCTGGAGGTGAAGGATAGGGGAGGCCTGTGAGCCTTGGGCAGAAGAGTGTGGAGGGAGTGGCGACCACACAGCTGCCTATAAGAATAACCCCTAAGACTGTGAAAGGCAGGCTGAGCTGGGCACAGGGCTGGGAGCAACGTGGGAGTGGGCCCATCTTGCAGACATCTGGGGCGCAGGGATACAGGCATGGGCTTGATGTGGGTTTGGGAAGAAGTGAGGAGGGTCGAGAGAGACCCCAAGCTTTCTAGCATGAGCTGGTGAACAGCAGTCCTGCCAGGGCTGAGATGGGAAGGAAAGGGAGAGGCAGGCACAGGAGGGAAAGAAGGCATGATGCAAGGGATGGGGTAACGTGGGCTGGGCCACAGATGGCATGCACCTGTGGCATACAAGTGGCATATGACTTGGGGTTGGGGAGGATGGAGAGGAAGGCAAGGAGCACTTCAGCCCCAGCAGGTAGGCTGTGGGCGTGGGGAGCTGGCCTGCTCTATGCGGTGCTATGGGTTGGTGGGAGGCAAGGTGGGGAGGGCCTGAGTGAGGCATACTCAGTGTGACCAGGTGGCACTGCTGTGGTAGGGCTCAGCCCCTCAGCACCCTGGGAACCCAGTATTCTAGCTGGGGCTGGGAGTGGCTTGGCTGGAGGGTAGGAGCCAGGTTGGTGTCACCTGCACACACTGGCTTTTAGATGAGCTGTGGGGGCCTACAGGCCATGTGGGAGCCCTGTGCAGGATGGGCCACTGGCTAGGGATACCTAAGGCCAGATCCATCGAGCTAGGAGAGGGCAATGTGGGGCAGATCCCTGCCACATGACTATGTATAGAGGTGGGCACCAGACTCTGAGGGCGTTGGACTCACTGCATAGACGTGGTCCACAGGTACTGAGCACTGCAGCCTTGTCTCAGTCACTTCACCCTCCTTGCTGTGGACATACACTGCTTTGACTGTACAGTGTCCTTGCCTTGTGTCCTCACCTAGGATTTAGGGGTGGGACATAAGCCCCTTTAGCAGGAAGATAAGGGCTGAGTGGGGTGGCAGTGTGAGGACAAAGGCCTGGGGTGGAGGTAAGCCTCAGCACCCTCCTGGCCTTGTGGATGAGGCACAGCTGCCTTTGATTCAGGTTTCAGCCTCCCCCTCCCCCAGCCAGATGCTGCAGAGTGGCCAGGCCTTCCTGCCAGGGGTGCCAGTGGTAGGGGTCTGTGGACTTGTTGTGGCCGCCCTTAGATAGCATGCTGTCAGGACCCCACAAAGAGGCCTGAGCACTGCACCCACCATGTGCTTCCTGGCAGGTGACCCAGGACACATTACAGCCTGCCTGAGCTACCTGGAGGGGACTATGGCTGGGATGTAAGGCCCACTGTGCACTTGCCCTGTGCACATGGGGCTGGATGCCACAGCTGTGTGTTCCCGGACTCGATTTCCCCATCCCAAACGCAGTGAACTGGACTAATTCCCCTTGGGACTGTGTGGCTCAGGCGGCTCAGGAAGGGCTGTGGTCTTTCCTCCTATAAAAATAACTCCTGTAGCGGGTGCTGTTGTGGAAGTGACACGCCTGGGCGTCATTCCCGTCCCACAGGACGTGAGCGCTCTAGGAAGGGGCCTGGAGGTTGGCCCGCTGGGCCCAGGGTGACTCTTGCCTGAAGGCTGTGCTGCATGCTCACCTGCCTCTTGGGGTCTTCCTGAGGGGACGTAGGGCAGAGCCAGGCCTGAGGTCCTGGCCTTCAAGTCCATAGGTCCCAGTCTGTTTTCTAGAATGGCCAGAGCTCTCACAGGGTGGCAGCTGCTGCAGAGCTGGGGGCAGCCTGTGGCCCTTATGTCTTTGAGACAAACCCCTCACAGCCCTGTTGGGAGACAGAGCAGCTGCTGCCCTTGAACAGTGGTGAGATCACGTGTAGTGTCCACGCAGCCAGAAGGTGGGAGCCCTCTCCTGATATCTGTGACACTGCTCCTGGCTTGGCAGCACCTGGCTGGGCAGCACTGGTATGTGTCACTGGGCCCCTCAGTGCCTTCATTTCCCGGTGCCTGCTCTCAGGGCCTGGCTCGGGGTGAGGCCCAGAATAGCTCAGGGACGAGTGATGGGACAGCTGGGGCTGACCCAGTGCACCCGTGCCCGGGAGTGCCTGTTACAGTGGGGCTGGCGGCGGGCTATGACTGCTGCCTGGCCCCAAGCTGCAGCCACCTCGCTGGCCCCAATGGCTCTCAGCCTTGCCTTTGGCCTCTCCCAGATGCAGCTATGGCTGGCAGGGAAGGTTCTGTGACGAGTGTGTCCCCTACCCTGGCTGTGTGCACGGTAGCTGCGTGGAGCCCTGGCATTGCGACTGTGAGACCAACTGGGGTGGCCTGCTGTGTGACAAAGGTAGTGGAGGATGTGTGGGCAGGGGATGGGAAGCTAGGCGATCCTGGCCTACAGCACAGGAGATCACGTTGGGGATGCATTTGTCCCCTGAGAGCCCCACTCCATCTGCAGACCTGAATTACTGTGGCAGCCATCACCCCTGCATCAATGGGGGCACGTGTATCAACGCTGAGCCTGACCAGTACCGCTGTGCCTGCCCTGATGGCTACTTGGGCAAGAACTGTGAGCGGGGTGAGTGAGTGGGCCTCTGAGCCCTCCTGGGCCATGTGGGCTGGGGGAGGAGCCCTTGTGGATGTGGAGGTGGGGTGCCCCTCCTGCCACCTACTCTGGTTTTGCAGCTGAACATGCCTGTGCTTCCAACCCATGTGCCAATGGGGGATCCTGCCATGAGGTGCCGTCTGGCTTCGAATGCCATTGCCCATCAGGCTGGAGTGGGCCTACCTGTGCCCTTGGTGAGTGCCTGTCTGTGTGCATCTAGCATAGCCTGGCAACCAAGGGGCCTGGGAGAGGGCAGAGCTCTGGAGCCTGTGGCATAGTGGTGGTGCCCACTCATGGTTGTGGACATTGTGGCCAGGGGATAAGTGGCAGGAAGACCAGGGCATGTGGGGGACTTGGCCACCCTGGAGACCACGTGCCATGCTCTGGCCTCTGTTCTCTCCCTATAGACATTGATGAGTGCGCCTCGAACCCATGTGCAGCAGGTGGCACCTGCGTGGACCAGGTGGATGGGTTCGAGTGCATCTGCCCCAAGCAGTGGGTGGGGACCACGTGCCAGCTGGGTAAGGGCTCCAGGGTGCGGGCGCATGGGCTAGGAGCTGTGCATGTGGCTGTGGCTGCTGCTGCTGGGCTGCAGGTGCTGGGTGCGCAGGGTGGGGCCTGAGCCCATAGCCGACTTGTCTTGTCCACAGACGCCAATGAGTGTGACGGGAAGCCGTGCCTTAATGCTTTTTCTTGCAAAAACCTGATTGGCAGCTATTACTGTGATTGCCTCCCAGGCTGGAAGGGCGCCAACTGCCACATCAGTCAGTATGGGTGGAGGTGTAGACTGGGGAGGGTGGCCAGGGTAGCACTGGAGACCCCTGTCTGACTTGCCGTGTGCCCTCTCCACAGACATCAACAACTGTCGCGGGCAGTGTCAGCATGGTGGGACCTGCAAGGTAAGGCCAGCTGCCACCTTCCTGCCTGATCCCCGGAGGAGCATGGGTTGGGGCCAGCAGGGTGGGAGGTTCATGGCCCTCTGCCTCACAGGACCTGGTCAACGGGTACCAGTGCATGTGCCCGCGGGGCTTCGGAGGCCGGCACTGCGAGCTGGCACGTGGCGAGTGTGCCAGCAGCCCTTGCCATGGGGGTGGCGTATGTGAGGACCTGGCCAATGGTTTCCACTGCCACTGCCCCAGGGGCCTCTCAGGACCACTCTGCGAGGTGAGGCCCGCTGCTGCCACCCCACCAGAGGGGCTTTGGTGGGAGGTACCTCTGGGGTCCACAGGGTCATCAAGATCACAGTGAGCCCCTCTGTGATTCAGATGGACATGCAGGGCCCTGTGCAGCACGGGTGCCCGATGGCTCGAGAGGGTAGCCAGTGGGCCCTGAGCAGGAGTGGGCTTTATCCCTGGGACTGTGCCTTCCCTCTTCATGCCATCCCCTGGTTCTTCCCCACTCCCCGGCCCCCCTTGCCCCCGGTCACCATGATTCCAAGCTGGCTTTTTTACAGATTGTGGCCCTGACAAGCCAGCTTCCTGGGGTCCCCAGCAGAGGCCCAATCTTGGGTGCAGGGAGCATGGCTGGCTCCAGGCAGGAGCCTGTCTGAGCCCTGAGATAGCCTGGCAGTGTGGGTCAAGAGCTGGCCTTCCTGCCTGTGGGAGGAGCCCAGACCGGATGCATCCGTGGGAGGCAGAGGAAGCAGCCTCCATGGCGGCAAGGGGGAGCCACAGGTGCTTCCGTCCAGCTGATGGGGCTTGGACAGGCTTGGGTGGGTGGGGGCTGCGTGCTGTTGTTGGCACTGTGGCCCAGGGCCGAGGGGCTCATTATCCGGGCAGAGTGGTGGCCTAATCTTGGGGATGCCAAGGGCCCTACTTTGTGTGGACAGAGGCCACTGTGTCTCTAGCAAGGGGCTAGGCTCTCATGGACATGCCCCTGCCCCGGCCACAGGTGGCCATGGACTTCTGTGAGCCGAGCCCCTGCCTGAATGGTGCACGCTGCTACAACCTGGAGGGCGACTACTACTGCGCCTGCCCCGAGGACTTCGGCGGCAAAAACTGCTCTGTGCCGTGGGCGCCATGCCCTGGCGGAGCCTGCAGAGGTGGGGTGTGAGCCGTGGGCAGGGGCAGGCCTGGGGGCTGACAGGATGGGCCTGACCCCTCTGTCCATCTGCCACAGAGATCGACAGCTGCGGGTTTGAAGTGGGGCCCAGGGTGTCCAGCCTGGTGCCCTCTGGTGTATGCGGTCCCCATGGGCACTGTGTCAGCCAGCCCGGGGGCAACTTCTCCTGCATCTGTGACAGTGGCTTCACGGGCACCTACTGCCACGAGAGTGAGTTGTGTGCTGGGTCAGTGGTGGGATGATGCTGGCCCACTATTTGCTCGTGTGCCCACCCCTGCCCTCTCCTGCAGACATTGACGACTGTCTGGGCCAGCCCTGCCACAATGGGGGCACGTGCATCGACGAGGTGGGCGCCTTCCGCTGCTTCTGCCCCAGCGGCTGGGAGGGCGAGCTCTGTGACATTAGTGAGTATGGGCACCCTGCCTCACTGCTCTGAGGTGGGCTTGGCTGGACCGCATGGCCCCTGTGAGGGTGGGGCCCTGGGCCAGGCTGTCATGCTCCTCCCTGGGTGCCAGTGCCTCCCACTGACTGGCATCTTCATCCCCAGATTCCGATGACTGCCTCCCTGACCCCTGCCACAGCCGTGGCCACTGCCGTGACCTGATCAATGACTTCTACTGTGCATGCGACGATGGCTGGAAGGGCAAGACCTGCCACTCACGTGAGTCCTTGGGCTCCTATGTGTGGGGGGTGGGGAGCACCAGGACCAGTAGGGTCCAAGCCCATGAGCCCACTGCTAAGTGCCATGTGCCTGCAGGTGAGTTCCAGTGTGACACCTATACCTGCAGTAATGGCGGGACTTGCTACGATAGTGGGGACACTTTCCGCTGCGCCTGCCCACCCGGCTGGAAGGGCAGCACCTGCACCATTGGTGAGGCACCCTGTGCTGTCCCTGTTCCCTCCCCTGTGCCCTTTGATCTGGGTCAGCCAGGTGGATGAGCAGCCCCTTCTCCCTTCTGCAGCCAAGAACAGCAGCTGCCTGCCTAACCCCTGCATGAATGGGGGCACCTGCGTGGGCAGCGGTGACTCCTTTTCCTGCATCTGCCGGGATGGTTGGGAGGGCCGCACCTGCACACATAGTGAGCTGGGCCCTTGTAGGGTGGTGGGCACCTGGTCCCCAGCCCCACCCCAAGACCACTCCCTTTAGCCTACCAGCTGGCTCACATCACAAGACCTGTGGTGCTCCTCTTTCCCTTGGGCTTCTGCTGAGTTGTAGCTCCCCCCTTCCAGTGGAGCCCCCTCACTGGGGACCCTGTCTGGGCATCCGAGCCTTCCTGTACTCCCCTGTCCACAGCCTGGACAGTGCAGTGTGTCCACAAGTCCGGGGCACCCAGGCCTGACACAGAGGGTGCTCTGCAGGTAGGTACTGGGCCAACTGCCCCTCTTTTCCCTCCAATCCAGACACGAACGACTGCAACCCTCTGCCTTGGTGAGTGGCACCTTAGGAGGCTGGTGGTGTGGGTGTCATTGTGGTGGGACCCCTGATTTCCACCCTCTCCCTGCAGCTACAATGGCGGCATCTGTGTGGATGGCGTGAACTGGTTTCGCTGTGAATGTGCTCCCGGCTTCGCAGGGCCTGACTGCCGCATCAGTGAGCAGCCTGAGGCCTTGGGGTCAATGGGGTGCTGTGGGACTGGGACCCGGGAGTCCTTGGCACTAGAGGACCTCAGGCTGGGGTCAGGACAGTGCATCCTACTTCCCCGCGCCACCTATCTGTCATGCAGGGCTCCCGGGGCAAGGTGGGCTCCATCCTGGAGTGCATCAGAGGCCCTAAGAGGAGGAGGGCAACAGCAGCAACAAGTGCAGCCTGATGTCATTCTCCCATGTTGTGGGGCTGTGGTCCGTGGGTATCAGACCTGGGATTGGGTTACCCTGGGAAGGGGTGGACTCTACAGGCCCAAAGCACCCTCTGTTATTAGGGCAGGTGGGGAGGGCAAGCCCTGCGGGTCTGGAAGGCTTTGGGCTAGTGAGTGACATAGCACCCAGCCCAGCCCAGGCCTTGCAGGCAGCTGGTTGCAGGCCCTGCAGGCTGGTGGCTAAGTGGGTGCAGGACCCAGTGTCCTGAGATGTGTGAGCTCCAGCCTCTTACCCTGCCTGGCCCGGCCCATGCAGGGAGCTGAGCACAGGCTCTCCCTACAGACATTGACGAGTGCCAGTCTTCACCCTGTGCCTATGGGGCCACGTGTGTGGATGAGATTGATGGGTACCGCTGTAGCTGCCCACCTGGCCGAACTGGCCCCCGCTGCCAGGATGGTAGGCAGCAGGGATGGTGCTGGGCAAGGTGTGGGCCAGGCCTGGCCACCAGAAACCAGGAACCATTTTGGCCCCTCCTCTTGCCCCACAGTAATCTGGTTCAGGAGGTCCTGCTGGTCCAGGGGGGTGTCGTTCCCACATGGCAGCTCCTGGTTGGAGGATTGCAATAGCTGCCGCTGCCTAGATGGCCACCGGGACTGCAGCAAGGTAGGGCCCCACAAAGAACCCCACTTGGCTGGTCGGCTGACACTGACCCTGCATGTTCTGGGGCTGGCTCTGAGATATCAGGAGGCCTATGCCAGAGAAGGGTGGGCCAGGGGCTCCACAGTCCCCCCAGGACATTCTGGAAGGACAGAATGGACTGAAAGGGTCCTCAGGCACAATCAGGCTGCCCCTGCTCTTGGGGTTGGAGAAACTGAGGCTCAGCTTGGGCCCCACCAGCCCCCACTCCTCTACAGAATGACTTTCCCATTGTGGGACTCAGCCTGCTCCTCCTAGGCCCCCCTTGTGAGGACAGGGCTAAGCCTGGGATCTCTGTCTGTCCCCCTTGACATCCTTACCCTGTGCTGCTGATGCTCATGTTCTTGCTTCAGGTGTGGTGTGGCTGGAAGCCTTGTTTGCTGTCTGGCCAGCCTACTGCCCTGGGTGCCCAGTGTCCGCCAGGGCAGCAGTGCTGGGAGAAGTCCCCAGGCCAGTGTTTGCAGCCGCCCTGTGAGGCCTGGGGTGAGTGTGGTGCCAAGGAGCCCCTGCTGCCCAGCACCCTCTGCCAGCCTCACTCTGGCCACCTGAACAACAACTGCGCGCGCCTCACTCTGCGCTTTGACCGTGACCAAGTACCCCAGGTGTGCATGTGGGCCTGGTGCCAGAGCCTGGGTACTGGTTGGGGCTGCCAGGGTTCCTGTCCTGCTGTCCCTGGGGTATAGACACAGGTGGCTGTGGTAGCCTCACTCTGGGGTGATAGCCAAAGTCCCATCTTCACTATCCAGGCTCGAATTTCCTGGCCCTCATCCTCCTCTCCCCCTTCCCCAGCTCTGTCACTGTGAGAACAGGGTGGGGGTGGTGTCATCCCTTCTATCTCTGCCCTGCTCCCTGGGAATACAAGGTGTGACCGCCAGGAGCCTGTGGCTAGCTGAGGAATGGGTGGCTCAGCTCTCTGCCTCACCCTGCTCACGTGCCACCCATCTGCCCAGGGCACCACTGTGGGTGCCATCTGCTCTGGGATACGCTCCCTGCCTGCCACCAGGGCGGTGGCCCGAGAACGTCTGCTCCTGCTGCTCTGTGACCGGGTGTCCTTGGGAGCAAGTGCCGTGGAAGTGGCCATGGTGAGTGTGGCAGGGGGTCCACTGTGGATACCCAGTGGCCTGCTATATGTTGGAGGCCGAGGGGAATGTGTCAGGGCAGGAGGATAGAGCACAGGGACTGAGGCTGGTTGGACACTATGTCCCCAAGTGCTTGAGCAGCTCAGCAGGGAAAGGGAGAGGCCGAATCCACCTGGGCAAGGTGGAAACCAGAGGACAGAGGTCGGAGGGCATATGAGGGCAGAGTGCCAGGACATCTAAGACTAGAGTGGCCAGTTGTCATTATCAGTCATAGGGTCAGCCTCTTGGGGGACACATCTGGAGCAGAGACACTCAGTGGGCTTGGCTGTGTGGCATGGAAGGTGCCCGAACTGCACAGGTGGTGCTAGGCAATCTGATGGGCCAGGTGCTGGATTTTAGAGGCTGTATACAGGGCCAGCTGGGACCTCTGCTCAGCCATGCAAACTGGGCCAGGGCCCCTGGGCAGGGGATGTCTGGACATGGGGCACAGCAGTGGTAGTAGCTGGCAGCAGGCAGTGCTTACAGGGTGGGGGCGTTAGGCAGAGGGTCAGGTGGCCTGGGTGCTTGGTAGTTGAGGGAAGGGTGGGACCAGTGTGGGGTCGTAGCATGACCACCCATGGGGCACACGCAGTATTGGTGTTGCACTAGGTGGGGCTGGGTTGCGGATAGGGTGCCCTTGGGCTGGCCCCATAGCCCCACCTCTGCTGCAGTCCTTTAGCCCTGAGAGGGACCTGCCTGACAGCAGCCTGATCCAGAGTGCAGCCCACACCATTGTGGCTGCCATCACCCAGCGGGCTAACAGCTCACTGCTGCTGGCCATCACCGAAGTCAAGGTGGAGACCGTGGTCATGGGCGGCTCTTCCACAGGTCAGTGGGGATGGCGGGGGTCCCTAGAGCCCTGGGCCCATGGGGATCTGCCAAGCAGGCACTCCTCTAGGAGTGGGGACGTCGAGATTGGAGTGGCCTCCCACTCACGCTGCCCTCTACCAGGCCTGCTGCTGCCGGTGCTGTGTGGCCTGTTCAGCATGCTGTGGTTGGCCTGCGTGGTCATTTGCGTGTGGTGGACCCGGAAGCGCAGGAAAGAGCGAGAGAGGAGCCGCCTGCCACGAGATGAGAGCACCAACAACCAGTGGGCCCCACTCAACCCCATCCGCAACCCCATTGAGCGGCTGGGTGGCGGCGGCCCGGGTGGCGGGGCCCACAAGGATGTGCTGTACCAGTGTAAGAACTTTACGCCACCGCCACGCAGAGCAGGCGAGGTACTGCCTGGGCCAGTGGGCCCTGGGGGCAGTGGGGAGGATGAGGACGAGTTGGGCCGTGCAGAGGAGGACTCCCCGGAGGCAGAGAAGTTCCTTTTGCACAAATTCACCAAAGACCCAGGCTGCTCCCTGGGGAGACCAGCCCAATGGGCCTTGGGCCCCAAGGTGGACAACCATGCGGTCGGGAGTGTCAAGGATGTGCACTATGCCGGCAAGGAGTAGGGCCACCATCATCATCGCTGCTGCCACCACTGCACTGGGCCCGGAGCCTTGCTGTGCCACGTTGCCAGCCAGACCATAGGAGGCCAAGACCATGTGCATAGTTTCTTTATTTTGTGTAAAAAAATACCAAAAACAAAAAACAAATGTTTATTTTCTATGTTTCTTTAGCCTTGTATAAATTATTCAGTAACTGTTAGGCAGCAAACAACAGAGTATTCTCGGATAGTTGCTATTTTTGTAAAGTTTCAGTGTGTCGCACGTGCTGTGTGGCAGGCGAGAGTGGAGTGTGTTTGTGTTCTCACCAAATCGTGTGGCCTTTGTCTCCAGAGGTCGTGCACTGTTTACAGAATCTTCTTTTTTATTCCTCACTTGGGTTTCTCTGTGGCTCCAGGCCAAAGAGCCCATGAGACCTGTGGCTATTGGCATGGCCTGAGGCCCTCAGTGGGACCTGTGGCTGGCAGGTGACCCGTGGCCTTCAGAGTGGCCAGGGCCTGTCAGTGGGACCCTTGGCTGTCATTGGGACCTGCGGTTGTCAGCCTAGCTTGGCTGTCAGTGGGACCCGTGGCTGATGGAATGGCTCTTCTGTGGCTGACAGTGTGGTCCATGGCTGTTGTGGGACCTGTGGCTGTCAGTGGGACCCGTGGCTGGAAGTAGGACCTCAGTGGTCAGTGTGACCCTGGTTGCTGCTATGGCCCAGGTCGCTGGTGCGGCCCAAGGTGGTGCCAGTCCAGCCTGCCGTCCGTGCTTCTCCTGCCCAGACCTCTCCAGAGACCTCTCAGCTCTGCTTTCAAAAGTGCCCTTCCCCCACCGCACGTCCCCTCCTGGGACGGTAGCAGAACCGAAGCTTGTGACAAGTGCCTTCACACAGACCCCTCGCAACTGTCAGCGTTTGCTGTGGGCACCAGGCTCCGCCCTGTGCCAGCCCTGGCTGTCCCTCGTGAAAGTGCATTTCTGTACATATGTACATATTAAATGAATCACTCTGTATATTTGATTTAATAACTTAAAGGTTTTGGTCTCCCTGTTCCTTGAGTGCTGTTGCTTTTTTATTTGGAGTTGGGGTATAGGCAGGAAAGGGCTCAGGTCTGGATGTTGGGTCTGGTGGCTGTGGGAGTGAGGTTGACCTGGTAATTGTGGCCCTGTGGGCATCCCAGGCCTCAAGTGTGTTGGTGTCCTCTGGTAGTGGACCCAGTTTGGGTGCCTGACACCCTACCCTCCAACAGTCAGCAAAGAACTTTAGGAAGCTACTTAAAGTCACTTCACTTGAGGAGCTGTCCAGGTGCTGGCGAGTTAGTTTCTAGGTTGGATCTGAGAGAAGGGAGCTAGAAGGAGCAACCACAGCTCACTGGTGCGAACTGTTGGGCCCAGCACCATGGGCAGGGCCTGGCTGACCCCAGTGTATAGACGCCCATCTGTGTGGATGGCAGTAGAGTGAAGCCAAGGTCGGCATTGAGGGGAGAGGAAAGCGTTCTGTTCAGCCTGACCTGTGACAATACCTGTCCTGGAACCACTTTTGTGTGGCCACAGTACACATGTCTATGTAGTCTGCAAGTGGCCAGCCTGAGTCTTGCTGGCCCTTCATGTCCTGAGGACAGTGCTATAGCAGCAGGTGGAGCTGCTGGCATCCTGCTCGCTCTTGTCTGGACTCCAAGGCTGAGTCCTCTCTCCCTGTCGCCAGGGCTGTGCCAGGCAGTGCAGTGGTGACCAGTGACAGGCGACTGATGGCCTAACCACCAGCTTGGCCAACAAGACCCATGCTTTCCTTTGAGATGATGCTTATCTGACTCAGGGTCCTCCATGGTACTAGGAAGAATATGCAGCTGCCCTATCCTGGTTCCTGCATGCCTGCCAGGTAAGTGACTTCAGGGTCAGTGAAGAGACCACAGCTAAAAACCCAGGCCTGGCTCCCTTGGGAGCCCTGGGGACAGGGCACTGTGGCACTGGGACCTCACACCTGGACTATGGGAAGAGGGTACTCTCAGGGCTCACAGAAGACTGGTGTGCATGATCCTGTGGGCCAAAGATGCTGAGCATGGAACAGGCTTGGAAGGGAACCCACCAGAGCATGCAGCATCAGCTGAACCCACAGAAGGCTTTGGGTAGGTTGTGGCCCCCAGTAATGCCACAAAGGAAGGACTGCGAGGCTGTCTAAATTTGAATACTGTGGGAGCACCCAAGGGTGCTCACGGGACCTGGCATGACCCTGAGCCTGCCCAGGTGGGAGCTGCAGGAGGGGTGGCAGAGAAGAGGATGCAGTGACTGTACAGGCAGAGCTGGGACCTTGTGGGTGCCTTCCTGTTCACAGGCCCCACCCAGCCCCCCAACCCTGACTGGTCCTGCTGGGCACTGTCTCTGCAGACTCAGGAAGGGGTAGTGCGCAGCAGGGGAGGGCAAGCTGTCCAGGTGCCCTTCCAGGCCTGGCCATGGTCATGATGACCACATTGCAAGGCCTGGTGTGGTCCTGGTATGTCATGGGTGTCCTTGCTGGGCCATGATAGGCTTGACTTTGCTGCATATGCTGCCCACTCTCGGAGTGGCTATGAAGGCTTGTGGTAGGGATGGTGGCCCAGCCTCTGCCCCTCATCTACAGCATGCCACTCACCCCACCTTGGCTAGGGTCCCCCAGGGGCAGCCTCAGGGCCACGGCTTCACTGCTTGTTCCTCCTGGGTGGGGAGCATTTGGCCCCCATGACAGCAGCTTGGTCAGCAGGTCTAGCCAAGGGAGAGAGAATGGCTCAGGTACCGGCTGGCTGCCCTCCTGAAGAAAATGGGGCTGTGGGAGCAGTGGAAAGCCCCAAGCAGGGATCTCACTCCTCCAGTTTGTCCTGCAAGCACCAGGCTTTCCCTGTTGCACCACTGGGAGTGGCCTGGGGCCCAGCCACAGTCACAGCTACCCACGTGGCTGCCAGAGCCTCTTGGTGCTGCCTCCTCTGAGGCATCTCTGCCATCTCTGATCCTCCTTCTCGGTGGCTCTGGGTTCCTGTGCAGAAAAGGGGAGGTCCTTGCACTGTATGGGGAGCAATTGCATAGCTACCAGGGCAGGGACCTGGACCTCCCCTCCCAGTTCAGTGGGCAGGAGCCTTAGGCCCCTGAGATAGAGATTTGAGGCCAAGCACCTTGACTCCTGAAGTTGACCCAGTGGTGGAGTCCAACCTGCTTGGTGGCCGGCACTGTGTGGCCTGGCAGGGTCTGTCCCCTCATTTGTGGCTAGGATCCCAGTGCTGCAGTGAGAGATGACAGTGGGGGCTGGTTGGTGTACAGACATGGAGTGTAGACCAAGGAAGCTGAGCAGCAGGTGTCAGCCATGTGGCCCCATGGTAGGGAGGGCTGGGTGTCCCTGAGATAGACACTGAAATCCAAGGGTGGGCAGCAGGGCTCACTCTGGGTAGGTGGCCTGTACTCAGGGCCACAGCATACAAGTCCTGAATGCCTGCCTGTCCTTTCTCTGGTAAGAGCAGAGGGCGACGATATATTGCCCAGCCTGGGCAGAGGGACACATCCCTCCTGGTGTCCCAAACTACCTGGGACCAGGCTCAGGTGCCCTGCACCTGCTACCACCAGGATGCCTGCCTGGTTCCCTGCCTAGCTGCCTCCTTGGCACTTGACCCCAGGGACTGTGCCAGCTGGTTCTACTTGGCGACAACCCTGACTGCTATGTCTCCGAAGAAACCAGCCCCAGGAGCAGGGAGGTGATTCCTTGTGGAGCCCAGTCCCAGGTGGCCAGGATGTTAACCCCTGCCAGCTGGGCTGCAGGTAGCAGGTGAAAGCCCCATGGTGGCGCCAACTGTCCCAAGTCCCAGCCAGGCTGACCCCTTCTTCATCAGACCTCAGCATGGCAGGAACCTGGGAGGACCTGGGATGGACAGCACCTGGTACCTGGATTACACTAGTGTATAGGAAGGGAAACAGGCCCCGGAGGATGGGATCTGCCCTGAGACATACACCTGTAAGCCCAGATGCTTGAGAGGCTGAGGCAGGAAGGTTACAAGTTCAAGGCCAACGTGAGTAACTTAGTATTTGTTTTGAAATAAATTTTTAAAAGGCCAGCAATGTGCTCAATAGAATACTTGTCTAGCATGTGCAAGGCCCTAGGTTCCATTCACCAGTACCATATACTCACAAAAATTAGGTTAGTTGAATGTAACAGGATTTGAAACACTATATGTGCCACACAATTCACTATTAAGAGCAGAAAACTGTGTCCAAAAAATTGTTCGACCCTCAGTGCCACACCTGCTGCCCTGAGAACTTCTCAGAATGGCCCCCTGCTCACCAAGCCACCTGGGCTGGGTACCTCCTGTCGGTGCCCTCCTCAGGACCCACCCCAATGGCCCCTCATGGTCTGATTGCTTCCCAGAAGCCCATCTGCTGGCCTCTGGGGACACTTCAGTACCAAGCCATCCATCGTCTCACTGAGCACAGCTCTGACTTGGTGTTCAGAGCTGGCCGTGTTTTCTCAGAGCTCCCTAAGTATTTCCTGTTTCCAGATACCTCTGCAGACCTGTTTTGATAATTTTTCATTTCTAGTTCTTTCTTGCAAGAATACAATCAATTGAAACTTATTGATCTTATATCCCACAACCTTGCTAATTCTTTTATCTGTTCTAGTTTCTGCATAATCTCTGCTGCTGGTGTAGGTATGGGTGTGTGTCATCTGACAATCTGCTGTTTCAACTCTAGACACTAAATCACTGAGGTGCAGGGCGTGGAGCACTTTGAATGCTCTAGTTTTTACTCTGGCAGGAGCTGCCCTGGCTGGTGGGATGTCTGACAGAACGCTCGGAGGTCTGTGAGGCAGACTCATCTTGACCACATCTCAGTTCTGACATATGATGTCCCCCTTCTGTGCCGGGAGTCCTGGGAGACTGCGTTTCTGTGAGCTACAGAAGTGCCGATGGTGTCCCTGTCCTCACAGCACAGGAATCACCACAGGACAGATGCATCACACTGCTGTCCCAGCTCCAGTCCCTGGCTCGCCTGGGCCACCTCCCAGGCCAGGGATGGCTGAGGCAGGTGGTGGTGGCCTCCTACTCTGTGTTCATACCGCTGACCTGTTGGTGGTGCTCCTGTCCCTGCCCTGTGGAGATCGAGTCCATCCACATGCTGGTCACCAGAGCCTCTGTAGCCAGGTGGCCTTTGCTGCTCCTTGTCCCTATTAGGTCAGGCCACATAAAATTGCCTCTTTTTTTTTTTTTTTTTTTT
>NW_022900933.1:41524491-41529436 GCF_012274545.1 Fukomys damarensis | reverse complement strand
CCTTTTTTTTTTTTTTTTTTGTCAAGCAGCCACATCAGAGCAGTTTTTGTGATTCATTGAGCAGATCAGCCCCCCAGGGAAAGAGGGACCTGCCAAGCAGTATCATGTTTGAGTCACTCTGGTCCAAGCAGAGGGTTGAGGATGCAGAGTGCTGGCCCTCAAGCGGCCACACTGAGGTGGTAGCTCCTCTGGGGCAACACTCTCCTGTGCTCTCCATCTTGTTCAAGCCCTTGAGGGCCCCAGGCCCAGGGCCACCTCTTCTCTCACCTCTCCCCTGGATCCGTGCTCCTCAATAGCCTGGCATGGGACATCAGCCTCATTCACCCTGGCAAACTGAGCCTCTCCCACTGCCCACCCTAGCCTCGCACAAGCACCATGACCCATTTCACAGGCTGGGTCTCCCTTCATTGTCCTTGGCTGACACCAGAGCTCTGAGGACAGGGCTAGGTGGGTCCCCAGGCTCTGTCCAGGTGGAGCACCTGTGGGCACCTGGCACACACTGCTGTATGCATGGGCAAACATGTTATCCAATCACTTTGAATAAATTTTTATTGTCTCCATCTCACTCATTCCCTGAAGGTGTGTGTTGCATGACTGCTGGCAGTCCAGGGTTCTTGTCACTTTAGGATTTAGATTTTGTTATTATTGTTAAATTTCAATGCCATTTTTTTCTTAAATGTTCAACTTGGCATTTTGAAAACCATGGCATAAAAGTCTCACATCACTCTAGCCCTTCATTGTCAAGCATGGCTGTGCAGAGGTCTGGAGTCAGCTGTGTCCTCCCTCTGCTGTGATTTGGGTCTTAAATGTGTGTTGAAGCTTTGGTTTCTGCCTGTTGGGGTCTGTGGCGGGCGGGGTGGGTCACTTGGTGAGACCCTTGGGGATGATGGGAGCCCAGCCTCTCCCTATCTGTCAGTGTCCCGGCCTCTGTGAAGTGAGCAATGGGACATCACCTACACGCTCACCATAATGTTTGCCTCACCAGGCCCACAGCAATGGGCCTTCCTGAGCTGGGACCTCTAAGCCCTGAGCAAAATGAGCCTTTCTTCCTCATAAGCTGCCATCTCTGTGTTTGTCACAGTGATGAGAAGCTGCCCGCACACCCTCCTTACTGGGAGTGATTGTTCTGGCTGTACAGAGCAGACCTCATTTCTGATCTGTCTCCTCAGATCTCCACATTGGCCCTGTGCCCTGGGCTGGGGTCTGAAACCCAAGGGGCTCTGTGCTATCTGTGATTGGAGGCACACTGCCTCAGAGTGGGACTAGGATGTGGGAGAGAATGAGCCGCCTGCTGCAGCTGTGGCACAGAGGCGTGCAGTTCTGGCAACAGCGAGCCCAGAGGGTGGTAGCCAACGGCCAGCTCAGCTCAGGCAGGGCCGCAGCACCTCTGACCCCCTCTGTGCCCGACCTTGTATTAAATCCTCTGCTTCCGTTCCTGCCCGCACCAGATGAGCACCCAGGGAGAAAACCCTGTGTCAGGGGCTGTGCAGCCCAAACCTGAGTGTGATGAGGGCGAAGTTCAGGAGGGCACAGTGCCTCAGTCACTCCACGACAGGCACCCGAGGGAGCAGGCAGTGCATCCAGCTCGGTGTGAGAGGGGCAGGCTTGCTCTGGTGCTTCCTGGGGTTGGGCTGGACAGGCCAACTCTGCAAGGGCATACATACTTGCATATCTGGTCCCTGTTCCCCTGCCCAAGGTCACAGCCTCAGGCCAGCTTCATGCAGGTAAAGCCTCTGTCTGGATGGTGCCCCCTGGACTTCAGCACTCACACTTTCCAAATGCATCTGGGCCCACCTATTGGTTCCCAAGGCTGTGACATCTGCTTGCCCATACTCAGAACCTCCCCCTCTTGCCCAAGCCTTTTATCTTTGTGAGAAATCCTGCTCTCCCTGGCTCAGGTACCTCCAGCAGGAGGTACCACCTCGGTCTTCCCACTGTGGCTGGCCCTCTATGGGGAGGAGGCTGCACCTCACAGGGCATTCTCCAGGGACCAGAAGTGGCTTTGGTACCTGCTGTGGGGACCCACCTGTGCACAGGGATCCCTGAGGCATAGCCTTGTCAATGTGGGCGCCCACGTCACCAGCGAACACGTGTGAAGATGCTGGTAGGGTGACCAGGCAGCTGGGCACTGCAAGCTTGGGGAGCAGGAGTGCACTTCCAAGGGTGACAGCATCTGTGAGGACTCGTGTGTGGCCCATCTGTACCTGAGCTGGGGGGACAGGCAGCTCCAGCTCTTCTGGTCTGTGGTGTCTTTTGCTAGGAGCCATTTCTAATTCAAATCCTTCCTTTCTGTTTGTCGTGAGTGTTTTTGATGACTCAGAGGCAGTGCTGTCCCTCTGCTCATGGTTCTGCAGAGCAGCTGTGTGAAAGTTTCCTATGGCCAAGTATATTGCTTCTTTTTGTGGCTTTTGAAGTGAGGAGATTTTGGAGAATCACACACAGCGCTCTTCCTCCCTTCCAGCAAGTATGGACCTGATGAGGCCCACAGTCAATCTGGTGAAGGTGAAATCAGGTTTGGAACTGACTAGCACTGGGTTGGAGGAGCACTCTTCCTGCAAGACTGTGCCAGGTGACACTGGGAAGGACAGGTGGGGAGGGGGCATTTACCCCCCAGAAAGGTGCTGAGCTTTTCTCCCACCTTGGGCTCAGCCTGGGCTTCACATCACGTGTCAGGATGTCCCTGTGCTTCCTGGTTTTGGCTGTGGCAGTGTGGCCCTGGGACAGAGCTAGGGCAGCAGGATCTGGCCTCCCCAGCTGTGGACACTGGTAGAAATGGTGGCTTCCCGCAGGTGCATCACTTACCTGTGCTAGATAAGAAGTCACCCAAGGGCTTGGGGACTGTGCGTATAGCTCACAGTCAGAAATTTGGGCCAAGGTTGGCTGGGTATGACTGGGTTTGTTTATGGCTGTGGTCCACTGCTGGTTCTACAGTTAGTTGACAGGTCTGTTAGGGTCTGCCTGGCTCTTCTTGGTGGCAGTGCTGTCACACCCTGCTCCCTGCTGATGCATCCTTTGTCAAAGCTGGTCACAAGGCCATCCCTGGGCAGGGGGTGGTGAAACTGATCCTCCCATTGACCAGAGGAGCTGCTGAGGACTTGTGGCCATTTACACTCAGCTGCTCCTGAGGTATAGCTGCAGCCTGGTCCTACCTGCTCCCCATGGAGCTCTCTATCCCCTCTTTCCTGACAGAACTCAGTCCTCCCAACAGGAAAGTCTAAGGCAGCCAGAAGAGCATTTGAGGTCCACAGCTGAAGCTGACTCTGTGTTTGGTGCCAGAAGTGATCGCAGCACAGACTCAGGTGGGTCTGAGGCCATGAGTGTGATGGGCACCTGGAGCAGGGGAAGCAGTTGCCTGGGTGATCACCTGCAGCACCTGGTAGGAAGAGCCCACAGAAGGATAGAGACCTGGTGATGAGGCCCAGTGTGCAGGCACCAGAAGCTTGGGACTGTGGGATGGGCTGGCTGCAGAGCAGCACCATGGAGTCTGGAAACAGAGTGATGCAATCAGTGTATTGAAACCTTGAGCTCAAGGGACAGGAGTGAGTGAGAGGCTTCTGTAGTCACTGGAGAAGCTTCTTTGCATAAGGCTGCTGAGTGGCTGTGGCCCAGAGTCAGACACAGATGACACTGGGAGAGCTTGCAGCACAGCAAGCTGAGCCTCCACCTTCCACCAGATCTCCTAAGAGACAGCACATTCACTGAGCAACTTGGACTCCAGGACAGGCTAGAAGGGAGGCATCTGAGGGCCACCGTAATCATGCCAAGCAGGAGCGGCCCTTCTGTGACACAGGCTGCCCAGGCTTGTTTGAAGGCTGTGCTCTGACCTCACCTGAGTGGTTATTTTGCAAACAGGTGCCGACTTTCATCACACCTCACCACCCCCATCCCGCCTCACCACCCCCATCCCGCACTGCCTGCAAACCTGCAATTAGAGTCAGACCCCGGCATGTCCGGGGGTGAGTATAAACCTAATTTGGAAAGAGGAGACTTAAACATCAAACGCTTTGCAAGCTTTGTCCTCATGGTGATGGGAGGCTGGTATGTGTGGGTCGGCTCCTGCCAGATCCGGGCTGAGCGAGGGCCGTGCATGTAGAGGGGCCAGGCCTGGCAAGCTGCATGCACACACAAGGTATGCAGAGGTCAATCCTTTTAGCTTAAAGAGCTGGAAGTGTTGCTTGCTTTCTTCTTGGCTGGAGGAAACCTAAACTTGACAGTCGCGACTGGCTAAGGCTATTGCCCAGCTGCTCTGGCTCAGTGTGAGGGAGGGAAGCCAAGGAGGAAGTCACTCATTTTGTCTTGTCCCCAAGAAGACCCTGATGGGATGGCCCTCCCCGTAGCCTTGAGAAACCATCAGAGGAAAACATTGGCTTCACAGACAGCTGAATGTTGTCCTCTCTAGACAAGAATGAGAGAGGGTGCTGCAGTTTGGGTGTGATCACCCCTAAGGGTTCGTGTCCTTAAGCTGCAGGTGGGGTGTGCCCTGGAAGGGACTGGCATGGTTCTCCTGGGCCCCCAGGGCCTCCAGCCCTGGCTGTCACCCTGTGGTCTCTATCACCATGCTGTCTGCATGATGTGACCCAAGGGTGCCTCCCCAAAGCCAAGTCAGTGGTGCCCTCAGTCTTGGATTTTCAGCCTCCAAAACTGGGAGCAAAAGAAGCTTCTCTTTATAAAGGACCTGGCCTTGAGGGTTTTGTTTCAGTAATAGAAAATGAACAGATACAGAGGGAGAGGCCAATACTGAATGGGCTCCCTGACTGACAGTGGGCAGCTTCATCTTTAAAGGTCAGAGAGTAAAGATGGAAGCCCTGAATGGATCTAAAATCAGAAAGATGGGGCTGGGGATTTAGCTCAGCGGTTGGGTGGCCTGCCTTGAAAGCGCAAGGACCCAAGTTCAATCCCTGGTACCAAAAAAAAAAAAAAAAAAAAAAAAAAAAAGGCAAAAAAG
>NW_022900933.1:41510920-41524275 GCF_012274545.1 Fukomys damarensis | reverse complement strand
GAAAAAAAAAAAAAAAAAAAAAAAAAAAAAAAAGAATAGGCAAAGTGACATGGAAGGCAGTCAAGTTGCTGACCAGACGCCCGCCCTGGTACCCTGAATGCTGCTATGTGTAGTTCCCACACCAGAGGCTGCTCCTACCAACTATCACAACAGGGACTGGAGCCTGGTAGGGGACTGCCCTCAAATCCTCAGCCCATCTGTGTTCTGTTAGTCTTTCGTATATTGTCCTCTAGCACAGAGTTAGCCCTGGATCACACATGACATTCAGTTTTTCCTTCTCTTGAGTCTTGTACCTATTTATCATGATGTGTGCACATGATTGGATGGAGAGACACCTAGCAGATTAGTAAAATCCATTTTTGGGTGTATCTTGTGGGTCATGGAAGTGTGACTTGGGTACTATGTATGGACCCTAGCCCCTTCCTCTCTGACACTGCTCTCCTGCTCTGTTCCACCACACCCTTCCACCATGATGTTTCTACTTTGTTTTGTTTGCTGTGAGACAAGGTCTTGCTATGTAATTCAGGCTAGCCTTGAATGCACTATGTAGACCAGACTGTTCTCAAATTTATTTTAATCCTCCTGCCTCAGCCTCGTGAGTGCTGGGATTATAGGTGTGCACCACTACATCCAGCTTGATGTTCTTGCCTTGGAACCAGCTGACCATGGACTGAATTACCGGAAGCCATGAGCCAAATTAAAGCTCTCCTCCTTTAAATTATGGGTATTGGGTACTGTTTCTTGTCAATGGAAAGTTAACTCATGCATATCTCCTTCAGTCTAGATCAGTTCTTTGGTGTTTCTTTGGCTTTTATGTCCTTGGCACTTTAAAAAATCACAGTTCAGCTCCTTTGGAGAATGAATCTCAGTGTGGGATGGTCTGATGTTTCTTGTTGTCAGACTGGGAGGTACATCTTTGTTGCTGCATCTCATTCCTGACGATGGATCATCAGTGCACTCACAAGGGACACACAGGTGTGCTACGCCCCACTGTGGAAGAGCCATGCTCTGGTTACTTCTGGGGAGCACGAGCTTGCTCTTTTCCACAGTTGTGATTGCCAAGCATTTGGTGAGAAAATATTTTGAGATTGTGTACACATCCTATTCCTCTTGAAGAATGTATTGAATAAATACAAGCTTGGATGCATGAATTCTTATTTATTCATGTGTTCCAGTGGTTACTGTCATTATTTATTTTGTATCTCAGATCACCCCAAATGTGGCCACTGGCCCCGTGAAGCTGGCTCCTGGGTTCTTTTGCTAAGCCCCCCTCTGTCTTCAAGCACATCCTTATTCTCTAACTGATGAGACCTTTGCCTCTCGATACATGGTCCCAGCATGGTCATTGTCATTTCTCCAAGGGACCCTGGTCTGTTCTAGTGGAGGAAGGTGCATGGAAAGACGTAGCTTAATGTGCCCAATTCAGTGAGCTTTGACCAATGTGTGCACCCTGTGACCAATGACTCTGACTGAAAAAAACACACATCCCAGAGAGGTACTGTCCCCCGGGAGATGAGCCCTGCCACCATAGGCAGCCACTATTTTGAAACTTCCCACCCCATATTAATTTAGCTTGTAAATCCATGAATTCAATGAGTTCTCCATTTGAACAGAGTGTAAGCTATTTGTGCTTGTGTGTCTGGCATTTTTTACTCAAGCCAAGTTTTTTGTGGATTCAATTTAAACCGCAGTGAAATACCAAAATTAGCATTTCATTGTCATTCTCTACCACAACTGCACAAGAACAGACATAGCAACTTTATGTTCCTTATTTTTGGTTGATAGCATTTCACTATGATGTGCCCAGGTATGATTGTATATTTGGGTACATTAAATGATTAAAACTGTAGGTTGGAGCCAGGGATTTTGCTCAGGCTGCTGCTGCCTGCCTCACAAGCACAAAGACCTGAGTTTGATCTCTGGTACCACCCCCCCAAAAAAAAACAAAAAAAACCCTGTAGGTTTATGTTTTTCACTAAATCTGGAGATTTTTTAGCTGTTATTTTACCAAAATGTATTTTTGCATGTGTAGTCCCTGAGTTCAATCCCTAGTGCCATAAAACAAAATAAAATAATCAAACAAAAATAAACAGGGCTGGGGATTTAGCTCAGGGGCACCACGCCTATCTCACAAGCACAGGTCCAGAGTTTGATCCCCAGTACCAAAAAAAAAGAGAAACAAACAAACAAAACAAAAAACCAAACTATTCTATTCAGTCTTCCCTCTTGTTCTTGAAATTTAATTATACATATGTTAGACAGCTTGGTTTTGCCCCAAATATCATTAGCTTCTGATAAACCTTTTTCAATATTCTTATTATTCTTCAGGTTTTTTGTTTGTTTGTTTTGTTTTGGTACCAGAGATTGAACTCAGGACCTTGTGCTTATGAGACAGGCATGGTGCCAATGAGCTAAGTCCCTGACCCCTTAGGTTTTTTAACTTAAAAAATTATACCAAGTTTTTATTAGCAAAAAAGTGAAATAAACATCTTTATGGTCCCTGAAAGCTTATTCAAGTAAGAAGAGGAGACGGCAAATAATGAATGAAGACAATCCTTGCTTCATAAATACCACAGTAAAAGCCAGGCATGGTGGCACACACCTGTGACCCTAGCACTTGGGAGGCTAAGGCAGGAGGATAACCACAAATTTGAGGCCAGTCTGCACTACAGAGTGACTTTAAGAATAGTCTGGACTGCACAGTGAGACCCTGCCTCAAAAAGAAAAAAAAAAAAAAGAACCATAGTATAAGCTCTAACAATGGGGGAGAATTATTTTTCCAATCACTGAACATATATAATTATAAAAAAATTACACTTACTTATTAGAAATGCATTTCAGTCAGCTATGGTGGTACACACCTGTAATCCCAGCACTTGGGGGGCTGAGGCAGGAGGATTGCCACAAGTTCAAGGCCAACCTGGGCTACATAGTGAGCTCAAAGGCCAGGCAGGACTACAAAGAGAGACCCTGTCTCGAAAGAAATGCTTTTCACATAACCGATGGATCCAACATACTTTGGGATGGATAGTTTTTATTAAATAATGTAAGATGAAACATTACCTGTTAAATTCTGATGCTACTACTTATAGAGTACAGCAATGCTAAATGTTTTGGTCCACAATGAACCCTCACATTTGAGGCTGATCCCACAATATTATGACGTAGCTGAAAAACTTAGTAAACACAACTGTGAAAGATGCAAGAGAAGAGAGATGGCAGAAGGAAAAAAAATCCCCAAGAAAATTCAGCTGAGAGGGTAGAGGGTGTGACAGCCACCCATGCCGTCGACTCGAGCAAGAGATGCCCACATGGATGGCTTAGCACAGTTCTGGGCGCATCCGCAGGACAGACTAAGGAGGTTGGGAGAGCCACCCTGGGTGTGGGTGGCACCAACCAATAGGCTTGTTGCATGGGTGGAATAAAAAGGGAAAGAAGGAAGTCTCACTTTTGCCTCATTGGAGGAGCTCCAGTCTTCGCTGTCACCTTTGGACGTCCCTCTCCTGCACCAGACTCACAGGACTCTGTAGTGAGTTCCAGGCCTTTGACTTTTGCCTGGATCTTCCAGATCTCCAGTGTGCAGACAGCCCTTTTGCACTCTTCCTCATCTGACTGCAGGGGACCCTGGAAGCCACTTGTAAATCCTTTACATGACATATAGATAGGTTTACAGTATCTCTTCTGTGCACATGTGTACTTATAGCATGAGACCTAGTGCGTGCCTGCTGCCTGCAGCATTCAGCACAGTAACAGTGCCCGGGGAGGCAACCTGGAAGTCACAGGTTGGCCTGGATGTGACTATGCCATCTGGGCTTGTGGCACACACACCAAGGTCTTAACAACAATGTAATGCTCAATGCTATTCTTTAGCTTTGTTCATTGATGCTTCTGCAGCACCCAATTTCCTGCCCGGTGTACCCAGAGTTTGCCTTTCTTTCCCTTCTTTGTGTGTATTACTGGGGATCAAATCCAGCTACATTCCAGCTTTTTTAATTTTATATTTTGAGAGGAGGTCTTACTAAGATGCCCAGGATGGCCTTAAATTTGTGATCCTCCTGTCTAAACCTCCACAGTAGCTGGGATTTCAGGCATGTGGCACCATACCTGGCTGTTTCTTCTTTTAAAGACATTGTTTTTGTTGTAGATGGCAGTTAAAATACTAGTAGGTCATCTTGATAAGGTCAGGCTTTGTTTTTTTTTGCATGCTTGGTATTTGATGACAAAATAAAGTTTATTGTTAATTGTAATGTATGGTTCTTTTTTTGTTTTGTTTTGTTTTTTGAGACAGGGTCTCACTATGTAGTTGAGACTGACCTGGAACTCAGCTATGTAGCCCAGGGTGGTCTCCAACTCACAGCGATCCTCCTGCCTCAGCCTCTCGAGTGCTGGGATTACAGGTGTGCGCCACCATGCCCGGCATTCGTTAATTGTAATGCAAAATAAATTATACATTCCAGACTAGCATTTCCAATACCATCTCTTGCTTGTAAAGATCTTAACAATGGAAGGGCCAGGTGCAAGGACCTGAGTTCGATCCCTGGTACCAAAAAACAACAAAAAAAAACCACAAACAAACAAAAAAGATTTTACAGTGGATGTGCAAACACAGAATACACTAGAATGAAGCCAAGCGATCCCAGGCTAGCAGGAGTTATGATGCTCCTCTTCTCTGAGTCTTCCATTGTCCACAGTGGATGTACTTGTAGACACCTCAGCTTTCTGTTTCTAAATTTTAATGTTAGTGTGGAAAGAACACTTGTCATGTGCTCTGACCTCTTTACAGCTTCTTAAGTACACAGTATGGTATTGGTGCCCCAGACAAGGTTGTGTAGAAGATTTCTGGAGCTTATTCATCTGTGCAGTTGAGACTTTAGGCCGCTTGGGTAGCAGTGCCCACTCTCCTCCTCTGGCTCCTGGCAGTGCCCTCCACTCTTTGCGGTGACAACTTGGTGAGTTGGTGCTCTGGGTGTGTGGGCCACACCTTGACTTCCTGTCTGGGCCCAGCCTTCCTTCCTGCTCACCCTGCAGCTCCAGACCTCTTTGTTCTCCTGTGTCTTCCTTTGTGTTTCATTCCATTCTTGCCTTGCTACCCTTTGATTTCTTTTTCTTTTCTGCAGCTTTCTATAGGTATTTTATTATTGGTTGCCATAGGGCTTACGGAAAATGCCTTGTAATTAGAACAGCCTATTTTAAGCTGATCACAACTCAAGTTCTAGCGGATACAAATCGACACTGCTCCCCGCTTCGCACTGCTGATGTCAACATTTCATCCATTTACGCTGTGCTCCTGTTAGTTATTCCTGACCTTTATACCAACTCTGCCTCCCTGCAAGGGATGCAGCTCAGGTGTTTGTGGATCGCTTTTGCTCCAGCAGGTTTGGTGCCCTCTGAGGTGCTCATGTTTAGGGTCCTCTCACCCAACCTGAGGAAGTCCCATAGGTGGTCCTGGCCAGGAGTCCTGATGACAACTCCACCAGCTCAGTTTGTCTGGGAAAGTCTTTATCTTGTCTTCATTTTATTAAGCACAATATTCTTGGTTGGAATTTTTTTTCAACATGTCGTCCCACTCCCTTCTGGCCTGCAAGTTTTCTGCCAAAAAATGAACTCACAATTTTATAGTGGTTCCCTATGTATAGTATCATTTTTATCTTACTATTTTCAAATTCCCCACCCTTCATCTCTTCCTGTGATGCTGGAGATTGAATCCAGGGCTGTTGCATATCTGCATATACTAGGCTGGCACTCTGTCTCTGAACTACACCCCAGCCTTGAAATTCTCTGTCTTGACTCTTTTTTTTTAATTTGGTACCGGGGATCAAACTTGAGTCCTGTGCTTGTGAAGAAGGCACTAGAACCACTGAGCTAAATCCCTGGCCTTTCTGTCTTGACTTTTGACAAGATGTGTGTTAGTGTGGACTTATGAGGGTTTATCTTTTCTGGGACCCTTTGGGTTCCTATCTGGATGTCCATTTCCTCCCTGGACTTGGGGAGTTTTAGCTGGTGTCTCTGAATAGTGTTCTTGCCCCTTCCCTTGTCCTTGGGACTCCCTGAACAATATGGGTCTGCATGATGATGCCCTCTTCCCATTTTTTCCTTTTTGACTGATCCATTTCCCATGACCTGTCTGGTTTGCTGACCCTTCCTCCTGGTCTGCTGTAAGTTTTCAGCTTGGTTATCTGCCCTCAGCCCCTTGATTTCTGTGTGGTATTCTAAAGTATTTTCTACTTCCTTGTACATATTCTCACTTTGTTCCTGCATTGTTCTCCTAATCTTGATGGGCAACTTGATGATGACTATTTTGAATTGCCAGGCAAATCTTCTAACTCTGTACCATGAGGCTGTTTCTGGACATTTCTCTTGTTCCTTTGTGTGGTTTATTTTACTTATTTATTTTTTTATAAGGATTGAACTCAGGATGTTGTGTTTGCAAGGCAGGCAGCAGCACCACTGAGCTAAATTCCTGGCTCTTGTTCCTTTTTTGGGACACATTTCCCTGTTTCTTCATTTTCCTGTATCTCGGAGCTGCTGCATGGGTGTCAGACACAGCAGACTTCTCCCCCAGTTCTCATGGAGGAGGCCTGTACAGGAATCCAGGGACCTCGTTGTCCCTGCTGGTCCAACCCCCTCTCTTTGCTCTCAGCAGCCCAGATGTCTAAGGTCCATCAGGTCCTGCCATCCTGCAGCGAGATGGGGGCAGGTCCCAGGCAACCCCTGAGGTAATGTTGGCTGTGAGATCCAGGCCTTTCTTGCCTCACAGGGAAGCTGTCACCTCTGCTCTTACTGCCCCAGGAGCTGGACTGAGCCAGGCAGAAGCCTGTCCTCTGGGAGGTCCCAGGGAGACTGTGGAAGGGATGGGGACAGCACCTCTTTCCCACCCAGGAGGCTGGAAGCTGGAGCTTCCTTTGGTCTCAGCTCTGGTGAGACAGGGATGAGGCCAGAGGCACCTGGGGCACCAACTTGCTGACCCCTCCCCAGCTTGGTCCTGCACTTCCCAGGCTGAGTCTGTCTGGGATCTGCTCTTGGACCCAGGCTCTGGCCCCTGTTCTGCAGTACAATTTTCACTCCTGGCAAGATTGCTCTGCTCCAGCCGTCAGGACTGCCATGTGACCTGACTAAGATCAGGGGCCCCAGACATGCCAGTCCCTTACCCCATGCCTCATGTCCCTTGGGCCTGGCACACTGTGGTCACTGTACTCACCAGTGCCTCAGACTTTGCTTGGCTTCCTGTCCCTTCCTAGAGGGAAATGAAAGAAGGAGGCAGGGAGAAAAGGGAAGTGTTTCATTTCCCCTGAGGGCCATAACTCGCAAGGCTGCTCCAGCTCCTGCTGGTGAGCACCTTGCACATCTGCCCAGCTGCAAGGTAGCTTCAGGTGGAGGGCATAGGGGTCTACTCTGCGGTGCCCAGAGAGGAAGCGAGTTCTTAACCAAACCTGCCCAGCCTGACCCTTGACCTCTACCTCCGCCCTCTGCCTGCTGAGAGCTGCTGATGCCTCAGGCACAAGTTAGATAGAACCTGGAGGTGGCCTCTTTGTCCTCACTACTATTTAATATTTATGCAACTGGAACAAGAAAAGAAATGAGGCTCCAAAGTGCAGTATCAAATTTTGCATGTGATATGATTGAATTCCAAGAGGATCAATTTAAATTCTATCACAAACATGATTTCAATTCCATGGCTGGGACCAAAGTAACATGGTCACTGACAGCCACACAAAGAATCAGTTTGGTAGCAGGAATGATGATAAGAAAAAGGCCCTGTTTTCCATCACAGCAAGAAGCTATAAATTCCAGGAATAAACCTAAGTAGAGAAGTGCAAGACCCAAGCATCTCTACAAGGCCGCCCAGACCTGTAGAACTCAGGGATTGGGAAACATGGCTCAGGACCTTGTGCTTGCAAGGCAGGCAGTGGTACCACTGAGCTCAATCCCTGGCCCTAGAGGAGACAGTGAGGTGGCACTGCCCAAGGACTCAGAGCATCTGCAAAGCCAGAAGACAGGAAACACCTTGGAGGGCAGCAGGGCTGGTGACACAGCCCCATCCCAGGACCACCATCAACACAAACGAGAGGGCTTGGGGTTGGGCCACAGGATGGTCATGGCCGACGGCTCAGTGGAGCCAAGGTACCAACAGGACACTGGAGATCGTCTGAGACACTGTGTAGCTCTTTCAGGTTAGAAATGTCTTGGCTCAGAGCAGAAGGAAACTGGGCTTCGTGAGGTGTCAGCACAGAGTTCTTTTCTTCCCCAGTCTGAGGAAGCAGCTACCTGTGTCCAAGCCCATACCCGTCCAGGTCCCTTCCATCCTGCTCTCCAAAGCTCCCCGCTTTCTTCCCTAAAGCCATGGCTATGTGGCAAGTGGCAAGGACAGGAGGAGGAGCTATGCCTGGAGTCTGGAGAGCAGGTGGCCTTGCACCTGGATGGACCCTGCCAGGCGGCTGGGGAAAGTTTAGTGTTCTGGGCTCTTGAAGAGGAGGGTGGGATGCTGGCACTGGGCCAGCTTACCGTGTGGGCAGGCTGAGCAGCCTGCAGGGGACACCTGGGGACCGGTACCTGTGTCCTGGAGGGGACAGCAGAGGAAGGGGGAATTTTATTCCATTTGGTGAATTCAATACCTGTACAAGAAGTAAACAAAAACTTCAAGAAAAAAAAGCAAGAAAAAAGTAGGGCTTTAAAAATGCTACACTGGGGCCGGGGATTTAGCTCAGCAGTTCAGTGGCCTGCCTTGCAAGCGCAAGGACCCGAGTTCAATCCCCGGTACCAAAAAAAACCCCCAAAAAACCAAAAACAAAAAACAACAACAACAAAAAAAACATAAAAATGCCACATTTAGAAACTTTAAGAAAGTACTAAACATTTGGGTTAATGAATTTATAAGGTAAGTTTAAATGCATAGAATTTAGCCATGATGAAGCCTCTGCCAGCTAAAATGGGACATGTTCAGAATGACATTGGTGACAGTTATGTAGTTTTGACTTGCTTAACTGCAAATAAGAAAAAACTGAAAACAAATCAACAGGGAGCTTGAAAACACATAAGTAATAGAAATAAAGAAGGAAGAAAATAATGAACATAACCAGAGAAAGCAGAAGGTAAAAACAGAAGTGCTGAACAAAATAAAAGTTGGTGGTATAAAAAGTTTATTTCAAGTCTAACAAGAAAAAAAAGTGAGAAGCTGGGTGTGATAGCGCACACTTTCAATCTGCGCACTCAGGATGCTCAGGCATGAGGCCAGCCTGGGCTACACCTGCACAGTGAGTTCAAGTCCAGCCTGAACTAGCAGTGACACCTTGTCTCCAAGTTGGGGGTGGGAGCACAGAGGAGAAGAAACAACTATAGCCATCAGAGAATTAATCATAGGAGACATTTCTTAAAAAGTATATACCAATATTGTGCAGCGACACACACCTATAATCCCAGCTACTTGGGAGGCTGAGGCAGGAACATCATGCAATTGAGGCTTGCCTAAGCAACTTTGTGAGATTTTGTAAAAAAAAAAAAGAAAAAGTTTTGCTGCAGTACTGGGGACTGAACAATTGAACCCAGGACCTTTGCATTGAGCTACTTCCTCATCCCTTTTTATTTTAATTAATTAATTAATTTATTTATTTATTGTGGTGCTGGGGATTGAACTCAGGACCTTGCGCTTTTGAGGCAGGCATGGCACCACTGAGCTAAATCCCTGGTTTCATCCTTTTTATTTTGAGACAGGGTCTCATTAAGTCATTAAATTACCCAGTATTGCTTGAATTTGTGATCTTCCTGCCTCAGCCTCCAAGAATACTGGGATTATAAATGTGTGCCACCAGGTCCAGCTAAGACAGTCTTGCTGAACGTGAATTGTAATAACAATTACAATTGTGTTAGCTAACTGAAATGCAGCACAATGGTAAAAGATCACATAAATTCATCTCAGGAACATCAAGTGAATTCAAATCAGAAATTTTAACAGCAATTTACCAGGCTGGAGAAGAAAAGTAAACATAGTCACTACGTGGATATAGAATAAAGTATTTGATGACATTTAACCTATATCTGTGTAACAAAAACAGAGTAAGAAGAACTGAGGGCGTTTTCCTGACTGATTAGTGCCCAGGGTGGGAGAAGCACTGTCATGAGCCTGGGAAAGGTAGGAAAAGCAAGCACAACCATGTCCTGGGTCCTACATTGCTCTGCAGGACCTGGCCAGCTTGACAAGTCAAGGAGAAGTCAGACAGTCTGGGGGACAGCGATTGTTATTCTGACCACCATGATAACTAACTCTGGAATAGCAAATTAATTGACAGATTAGCTGTTTTAACACTACTCAGAGACCAGTGGGGTTGCCCAATAGATAAGTCAACAGCATTCCTTTAAGCCACATACATACACGATACATTACATGTAATATATGGTTATATCTTTTATGTGTAATCATATGTATTTTATGTGTATAAAGAGGAAGGATGTTGTTTAAAAAAAACCAAAATTATAAAATATTCATAAATTCACCTTGAGTCCACAAGCTCTTCATAGGAAGAAACAAGCACCTCCCTGCAGGCCCTGACAGAGGCAGAAAGCGGGCATCTTCCTTCGTGTGGACAGGGGCCAGGGTGGGAGGGCGCTTGGCCCTGTGTGCTGCTTTCTGCTGCCCACATACCCGAGGCTTCTGGGACCTGGGAGCAGTGCTGGGCTGCAGTCTCTGGGAACATGAGGGCCCAGTCCCTCTGACCCCAGCAGGCTTCAGCACCCTGCTGGCAGGGCCCTCCCTCCTCATGGCTTGGGGACTGGCTCCCTCATGGGCTTGGGGTCCAGAGGTCAGGACGCCCTGGCTCCACCATTCCCAGGCTCCGTCACAGGTCAGTGGTTGTGCTGGTCTCCAGTCAGCCCTCTATGGGCATCATGTGAAGACCATGCCTCCTGCCTGAGCTCTTCTCAGCCCTCCTTTGGGTGGGAATGCCAGGGCATGCCAGGGCACACCTGCTCACTGGCTCAGCAGAATTACTTCTGTGTGTGTGTGTGTGTGTGTGTGCACATGTGCGCATGGGCATGTACACGCGTGCATGTGTGTCTGTGTGATGACCGTGAGGGGCTGGGGTAAAGACTCAGTCCCTTCCTGAGCCAGGAGAGCTTTAAGGAGCCTTGGAGGGAACAGGTCCAAAGCCTCCTGCCCCTCAGCTACCAGGCCCTTAGTGAGAGTTCTTTCTGCCATGGTTGGGGTACAGGGCCTGGCCTGCACTTGGGTTTGGAGCGTGGACATGGCAAGGAGCCTGGAGCAATCGAGACTCAGGGCAGAGAGGAGGCAGAGGCTGGGGCACATGCTGGAAGTGTACAGGACACCTGCAGAGGGGTAGCCAGCCAAGGGCAGGGTATGTGGGAGTAGAAACATTTTGTTCCAGTGTGGGATGACCCGGGGGCAGGAGTGAAGTGGAGAAGTGCCTGGTGGGGTTGGGGGCTTGGGTGGGCTCTGAGGTAGAGGAGGGGCAGGTTAGAGAAGGTGCAGTGGGACCTGGAGTATGGCGGAGAGGGCAGGGGGACAGGCAAGGACAGGAAAGGGCTCAGTTGTCTGGGAGGCTGACAGTATGGGTGAGGAGGAGTGGCCCCTGACCTGAGCTCAGGGGAGGGTGCCAATGAAAGATGGGAAGGCTCTAGAGGCAGGTGGAGACCCTTAACAAATGCTCAGGGCTGGGGATGGAGTTGTGGGAGCCTGAGCCAGCCAAGTGGGGGGCCCAGGAAGAGAAGAGCATGCAGGAGAAGCACTGTGTGGTGGTGGCAGAGTAAGGAGGACCCCAGAGGACGGCTGCCATCCATGCCCACACTGAAAGTGCAGGCAAAGAAGCCAGAGGCTTCTATTGCTAGCTCCTCTGGGTCTGCCAGCTGCTGGGGGTACCTCGTGCTGCTCTGGGAAAGGGGCTCATTCTTCCCGGGCAATCGGAAGAGGTCAGGTACAAGCAGCAAGTGAGGCTGGAGCCACGTTCACACCTATGCCTTCCTCCCATCAGTCTGTGGGTGGACTGTGGGGTGCGATGCCTGCCTGAATCCACTGGAAGGCAGCTGAACAGCACCAGGCTTCTTTTGCAGCAAGGGGACAGGAGTGACAAAGAAACCGAAAGGGCCATAAAATGAGGACAACAGAGTTGGCCATGCAGGGGTGAGTGGTTGTATGAGTGCAGACTTTGGACACTGGCCATGCCTGTGGGTGAGGCAGACAGCTTTTGTGGGCAGCGTGCTGGTTCTGGAGAGGCCCAGAGTTCACTGCAGAAAGCCTGGTGGTCGGCATCCTGCAGAAGCTTTCAGCAGTGAAGATGTGGGAGCCACACCCTTCCCCCTCGGTACATGGCATGGGAGACGTCCACACTGCACAGACAGGGGAGTTGGCAGGTGAGTCCTCAGGACCAAGGCTCAGAGGTGCAGGTGTCTTTCTGTGGGCATGGATGAGAGGGGCTGGAACCATGGAAACCTCGTGCCCAGCAGAGGGGTGAACCCTCCCAGAGCTCAAAGTGAATTTAACACAGCATAGGTCAATGTACTTCTGGCCAATGTTTATGCTCACGTTTCCAAACACTCACATTAACAACACAAGCATTATTCTAAAAGTTAGTCAACATAACCAAGAGTGGCACACCAGTGTGGGTGGCCATCCCCCAGAGATCAGTGGAGTGGGTTTGGGATGGCTCTCTGTAGAATGGGCGAACCCTAACCAGGAGCCACATGAAAGCAGCCAGAGACTTATAGTAGACAGGTCCAACCTGAAGAAGAGCATTCTGCAGACCCTGAGGCCTGTGATTGTGGTGTCGGTCTGAGATCTCCAAACCTAAAGCCTATGACCTTGCTCTCCTGCTTGAATCCACAGGGCTCCCGCACCCTTCCCGCCCCTCCCCCAACCTCCCCTTGCTGCTGGGCTGTCGCTGGCATTTCTCCTAGTCCCTTTGCTCCTTCCGTCCTCTGCCTAGAATGCCGTCCTCTGCCTAGAATGCCGTCCTGTTCCTTTCAAAACTCAGCCCAGACGCCACGCCCTGCACACACTTCCTGCCTTCCCTCTAGTGCCTGCTCTCCTGGGCCCGCACTCCCCCTACTCTGCTTCAGTCGTTCGCCGCGCAGAGATGGCCCGTGACCTGGACCTGGGGTCAGAGGGGTCCACGAGGGGGTGGCTGGGCTGAGCTTGTGGGACTGCGGGGGTCCGAGAAGAGCAGGGAGGATAGGCTTCTTGTTTGCCTAAACTCATAGCAGGGCACGACTCTCGTGGGTGTTTGTTAAATGACTGCAGGCCTGGAGTATGCGTCGCGCGCGGGTGAGGGACTTAGGCTTCTCTCCAAAGCGCCCCCCCACCCCGGGCCGCTCCGCAGCCGGGCACAGCGTCCGCTTCCACCACTCCCTCG
>NW_022900933.1:41506952-41510529 GCF_012274545.1 Fukomys damarensis | reverse complement strand
CGCGGCCAGCGCTAGGGGTGGTGAGCATAGAGCCCCCGCCTCGCGCGCTGGGGTGCCGCGGCCCTCTCCCTTTCCTCTTGGGCGCCCTAACGACTAAGGCTCAAGGACCCCGCGAGCTTCTGGCTCCGCGCTTGTCTTAGGCTCCTCTCGGAACCCGCTCCGCCCCCTCCTCCAGGACGCGTCCTCTGCCACCCCGAGCGCCAGGACCCAGAAGGCCCTTCCTGTCCTCGGTCCCCAGAGAAGACGCCCCATTGAGACGGGACCTCCCAAGACTCGGCACACCTGGGCCAGGCACTGGTCGGGAGTCCCGGCTGACCACGGGTGCAGGGGAGAAGGTCCGCCCATCTTGCGGGCCTTTGCGCAGGCTCCTGGAGGCCAGGTGCCCGGACAGAGCCCAGATAACCCCTTTCACCGACCTTAGGCCACGTGACAGTCTCGCGCCACTCTAGTCACTGAGGCCTGCGGCTGGATGCTTATCACTGCCATTTCCACTTGGCAAATGAGGCAACTGAGGCAGGGGAGCTGTCCGAAGTTGCAGAGCACAGCCCCACCTGGCCTTCCAAGAGACCCCAGGATGGTCCTCTCCTGCAGAGGGTGGCCATCTTCCTGTTCCACCGTGGTGCCAAGGTGGGGGTGTTCAGTGGAGACTGGATGGGGCACCGGACTCGTGGGCACCCCTCACCTAGCTCAGAGAGGCCATGGGGCCACAATCTGTGCACCTCCTTTGCCAGCAGGGATGAGGCCAGGGCTCCAGATGCCTGCTGAGACCCTCCCTGGAGCCCAGCGCCTTGGCAGTGCCAGGACCGCCTGGCTGAGGAGCAGGGGTCATGAGCTCATGGCTTCACCTCCCCAGGGCTGGCTGGCAGGGACTGGGCGAGGTCCCCTCCCTGGAGTTGGCAGGATCAAAGGGCGAAAAGCCATCTCTGCTCTCGCCCACTGAGACAGGAATCTGTAGCCTGGGGGAACAGAACCCACAGCCACATTCCGGGTGCCCCAGTCCCCACAGGGCAAGGGTGGAGCAGGGTTGGTGTGCCAAGACTGACACCCGGAGCGTGGGAACCACCCTGCTGGAGCACCCAGCCTGGCTACCTGGAGGCCACCTCTGTCCCTCTGACACCCAGGGGCCTCACAACCAGGTCCCTGGGGTGGGGTTTGGGGCTTGGGATTTGGGCCTTGCAATCTAAAGTAGTGGGTGTTCAGACTCCTGGGGCATTCTGAGTGGGCAGCCACTGCCCCCTTCTGGGGCTGGCAGGGGCCACAGAGGGAGGGGGGCTGCATGGAGCAGGGATTCTGGCACACTCAAGAGCTCACACATGTAGACATGCACACGCATGTGCATACACACACACATACACATACACACAGCCTGCAACAAGCAGGCAAGAAGGCAGCCCCACCCCAATAGCCCAACATTTGCCTGGGGGAACTGAGCCCTGCTGGATGGAGCAGATCTGAAGGCCCTGTGCACCTCTTCCCCTGGCAGCCTTGAGGTCTCCTTGCTGGGGACATGTGGATCTGGTTCCCAGGGGCCAGAGACTCCCCCAGGCACCAAGTGGAGTCCAGGCCCAGTGCCCTGACCTGCCAGCCACAGTAAGGATGCCTTTCTACCCCCACTTTGCAGGTGGGGAAACTGAGGCCCACAGAGTTCAAATGACTTTGCAGCAAGCTGGAGGCTTCACAGCAGGTTCAGGGAAGGATGTGGGATCCTGGAGACTGACTTTCCACTCTAGAGTTTCTGCTCTGGTGAGCCCTCTTCAAACCTGGTCCTCACCAGCGGGGTGTGCTCACAGTGCTGGCCTGGCTGAGGCACAGAGCACAGGGGGCAGCCCCTCTTCTGTCTGCACCCCCTCAGGCTCCTGGGTGCACCTTAGGAGCCCAGTGACCCCTGGTGAGCACAGAGCGAGGCAGAACTACCTACCCTAGGGAGCATGGACCCAGGGCAGGCAGAGGTGGTGCTGTGAGGGCCCCAGGCCAGGGCAGCAGGCTATGGGGCCTCCTGGGAGGCCTGTGAGGGCATGGCCCACCAACTGTCTGCAGGGAGGCTCTGGTCCAGAGCTCAGGAAGGCAGCAGGGCTGAGGGACAGCGCCCCTGGTGGTGGAGCCCCAGAGGCCATGGTGAACGACCCCTTAATGCCAGGCCTCCCCATTGTTCCAGAGCGGGAGGGGCCATCTGCTCCCCCAGAGCCTCCCTGTTCACTCCTGGGCTTGGAAGCCAGCACCCCCCAGCATAGGCTTCACACCTGGCTCTGAGAAGCCTGCAGCGTGTTTGCCAGGGAGGTGATTGAGTGAGTGTGGGGCCCCCACCCTGGCTGGGATCCAGCCTCCTGGTCAGGGTCTGTACCTGGAGGAGCCAGTTCCCTTCCTGGTCTCTGCAGTGACAGAGCTGGTGCCTGTGGCCTGGAGGGTGAGTTAGGGTTGCCATCTGCTCTCAAGCACAGGCCTGCTTTCCTGGGAGCTGGGCCTCGCACTCCCTGGTGCCCTGGATGAGGGCTGACCAGAGAGAGGACAGGGGCTGCCAAACCTAGGGTAAGGACTGGTGTGCCGGGGCAGAAGTGTGTGCATACAACATTCTCCTGCAGTCAGACACATGCACATGGCATGTGCACAGGAGCACACACCTTCCCAAGGGAAGAAGCACCCTGTTCATGCACCTTCAAGCCCAGGATGTCAAAATGGAAACATCAGGAAGAAATGTGAGTGAAGGGTGAAAGGGTGGCTCTTGGGTTGGGGCCTCTGGGCCTCAAGTTCTTTTCCAACTGTTATAGTTACAATCTGCTTTCCAGATGCAGCCATCTTGCGGTGGAAGAAATGAAAACAATTGAAGAGATGGGAAAACTGAGGCCAGGCAGTGGGGTGATGTGTCCAAGGCAGCTAGCGTTTGAGGCCAGGGCCCTGCAGCTTTCTTGGGTGGCTGTGGGTTAAGGGGGGGTCAGGTTCTGGGTACAGATAGAGCCTATACCACCACACAAGCTGCCACAGGTAGAGCTGAGGTCTCCAGCCTGACTGGAGGGGTCCCTGGGGCCACACACAGGTCCCTGGGGTACCAGGCTCATGAAGCCAGATCCTGAGAGTGAGGGTCTGGGCTGTCTGCCCCCACTGCCAGCAGCTTGTGCTCCCAGGAGGGGATGGGGAGTGGTGAGGGGTTCACCCAGAGGAAGACTTTTCCCTGGGTGCCAGCTGTGTCTAGAATTGCCATCACTCCCAGCCCTGCCTATGGGAGATGCTGGCCCCCAGGGTGGAAAGGAGCAAGCATGGTGGTAGCTGGAGCCTTGGTGCAAATCCCCTGGCACTTTCATGTTTGCATCTGCAAAGTGGGATCAAGAAGAGGACCTGCCTTCCAGGGTTATTGTGCAAATAAGATGCTGAGTGAAAGACAGCAGGGCAAGGACTGGGACAGGGACAGGGTGAGCTGGGTGGGGTAGGGCATAGTGGGTGCAGGGGGCAAGGAGGGGAGGTGGGGGCAGAAGGAGGTCGAGAAGGAGAGAAACAAAAGCTCCATACTATGAGACAGGCAGAGAGGCTCTAGATGGGCAATTCACAGTTCAGGGAATCTGGGGATCTGCAATGGGGAAGGGGG
>NW_022900933.1:41492906-41506813 GCF_012274545.1 Fukomys damarensis | reverse complement strand
GCGGGGGGAAGGGGGGGGGGGGGGGGGCAGAAGGAGGTCGAGAAGGAGAGAAACAAAAGCTCCATACTATGAGACAGGCAGAGAGGCTCTAGATGGGCAATTCACAGTTCAGGGAATCTGGGGATCTGCAATGGGGAAGGGGGAGACCCAGAGCCACAGGGCATGGGGTTCAGTACCCTGCTTTTCTGCCAGGGAACTTGAGGCTCCAGGTCTGAATACATCTGGCAGGACTCACGGTGGAGAGCAGTGGGGAAGTGTGGAATGCAGGGTCCAGGGTGCAGCTTATGGGATGTTCACTGCCCTGGAGGAGCCTTGGTAGTAGAGTGGGCTTGAGGTAGGAGGGAAGGGACATCCTGGTGCCCCTGGCCGGCTGAAGCCCTGAGAGCTTCCAGCATCCCTGGGCTTTGCAGAGCCTGGCGGGGAGGTGCAGGGCAGACGATAGCCACCAGGTGGCGGGGTAGCCTCTCTCTCTCTCTCTCTCTCTCTCTCTCTCTCTCTCTCACTCAGCTGGGCCGTGCAACCTTGAACAACTTTCTCAGACTCTCTGTGCCTGTTTTCCCTGTGGAGATTCCGGAGGGTGGTGAGTTTTCCCAGACTATCTCCAAGGGAAACAGGATTCTGGGGAGATTGGGCTTGTCTGGACAGGAGAGGAGCCTACCTCCCAGTGTGTGATCAGAGTCCATTCAGCTTCTGGAGCCACCTGAGCATGCGCACCTGCAGCTTCTGCTAGGGTGACCAACTGGTGGATGGTTGCTCTCCCAGGCAGTTGCTTAGGAGGAATCTGGGGGCAGGGCAGCCCAGGACACACGTCCCGTAACTGTTTGAGTCAGGATGAAAGAGCAGGGGGCTCTTCAGGAAGGCTCGGGCTGCCTTCCGTCCCACAAGGGATGCTGAGGCAAGGAACCTCGGCAAGCCCCAGTGGTCCAGGAGGGCCTGCAGTGGTCTAGACCTTCCATCACTGTGACCAGAGAATGCTGTGGGAGGTTCTTTGTCTGAAGGGCCTGGGTTCCTCTGAGTCAAGGAAATGTTCCAGGTCACTCACCACCCACTGGGGCGGAGGTGACCACTGAAGCAAAGCTCCACCTTGTGCTGTTTCCCAAGGCTCAGGGCAGGCATGGAGGGGGCTGTGTTCAAAGGTGGCTGTGACCCACAGGGGGCACTGCCATTACCTGCCTCCCAGGGCCAGCATAGGGAGGCCAGGGCTGAAGGGCTTGACACCCTCCTCCAGGACAGCAGTGCCCCTAGACCTCACCCCCGGCCTACAGGGAGCTCTGCTCTGGGCTCAGGGGAGGAGAGCTTGGTGTAGCTTCCCAGCTTCCTGCTGCTGTTATTGGGGTGGCTCAAGGCCTGAGTTGTGGGAAGGTGAGGCTCAGGGCCAAGTGGGCCTGTACAGCTGTGTGAAGTGAGAGAGGTAGGAAGTGAGTGCCATGTCCCTCAGAAGCCCTCAGCATAACCTGGCCCTTCTCCGTGCTAGAGGAGGGTCAGGGTGAGAACACAGATACCAGGCAGCCAGGAAGACTGTGAGTGAGTGTGCCTGGCAGACAGGTGACATTCCCTTCTCCCACCCTAGCCCTGCCTTGGGACCTGGCCACTAGGCACACATCACCAGGTAGGTCAGAGACCATGGCTTTTTATTAGAGTAACTTCTGTGGCTGAACACAGAATTTATGGCTTAGCAGAGCCCACATTTCCTTAGGTGCCTATGGCCTGCCCCATCTCCCAACTGACCAGCCCTCAGCCTTTCCCAAGCTCTCCTCGCCCACACTGCAGAGGTTGGCTTGGTGTCTCCTTAGCCTGTGCTGTGGAAGTCTGGATTGTCCACATCATGCATAGTCTGAAGAAAGATGTGGCCCTTGCCTGGCTCCTGAGGATGAATTCTGAGCCCCTGGAATGTTCGAGACCTTACTGAATCTGTTGTAGGCCCTTGGGTTGGCAGGTGGACAGCAGCTTTCTTTGGACATCTCCAAAGACCTGGTTATCAAGCCTTTCTCTGCTGGTGTCCAGTTCACCAGGCCCACAGAGCCAAGAAGCAGGACCTAAGGTGAGAAGATAGGGTTTGTTAGGAAAATAGAGGGGTCAGGGTGGCTGGATGGATGGTGAAGTAGATGGAGGGATATAGGAAGAGATGCATGGATAGAAGGATAGATAGACAGAGGGACAGATAGAAGGGTGGGTAGTGCCTTACTCTGTGTTTCTGTGACAAAATACCTAAACTGTGTAACTTTTAAAAAACAGAAATGTGTTTCCCTGAGTTCTAGAAGCTAGAAAGTTCAGGATCAAAGTGCTAGCATTTGGTGCAGGCTCTCTTGCTGTGTTCCTGGTGGAACACAGAAGGACAGAAAAGGCATGGCTGGAGGGGGCTGAACTCATCCCTTTATCAGGAATCCCTTTTTTTCCATAACAGCATTAAAAGATCCATGAAAGATGAGTCCTCATGGTCTAATCATCTTCCATGATGCCCCATCTCCCAGCGCTATTGCATTAGGGCCTAAGTCTCCAGCCCATGCTTTTGGGGAGGATCATTCAAATCATAGCAGGTGGGTAGATGGAGGGATAGATAAAGGGATTAATGGATGGAAGGGTGGGTGGATGGATAGGAAAATGAGAGGATGGGGGATGGATTGATGGATAATGGGTGGATCTGTGGATGGAAAGATAGAAGAGTGAATGGGTGGGTGGGTGGATGGATGGATGAATGGGTGGAAGGGCGGATGGATGAATGGATGGGTGAAGGGGTAGATGGGTGTGTGAATGAATGGTGGGGTGGGTGTGTGGATGGATGGGTGGATGGTTGAGTAGATGGGTGGTAGGTGGATAGAGGAATGAACAGGAAGATACAGGGATGAGGAGATAGAAAGATGGATGGATGAATGGATGGCTAGATGGAGAGCTGTGTGGAGGACAAACACAGTAAATTGATAACTGTGGTACATGAGTCATAAAAGTATCAGGCCACACTGTGTGATTCTTTTAACATTGCTGCATGTTGCAAAAATGAGAATGTTCAAGAAATTTTTATAGCCACACACTGTAACACACGAGCACACACTGCCGATGAACTGATGAGGTAAAGAAGAAGTTGTAAAAGACAATCTAAATACTCCAAAGTGAACAACACTGAGAATGCTACACATCCAGACTTGAGAGGCACAGCCAAGTATAATGTGCAGGGAGATGCTGCAAATACCTGTGCTAAGAGGAAGCAGCCCTCAGGATTTTCAAGCTACCTCCCATCTCAGGAAGCTATGGCCCGGGTGTGCAATGAGCAGCTACAAAGGGACATAGGAAAACCTTTCTGGGGTGGTGGGAATATTTTATGTCTTGGTTACACTGGTAGTCACAACTGGATGCATTTATCCAAAGCCAGGACTAAGTCATAACTCAATTTTAAAAATTAAAAGTGGAAGTTTGAATTAAAAAACAAGATAAGTCTAACAAAGTTGAAAAAGAGATAAGATGAAGATATATGTTAATGAAATAGAAAACAGAGGTACAATAGGGATGAATGTGTTAATTGCAGATTTAAAAGATGGAAGAGGGCTCCACACCACCTATCAGATAAAGGCTGGTGGTAAACACTCTCAAACTGCAGCAGTAAAGTAAATAACCCAGTTTAAAAGTGGGCTACATAACTGAACCAAGCACACCAGAAGGACAGAAAATACTGTGAAGAGACGTTCAGTGCCATCTGTCATTCAGCAAATGCATAATAAAGCCACAGTGCAGTACCATTCCACACCCACTAGAACAGCTAAAAAATAATCAAACAGATGAGACAACTACACTGTGTGCTGACAAAGGTGCACCGTCGAGATCAGGAACATTGTGGCTCCCTGCAAGAATCTGGCCAATTCTCGGCCCATGGTCCCCTTACTGCACAGATGCAGATCCTGACCCCCTTTTTTTTTTTTTTTGGTACCAGGAATTGAACTTGGGTCCTTGTGCTTGCGAGGCAGACAGCAGAACCACTGAGCTAAATCCCCAGCCCTGACCACAGCTTTTAATAATCGTCAGAAGCTGGAACACACCTGGTGCTCTTCAACAGGTGAGGAGATGAAGCACTATGGCCCATCCCTGAGACGGAATATCACCCAGTAGTGACAGGATGGAGTGGCCAGTTTCTACCCACGGAAAGATTGCATATGCCACTTTCTTTGTGGAGAAGCCGGATTCAGCAGGGTGCTAACTGCACATTTCCATCCACATGCACTCGGAGCAGGCAAAGCTGGGGAGAAGGAAGAGGTCAGAACTCACCCCAAAGAGGACATGAGGGTGTTTTGGACGATGGGACTGCTGCGTCCTGGCTATGGTAGGAGGATACAGACTGTGCAGCTGTCAAACTGTATGTCCATGTTTTTGAAGATGTAAATGTAACAGACTAATTACCAGAAAAATGTAGTGGTCAGAAGAAATAAACAGTCCTAATAGACCTATAAGGATCAAACTGAATGAAGTAAAACATCATTCCTCCAGTCAGGAGCGGGGCTGGAAGGACCTGTTTTGCAGGTGAAGTCTTGGAGGAGGGCAGAGGTCAGTGATGCCCTAACTCTAGCCCAAGGACTGGGAGTTTACAGGAGAGTGGTGGCTCGGAGGAGCCCCCCATCCCCTGCCCAGGGGAGCAGGGCAGCAGGGCTGGCCAGAGTCCTGGAGAAGCATGACCTGCACTGCCAGGGGCCCAGAGTGAGCTGGTTTGTGCATGTCTGTGAGTGTGTGCATGTGTACAGCTGTGCCTGCTTGTGCCTGTGTGTGTGTGCAGAGGAGCAGGTGTGATCCTGTGTAGGAGAGGAAGTGGTGGGTGCTGCAGGCAGGCAGTGGGTGGAGTGTGTGATAGGGCCTGGGGCCGACCTTCTACCTGAAGGAAGCCTCCTGTGGGAGTCTTTGGGTGTGGGCCGGAAGTGGCCACCACCGCAGGTTTGTTGCTTTGGGTAGGAGGAGCGTCCCTTTTCAGTCCTGTTCTGGGTGGGGATCCGCTCTTGCCCTCCTATTCCCAGCCTCTCCAGGATGGGGTGTGGCCAGCACACAGCCTCGTGGTCTCTCCTGTACCTGCAGACCTGAAGGCTCCCTCCTTGGCCTGGGGTCCCCTAGAGCAGATGTGCCTCATGTCACACCCTGCTTGGGGTGGCTCAGCTGAGGGCTGTCTCCGGGTCTTCCCCAGCTGGTGACAAGTGAGGGGTCCCCTAGGACAGCAGCCTGGGGCCCCCATCTTGGCTGCTCCTCAAGCTCCAGGATCTGAGGTGGCTGCACCCCAACAGCTTGAGGGGGAAGTGGATTGACCAGGTGAGTGTGGGGGCTCCAGCGTCAGTGGGTGCTTTTCAATGTGGGCAGTGTCAACCCATGGGGCCTGGGGCCGTGTCAAGGGCTGGATGATGTAGTAGAGGAGCCTGGCAACACCGTTTAGATCCCCAGCCACATCACTTCTGCTTTTGACCACAGACATGGAGGGCAGGGCTGTGCACTCCGTCCTGGGCCTGCCCTGTGCTCTGCCCCTGTCACTACCCTGACCACATTGCCAGTTCAGGGCCAGCTGCTAGGATGCCCAGGGCTGGGCCTGATGAAGCCAGCAGGGGATCCTCACCTGGGCATGGTGCAGCAGCTGCCCAGATCAGGCTCCATTCTCTGGGGGTGGCGGGGCCATCCTGTGCACTCAAGACCCACTAGATGCCAGCTGCATCCTCCCTGCTGTGACTGGGACCACCTCCCCTGGGTGAGGTTCTCAAGGTACTGCCAGGTGAGGGTGGTCTCACAGGTCCTCAGGGCAGGATGGACCAGCTGGGGAAGAAGCTCAGACACCCAGCAGGAAAATAACCCATTTTTTTTCCCCGTGTCGTTGTTTCATGTGGAGGATGGTAACCTGGTAAGAAAATGATTTTCCCACTGAGGGTGGTCTCTCCTGCCATCCCTGCTTGGTGGGGACAGCACAGCAGCAGTCATCCTAAGGGAGGAGCGGACTCACACGGAAAGTTCTGCAGGGGTGCTGGGCTCCTCTCCTCTCCTCCCCTCCCCTCGCTCCCCTTCCTCTCTTTTTCTTTTATTTTGTTTTTGTGGTACTGAGGATTGATCCCAGGACCTTCACACTGAGCTGCATCCCTAGCCATTTTATTTTTTAATTTTTGTGACAGAATCTCCATAAATCACTGAGTTGCCCAGGCTGGGCTTGAACTTGTGATTCTCCTGCCTCAGCCTCCCCATGCCCTAATTTGGAAAAATCCAACGTCTAACTTCCAGCCTGCCCAGGCCTTTTATAGGCTTGTGAGGCAGCATACACAGAACCACTTGAAACTTTCTGGGGCTGAAACAAGGGCTGCAAGGCTCAAGCCTCACCTAGTCTCTGTTCTGTGCTGTGTGTCCGCAGGGTGGGACCCCTCTCAGTTGCACTTCTGCTTTCTCCTGTGGCCCAAGGCTGACTCATCAACACAGCCCCAGGGACAGACAGACCTGCTGTCCTTGTCCCTGTCCCCAAACCCTGAAGCCTGGGGTGGCTCTAGTTTCTGGGGTTCTCCCTATCTCAAGGGGCTGTTAGGATAGAAACAAATAGTTCCTGTGGGGTATGGCAGCACACACGTGTGATCCCAGCATTCTGGGAGGCTGAAGCAGGAGGATCACAAGTTTAAACCCAGCTCAGGCAATTTAGTGACTTAGGGAGAACTGGTCTTAAAAGAAAAAATAAAAAAGGGCTGGAAATGTAGCTCAGTGTCAAGGCCCTGGGTTTGATTTTCAGTACAGAGAGAGGAGAGAGAGAGAGAGAGAGAGAGAGAGAGAGAGAGAGAGGAGAGAGAGAGAGAATCCATTTCCTAAAAGCTGCTGAGAGTGAGTACAGAACCTGGGCCCCACTAGAGCTTCAGGGCTGTGGGCCTGGAGCAAGAGGCAGAGAAGAGAGTTCTGTGGTCCAAGAGATTTCAGGCTTCGGGGCTGGGGTACCAAGAGGGAGGGGCTCACTGTACAGAACTCGGGTCCCTGCCTGGCCCCAAACACAAAGGGGGCTTGGATGCTCGATGGACACGGCCAGCAGGGGTGGCCAGGGGGCAGCTCTGGGGATGGAGAGATGCACAGGACGGGGGAGGGCCAGGCTACACCTCTGGGGCCCCAGGGCTCCCACTAACAGATGGGCTGCAGAGTCCAGGCCCAGAAGGTAAGGCCAGGCTGGCTGAGTCTGGGTTCCAGGCATCTGTCCCAGTCTCAGGGACTCCTTGTAACTCTCGAATTTTCACAGTCCAGGACAGGTGAGCCCCCCCATGTGCCCTGGGCAGAGGACTTCTAGGACTGATATGTCTCGAAAGCCCCTTTCTTTCCTGCCTCTGTCCTCAATGTCTGTGGCTGGAACCTGGGGACATTGTGCCCTCTGACATATGACAGTCACCCCATGGAAATCCCCAAAATCTGGCCTTTCCCTTTGTGTCCCCCTGTGGCATCATGAAGAGTGGGAGAGGAGAACGGGGCCTCCCCAAGGGCGGGGAGGATCACCAGTGGGACCAGGTGTTGATTGTAGATGGGCTCATCTGACGAGGTGGCCAGGCAGTTGTCAGTCATCACAAGCGAGACCAGGGAGACAAACCACACTGTCATCACACGGGGCACATGGGCAGCTCACTGCATTTGGGACAACTGGACTGTCATCAAGAATAATGATGGCAGAGCACAATGAGTGTGCAAAATCACAGGAGCTAAGAGGTGGTGGCCACATGCGTGTCCACACAGGGTGATACATAGGCAAGTGGCTCCTCCACACAGTGGAGCACTATGTAACTCTGAAGAGGAAATCCTGCTGCCTGATGCCATGTGGCCAGGTCAGAGGACACCATGCTCAGTGAAGCAAGCGGACAGAAGGACAAATAGCGTGTGATGCTCCTGCAATGGCATCTAGAACAGCCTGGCCCATAGAACCGTAGAACAGGGTGGTTCGGCTCTGTGGAGGAGGGGTTAGTGGGTGAGGAGCTCCTGTTTCACGAGGGAACAAGGTCCTGAAGATGGTGGAATGATGGCCACACAGGTGTTAAACCCATGACCTGCTCTCTTAGAACTAGAGATTTTTATGACTGTTGATTTGGACACAATGAAATAAAAGCCTTTGAGTCCTTAGAAGAAGCAAGTGTGGTTCAGCGTAACTGGGAATTGCCCAACTCCTCAGGCACCCCTTGCCACCAAGCCAGGGCTGGTGGGCATAGAGGATGGGGTCCCTGAAGGGTGCCACTATGTGGCCCACAGAGGCAGTGGATGGTCCAGCATCCCCAGCAGGCTGCCCAGTCACAGGCCATGCTGGCTGTGCCACAGCCTGATATGTGTGCTGGTGAGGGGGGGTGGCATGTGGCAAGGGAATAGTTGTCAGGGGCTGGTGGTGGATGTGGTGCACCTAGGCCCTGAGGCCCTGAGGCCCTGACCTTGGCAGGTGTTTGCAGGTGGCTGAGGTCCATAAGTGGCTTTCTAGGCACTCTGCTGCCACCCACACAGACCCTAGAGATTGCTGCTCAGGGCGAGTCCAAGAGCAAGAAGGGCCTCCAGCCACATGGCTGGGACGCACCTGACTACAGCTGTGTGGATTAGGGCCCATTATGCCCCTGTGTGGTGCCAGGTACGAGGGGGCCCTGCAGATGTTGTGGGTCCAGACCCTGCCCCTGGGCCAACCCTGCTCCAGCTGCTGGAAGAGCAAGACTGGGCAGGACACCTCGGGTGCTAAGGGAAGTTCTGCACCCAGAAACCCAGAGCTGGCCCTCGGGCTCAGGTGGTCACATGAGGCTGCTGTCAGCTGGCATCTGCAGGGAAACTGGGCCATGTGTTTGGATCCAAGATGTTCTGTCCCAGGGCTCAGCAAGCCACAGGAAGTAACCCACAAGGGCTAGAAAGCACCTCAGGGACTTAGGGTGTGCTGAGCAACCTTACCCAGCCACCCCCCAGCCCTTTGTGTCCTGGTACAGACACACCATCCAGCCAGGACCTTGGGCCAGCCTGGGCTTGGTTCTGGAACAAAGGAGCTGGGGGAGGGACTAGGGCCCTGGAGGAAGGGGCAGCGGGAAGGCAGTGTTGTGCCCAGGCACCGGCTAGGTGGGTGTTCATGATTGGTGCCTGCCTGGGCCGACCCGATTTGGGGCCCACAGTGAGGAAGAACCAGATCCGTCTCCCTGGGACCCCTCCTGGGGTGTCCCTTGTCACCTTATCTGATGGGATCACACGGGACAGGCATGGTACCTGCCTGGTTGGGGTGTCCTCTAGCCTCTGTCACTTGGCTGTAACTGCTCCCTGGTGAGGGTGAGGCCTTGCTGGGGCAGTGCCACAGCAGGGACCACAGGTCTGGAGCCATCTGCCCCAGGAAAGTGAGGAGACTGTTGTCGTCATTGGAGGAATCACCCCGCCCAGGCCAACAACTCCCTCCCCCAGGCTTGCGGTTAGGGGAGTTTCAGGCACTGCATGAGGACCCTGTGACTTCCTGAAACCTGTCTGCAGGTCTGCAGGGAGGGTGTGTGGCTCTTTCGCCGGATAGCCCGGGTAAGGCTCCAGGCTGGGGTTGGGGGACTGGGCTCGGGGGCCTGAGTGCCAGCAATCTGTTGATGCAAAGGTACAAAGCCCGGCTAGCTGAGGCTTGAAACCTGGGCCCAGCCCAAGGGAGCACCAGGGGCATGGTGCCCAGGTCCAGGGGCATGGACAGTGACAGCCTTGGGGCCTTGCTTCTGGCCTCAGAAGTGTCCCAGGTGACATGGTCAGTGACCTGGGGCTCCTTCTTCTCTCCAGGGCTGCTCAGGCCAAGAGGCAAGAAAGGGACACTGGGGGGCTGGGCCCACTGGGTGAGATCCAAGGACTGGCAGCCTGCAGGCTTCCTAGGAGAGTGCAGAGTGCCGGGCACAGCAGGCCTCCATCGGTTCTGTTGGGCTGGTGGACCTGGGCTGCGCACACCAGGGCTGGGCTGAGCGATTGTTCCCAGTGTCTCTATCCAGGTCCAGCCAGATGTTCTAGGGGCCGGCCAGGCTGAGAGGAGGACAGAACCAAGAAAGCCTGGCAGGTGTGAGGGGCGGCTTCACTAGCAATTCAGTGAGACATGTGCCACAGAAACACACGGAAGCACGTCCTGCGGTGGGGCCAGTGTGTGGCCATTGCTCCTCGGGCCGAGGTTCTGCTCTCAGTGCATCTCCAACACAGAGACAGAGTTGGGTCAAGCTTCTTACAAGGCATAGGAGGGTGTGGTGATTACCCAGGATGCCTGGCAGGGGTAACGGGGCATGGGGCTGATGCAAGGCAGAGACATTGCCCAAGCCCAGCAGGGTGTGGATGGCAGCCAGGCACCATTGCCACCAGTGGCCCTGGGATCTGAGTGCCCTGGGATGTGAAGAACCCCTGGAGCCCATGAGGGGCCTGCCTGAGGGAACAAATAGGACTGGGCCCTGAAGTGGGGGTGCCTGAGGGGACAGATGGAATGGAGCTCCAGTGGGGAGTACATGGGGTGGGCAGGGATCTGGCCAGGCAGAGATGACAAACAGAGGGGACAAGGGCTGCTTGGGCTATGAGGAAGGTGTGGTTTGAGGACACTGGACAGGACTGGGAGACGGAGGAAGTGGAGTACGGACGGTGCCTGGGGCTGGTGGGGGCACATGGAAGGGGACCCAGGGTTACCACCTATCACCCGAGGGATATCCCAGGGCCATCATGCTGCCCTGGGGCTGCAGTTCCTGCAGAGCACAAATCCAGACCCTGGCAGGCATCACAGCATTGTGGGTGCAGAGGGCCTTGCGGGTGCTGTGGGCACCGTGGATGGTGGGTCTGCTCTAACGGGAGGAGATGGGGAGCCCTTGAGGCTGACCAGGCCAGAGTCTGTGATTCATCCCTTCATCCTCTGCTCTCAGCCCTCCATTGAGCCCTTCAGCTGACAGATGTCTCCTCACACCTGTTGGGGGACACTGCCCTGGAGGTCCTGGGGTAAACTCCCCATTCCTGCTGGTCCCGCCTCTCACTGGCAGAGCCCCTTGTGGTGAGGAAACCACTCAGGCACTGTGAGTACAGCCACAGCTCAGAACTGGCAGGGACCCCTAGGCCCAGGCATCCAGAGCTGAGGAGCTGCAGAACTGGCACAGGGGCTGACCCAGAGTTGTATGCCTCTCGGGGGGGGTGGGGGATGCCAGGCAGAGCAGGGTGGGTGTTGCTTAGCCTGGTCCCAGAACTGGGGAACTGATGTTCAGGTGGTGGACCCTGAGTGCCCCAAGTGGTCCTCAAGCTGGGATGGCCCAGGTCAAGGCACCAGAGCAGGTGGTCGAAGCCCTTCCTTTGGCCAGGCCCAGCATGCAAGCCTGCAAGGGCCTCATGTGACAGGGGCATTCTGCCTGCAGCAGTGCCACCTCATTGCAGGGGGAGGAACGGTCCAGACTTTCTTTTGGGCTTTCACTTCCTCTGGCTTTTGCCAGAGGGCCTATAGAGTGGCCCCATCTCTGTGTGACCCATGCAGGGGACAGGAACGTCTTCCTGGGCTGGTCTCTGTGGGTTCCATGCAGGGGCAGGGAAGTGGGTGGGTGTCTGGAAGCCCTCCTGGGCCTCTGGGTGCATTTTGACTCCCATCCATGGCCTCTGCTATGGAGCAAGATGTGTACAGCCTCAGGCTGCTGGCCCCAAGATCACTCCTGCTCTTTTGCCTGTCGGTATCCTTGCCTAGTGGCAAGGGAGGACCAACTGCAGTCCCCAAGAGGGCCAGCCCTCCTGGGAAGGAAGTGGGGTCCTAGGTGGCAGTGGTGTCTGGACCTTAGGGAGCCCTGGAATCTTTAGCCCACCAGCACTCTCCTAGCTGGAGACTCTGCCTACACCCTTGATATGGCCCCTGCTCCTCCACGCCAGCACCCCCTTTTCAGGAGTGGCCAGTAAGCCCTGCATCAGTCCTAGACCTTGGACCTGGGCTGCCCTCCAGAGTTCAGGGTGGGAGGGTCCTGAGGATTCCATAGGTCCCACCGAGCCACCTCCAGGGCAGCCTGAGGCTGGGGAGGCCGGATGGTATCCCTGAGATTGGATGAGATGAGGACCCACACATTTGCAGGCAAAGAGCCCAGAGGGACCTGGAGGCAGAGCAGCTTCTCCTGGCTTTCCTGCTGTGGCTCACTTTTGAATGTGCATCAAGGTGTTGCTTTAACCACTTGGCAGTTTAGCCCAGGCATCACTCAGGCAGCCCATTTGTTTCCATTCTGTCCTGAGTGGCCCTCATACAGCTGTCATTTCAACCAGTTGGTTGTTGCATTTAACACATTTGACAAAATTATCATTTTTATATTATCTAATAAAAATTAACAAAAAGTACGCAATTTTTGGGCATCCTGTATTTAAGCAACTGGACTGATAGATGGTTAAAGCTCTTCTGAAGTCAGTGAACTTTCTCTTATTTCATCTTGACTTCCTGTTATTTCCGGGGTCTAGAAATACTCTAGAAATGCTGGGCAGGGAAGCTAATCAGCCCCTCGCAGGTGATCCTGGGTCTGGGGTGGGTGCCCAGCTCTACTGTCTGTCACTGAAGGATCCCACCTGAACTAGGGCCACACCTGGGGATGCCAGGCAACCAGGGCTCCACCCTATGGAGCTGACAAGGTAATCCCCAGGCTCAGCCTCTGCCCTCTGTGTCCTCTGTCTGATGGACAGAGTGGAGCCCTGGTTGCCTGAGCTGCCCCAAGTTTTCAGGGCACTGAGTCCTCCAGGGCATCTGAGGGAGGGGGTGGAGCATCACCTGCCCCAGGCCTTCTGGCTGGGGAACACGGAGCCTGTTTTAAGAGCACCCTGTCAGGGAAGGAAGCAGAGCATCAGATCCACTGGCACTGCCACCCCCTGCCATGCCCTGTGTGCCACGGCCTCGTCCCCTTCACATGGGCACATGGTCCTCTCCCTGTGTCACTGCTGTGCAGGAAAAAGTCCCAGGAAGGCCTTTGGCACATTCAAGAGCTTTGGAAGCAGACTTCAAGCTTGTGCCCTGGGATGAGCACCCAACACTTTTACAGCTGCCCCGCCCTGCCAAGGAGTGACATCCTGGTTTTGCTAACTTGATGGGCAGAAAACTAGATTACTTTTCACATGTTTGTGCTTATGTTTCTTTGGCTGTAGTGGGGTTGAGTAGTTCTAGGACTTTTAGGAATATTTTTTTGTTTTCTTTGCAAACTCCTGGCTCCCTTCCCTTGCCCCCAGCTTTACTAAGGTACAAGTGATACAGAATTGCTGACGTTTATGATGTACCAAGTTATGCTTTGATGCCTTCCAGATCAGATAGTTTCTTCCCTTGGGTTCTTTTGTTGATGTGTAGGAGCTCTTTGTATATTAAGAATCTGCTATTGTACCCCCCAAATTAATTTTTTTTTTTGGTTTTGTTCTTGTTGTAATGTAAGCTGGCTTTGAACTCATTGTGTAGCCCAGGGTGGCCTTGAAATCATGGCAGTCCTCCTGCCTCAGCCTCCTGCAAGTGAGCGCCACCATGCCCAATGAAATGAATTCATTATTTAAAAATTTTTATTATTACATGTTTGTAGTACCAGAGATCACATTCACTGAGGTACATAGCACATCTTAATAATTCACTTTAATTCCTTTTTCATCTTCTTCCCTCTCCCTCCTTTCCATGCCCCTCCGTTCATTTTTGGTCTCCTGTTTTTCCAAGATCTAGCTCCCTGTTTTTTTTTTAAGCTCCCTGTTTCTTATTATCTGTCTTTCATTTTACTCTTTAATTTATTTATACTTTGGGTATCTCATATAAAAATATGTGATATTTTAAACTGTGTGTTTGATTTATTTCGCTTAGCATTATGGTCTCAAGGTATATCCATTTGCTACAAATAACTCCAATTTATCCTTCTTTATGATAGAATACTACTACTCCATGTGTTTAAATGCCACATTTTCTAAATCCATTCATTTGTTGATAAACAGATAGGCTACTTCCAAGATTTTTTTTTTTTTTTTTTTTTGAG
>NW_022900933.1:41476429-41492848 GCF_012274545.1 Fukomys damarensis | reverse complement strand
AAGTTTTTTTTTTTTTTTTTTTTTTGAGACAGGGTCTCACTGTGTAGTTGAGATTGACCTGGAACTGACTATGTAGCCCCGGCTGGTCTCAAACTCACAGTGATCCTCCTGCCTCATCCTCCCAACTGCTGGGATCACAGGCTTGAGCCACCACACCCGGCCTCCAAGTTTTTGATATTATGAGTTATGCTGCTAAAAATATGAGTGCGTGGATCATTGTAATATGATGTCTTTAACTCTTTCAGGAAGATACCTAGAGGAGAACATCTGGGTCAAATATAATTTCTAGTTTTAGTTTTTTAAGAATTCTCCAGACCAGGGATGTAGCTCAGTGATTCCGCTGCCACCCTCACAAGTACAAGGTCCTGAGTTCAATTCCTGGTACAAAAAAAAAAAATTTTTTTTCCATAGTGGTTGTACTAGCTTACATTCCCACCAACAACATAGAAGGGTTCCTTTTTCCTCAAAGCCTCTCCAGCACTTGTTATTATTTGATTTCCTGATGACAGCCATTCTTTCTGAAGCAAAACTGAATCTCAGTGTTGTTTTAATTTGCATTTCTCTAATGGCCAGAGATGTTGAACATTTTTTATGTATCTATTGGCCATTTGTATGTCTCCTGAGAAGTGTCTATTCATTTCACTTGCCCCTTTTCTTTCTGGTGGGGCAATTTGGAAATTATTTTTCTTGACAGAATTTTAAATTTTAATTTTATCTAAATTTTTATTAGTATTCATTTTTTGATTGTATCTTTTATTTTGGCAGGGTCTAATTTTTTGAGTTCTTTATATATTCTGGATATTAGTCCTCTAAGGAATAGCTGGCAAATGTTTTTCCCATTCTGTTGGTTGGCTCTTTACTCTACTAATCATTTCCTTTACTGTGGAGAGCTTTTTTAAAATTTTTGTACCGGGGACCGAACTCAGCACCTTACACTTGCCTGGCAGTGCTACTGAGCTAAATTCCCAGCCCTGTTTATTTGTTTTTTGAGACAAACTGGCCTCAAACTAACTCTGTAACTACGAACTTGCAGTGATTTTCCTGCCTCAGCTCCTGAGTGCTGGGATTACAGATGTGCACCACTATGCTTGGCTCCAGAAGCTTTTTTTTTTTTTTTTTTTTTTGTACTGGGGATTGAACTCATGACCTTGTGCTTATGAGGCAGGCATGGTGACACTGAGCTAAATCCCCAGCCCTCCAGAAGCTTTTTAATTTGATATGATCCCATGTGTTGATTCTTGATGTTATTTCTTGTCCAACTGGGGTTCTGTTCATAAAGTCCTTGCCTACGTCTATGTCTTCAAGAGTTTTAGCTATTTTGTCTCCCAGCAGATTGTTTCATTTTAGTATTTAGATCTTTGATCCATTTTGGTTTAGTTTACTGCATGGTGAGAGACACTCTAGGGTCTGTCCCCAGCATGTGGACACCAATTCTCACAGCACAGTCTGTTAGAGCGGCTGCCTTTCCTCCAGCTTGTGCTTTTGGCCCTTTTGTCACCCACAGGAAGATTTGGTACATTGTAAATGTTCCCTAACCATTTGGCTGAAAGAATTGACTCATGTGACCTCATCTGATTTCCTGCTGTGCTTCTGCAGGTCGCTCTACACAGGCAGAGTGTCTTCTCCAGGCAGCAGGGTGCATGACACGCATGAGGAAGCTTGCTTTAGAGTCGCCCTGGATTATGCCAGGTGAGGGGGCCCTTGGGTGTGAACATTTACTAGGGTCCTCCGAAATCTTTCTAAGATGCACTTGTCCCATAGCTTGGTGTCATAATTCAAAAATTCACATACAAAGATAGATTTTCAAAATAAAAACTAAATTCAGAGGTGCTCCATCAAGAAATTGGGGAGCACCCTCTTCACAATTCTTTTGAGCAGTTCTGGTGATCTCTGTGTCCACTTCCTGGAAGAATGACCTGGTGTGACTGCCCACAGGTCCCACAAAGTCCCCTGCTGGCCATCCCTGGGTGCAGAGAGGGGCTGACTTTGAACCTCTCCCCCCGCCTCCTTTCTGCTTCTCCCAGGCTTGTCTCTGTGTCACCTGAGGGGAGAGAGGTGGAACGAGGGCTGCACCCAGTCCTCCACAGCACACGGCAGGGGGATGTGATGCCCAGTGAAGGCCCCCAGGCTGAACAGGTGGTCTAAACAGGTGGCATGGGACCGTGGCCCACCAGGACCACACGTGGACCTGGGCACAGGGTAGGGACTAGAGTCGCTCTGTGGAGGACATGGACACTACCAGGCCTTGAATGTCCTCCACCTGGGTCAGAGCCAGCTGGCCATGGATGAGAGCTGTGAGCTACTTTATCCTGTGGGAGTCAGAGATTGTGTCTCAGCAACGGGACACATGACGCGATACAGACTCTGTGCTGAGTGAAATAAGTCAGGAACAAAAAGACGGACACCAGATGACCATTCACATGAGACCCCAGGGTTCAGATCCAGAGGCAAAGGTCAACGGCTGGATGTAGGAGCTGGGGAGGGGATGACAGTTTGTGATGAAGACAGAGGTTTGTCCTTGTAAGATGAGAACATACTACAGATGGGTGGGAGCGATGGTTGCACAACACTGGGCATGTGCACATTTTATGTGCATTTTACCATAGAACAATGAGAGAAACCAAGAAAATGGCCTCATAGGGCATCAGCTGGACAAGATTTCTGGTTCCTTCATGAGGTGCCTTCTCCTGAGACGTGGAAAGATTTCTCTGCTGACATCCTGCTGTTTAGTTCTGCTAAAGGGACCAGTAGCCACAACAGATGTGGGTGAGGACATCCCAGGGAGAACTGGACAGCTGGCCAGGCACCTGAAGGCCATGCAGCATGTGGGATGCTCTGAGTTTCCATAGCAAGCTGGATGTCCGTGTGGAGAGGCCAAGGGCTCAACAGGCCCTGAGACCAGGAGGTCCAGGGACAACATTATCCAGGGCTGCAAGGCTGGACAGTGTCTCCAAGACCCTTTAGCCTGCTCCAGGGCATAATAGGGGTCACTGTGCCAGAGAAAGTAGGTGAGAGCTGAGACTCCAAACCACCCAGCAGCTCCCGGAGGGAAGCCTGAGAAGTATGCAGCTGAACACATCCGCAGGGGCCAGGGGCAGCAGGGCTGCTGTGAGGTCTCGCAGGTCCTGTGGCCTCTGACCCTGGATTCCCCGGGCCTCTTTGCTGCATATTACACAACATTATGCTCAGTGGTAGAACAATGGTCTAGCATGGATTTGATCCCTAGCACCTTAAAAACAAGCAAAAGAAAAAAACATCATAATAGATGGAAAATGAAAAATGGAATTTTAAAGGCTGGATGTCTTTGTCCCCCATGAGTATACTGATGTCTTCATCCACACGAGATAAGAGGAGGTTGCCTTTGGGAGCAGATAGGATTGGCAACATAGGAAAGAGACCCCAGAGAGCTGTCTACAGCCTTTTCCACCAGAGGACACAGCAAGAAGCCCCCGTGGTGAACAGGAAAGTACTCTCACCTGACATGGGCTCTGCTGGCCTGGATCTTGACCTCTGATCTTCAGAACCAGGAAACCTCTCCTATTGCCTACAAGTCAACTGGGCTGGAACCTCTTATTACTGCAGCCTGAAGGGACTGACACTGACAGAGGAAATGATAGCAGCAGTATCTCCCCTGAGGGTAGAACTCGGATGCCCCATGGGGGTGCTCAGCACCCCTGACATGCACATACAGAAGGGCTTATGGTGGTAAATTTTAGGCTTTGTATTTTTTCCATGATTAAAACAAAGGCCACACAACTGAGACAAGGGGACATAAATTACCTGTAATCTGAGGGTCATGGATCCAGTATCCACGGGTCCTGTGCAGCAAGAGGGATGAAGTTTGGACAGCTTTGGGTGGGCTGTGTGTTCATGTTCAAATCAAAAGGATGAAAGGGAGAAAGAATAAATTCTAAGCCATGATGGCTGTAGAGAAGATGAGTTGCTAGGGTTGCAGAATGGGGCAGTGACTGAACAACGGACTTACTGTCCTAGGGCTGTGGGAGGCCGGAAGTCACAATGCGGTGTCTGCGGGGCTTGCTATCCTCAGGCTGGCAGGGGGATCTGCTCCACCCACTTCCCTGTTCCTGTCCTCTCCTGAGTGGATCTGTCCAGATTTTTCCTTTTTGTGAGGATGCCTGTCACCGCCACACATAGACCTCACTGTCATGAGAACTGATAGGTGAAGACCTCTTTTCCAAATCAGTCACCTTCTGAAGCATGGGTGGTCAGGACCCCAACATATCTTTTGGGGAAGACTCAATTCAGCCTATAACAGAAAACAAATAGGGAACACAAAGAAATGGAAATCCAGCCTATAATTAGGAGGCTGATGCAAGAGGACAGCAAGTTTAAATTCAGCCTGGGTAACTTAGTGACTTAGAGGTCCTGTTTCAAAATAAAAAATAAATGAAAGGACAGAGATGTATTTCAGTGTGAAGACCCTGGTTCCTCCTCAAGTACAGCGGGGAATAAAAAGCAGAATAACAAACAAATGAAAAGAAGGATTCAAGTAAATTGAAAGTGAAAGGCTAGAAAAAATATGCCAAATTGTATTCAAAAGAAAACTGATTATGATTAGAGAAGCAGCTAACTAGTGAAGAAACTTCCCACCAGAAGCATTGTAGGAAATGGCATTCGTTGCCTGTGGTAGCTGCAGTGAATGACTACAGACTTAGAGGCTTCGACGGCACGTGTGACCTGGTGTCTCTGGGTACCTGAGGACGGAATGGGGCCGATGGGTCCCAGACCAAGGTGCCAGGACGAAGTGCCAGGTGGTGGCAGCCCCACCTGGTGGGCAAGGAAGGGAACCAGTGGGCTGCCCTGCAAGAAACGTGTTCCCTTGGCAGACACAAATGGCTCTTGTTTGTCCATGTCCCACTTAAGCCTCTTGATGGTTGCTCTGGTGCTGGGAATCCCTGGAATCTGTCCCAGGTCAGCCTCTGGTCCTTCCCATGAAGGTGTGCACTCAATGCTCCCAGGGTGGGAAACGGGCTCAGGGCTTCCTGATAAATTCTGGGTGGGGAACAGCTTAAGGCAGGAGCACAGTCCATGTGTGTAGCAGCCAGTGGCATATGCGAGAGTGGGTGTCACTTAGGCTTTGGGCAGATGCTTGCATGTCTTGTTCAGAGGAAGTTGGGTGGGCAGACATCCCCCGAGTCCTCTGCTCTGGCCCCAGCTTGGCACCTGGGGTGAGGTAAGAACTTCAAGCTGTGTCCAGGGTTGACCATGCCAGGAAAGTCAGACCTGAATCCAGAGTGGAAGCTGAGGCAACGTGGAACCACACCGTGCTCCCAGGGGCTGTGGGAGGATCTGCTTCCTTGCCCCATCTATCTTCCAGAGGCCTCCTGCAGTCCTTGGCCAGTGGTCTCTCCACCTTTGGAGCTACTGAGGCTGGTCCATTTGCCTTTGCAGTGTGTCACTCTGCCCTTTTCTTCCCTCTTCTCTTGACACCAAGGACCTGGAGATGTGCTGGGCCAGGTGTCCAGGCTGATCTCACCCCTCTGCTGCAGAGATCAGCACTCTCAAGTTCCAGGGGTGGGGATTCCAGTGCCTTTGGGAGCAGGTCATTATCTTGCCTACCTCGAAAATAAAGATCCCAGTGACACAAGGGTGAAAGACTCAGCCCACAAGGACAGGAGCAGCATCTTTAACGCTCATGTGTCAGTTAACAGTAGCCGCAGGTACACAAAGCAAACTGGGGAGAGCTAGAAGAAGTGGACAGAGCCCTCTTGCAACAAGGGAATGTTCATCGTTTTCTTGGTAGTTGAGAGCTCAAGCTGGCAAAGAAGTGGTAAAAGTCTAGGTGAACACAGGTGGAGCAGCGGGTGTACGGGCGGGAGTGGGATCAAACCATGGAAGATGCTGGAAGAGGGGAGCAGTGAGTGCCCAACTCTAAAGCTGTTGCTCAGCTCTGAGAACTGATCTGAAAGGGTTGCAAAGTCTATCTCACCCAGCCTGGGTTCTTGTCCCTGATGCCAGCACACTGGACATCAAGGATCTAAGGGCCATTTTTAAACATCCATCTGGAGGCTGGGAGTGGTGACACACACCTATAATCTCAGCACTCTGGAAAGCAGATGCAGGAGGATCACAAGTTCAAGCCCAGCCTGGGCCATTGACCAATTTAACAAGGTCCAGTGAAAATAATAGATAACAAAGGGCTGAGGATGTAGCTCAGTGTGAAGAGCCTGAATTCAATCCCCAGTACTACACACACACACACACACACACACAAACACACTCATCTGGAAAGGCTCTGAATACCTGGGTGTTTAGTCTGGAGTCACATGATCTTTCTCGGTTCTATAAATCACCCCTGGGGCTTTGCAAAGACTCCCACCCTCACTCTCTTCTCTGTCTTGCAGAAAACACCACCCTGCCCACCACCCCGGACCTCACTGGGGAGCTCTGCAATGCATCCTTTGACGACAGCAAGGTGACACTGCTGGTGGTGTACAGCGTGGTATGCGTGCTAGGGCTGCCGGCCAACTGCCTGACGGCTTGGCTGACGCTGCTGCAGGCCATACAGGGCAACGTGCTGGCCGTCTACCTGTTCTGCCTGGCGCTCTGCGAGCTGCTGTACATCAGCACGCTGCCGCTCTGGGTCATCTACATCCGGGACCAGCACCACTGGACTCTGGGCCCACGTGCCTGCAAGGCGACTGCCTACATCTTCTTCTGCAACATCTACATCAGCATCCTCCTGCTCTGCTGCATCTCCTGTGACCGCTTCACAGCAGTGGTGTATGCGCTGGAGAGCCGCGGCCACCGTCGCCAGAAGACCGCTGTGCTAATCTCCGTGAGCATCTTTGTCCTGGTTGGGCTCCTGTGTTACCCAGTGTTCCACATGGAGAACGTGAAGGGGACCTGCTTTGAGCCCCTGCGGATGAATGCCAGCATCGCCGGCTTCCACTACGCACGATTTGCCGTGGGCTTTGCACTCCCTCTCTGCATCATCTCGTTCACCAACCACCGCATCTTCCGTAGCATTGCGCTGAGTGGGGGCCTGACTGCGGCCCAGAAGGCCAAGGTGAAGCACTCAGCCATTGCAGTTGTCATCATCTTCCTGGTTTGCTTCGCCCCCTACCACGTAGTGCTCCTGGTCAAAGCGGCTGCCTTCTCCTACTACAGGGGGGACAGGGACGCCGTGTGCGCTTTTGAAGCCCGAGTGTACACTGCCTCTGTGGTATTTCTGTGCCTGTCCACGGTCAATAGTGTGGCTGACCCCATCATTTATGTGCTGGCCACAGACCATTCCCGGCAAGAAGTTGCCAGAATCCACAAGGGCTGGAAAAAGTGGTCCACGAAGACAGAAGACACCAGGCTCACACAGTGGAAGGACTCTGAGGAGACACGCTCGCCCACGCCTCTCACCCACAACTGTGCATTCCCACACACCTGGCAATGTCCTGGGGCCATAGCCGTCTGAGTGGGGCTCGGGGTGCACCCTGGAAATCCCACCTGAGGAGTTCTGACAAACAGGGACCTCTCTGTCTGCCTCATGTCCTTGCGGCTCCCTTGGCCACCAGCCAGCAGCAGGCCACAGCAGAGTGTGGTTGATGACTACATTTTCTGTGCTTTTCTGCGGGAGTTTCTGGGTGATTGGTGTGGTGTGTCCTGGGGTTTTCAGGGTTCTACCTCAGAAGGACATGAAGGTCACGGGCACCGTCCCAATGCCTGGGCACTGTGGCACCACCAGGAGCTATAGGGAGGAAGAGATGTGGAGTCAGCTGCTTGAACCCCTGCAGGGTGACTGCCTTTCTTTATTAGCCTGAGGTGCTGGTCACCCCAGGAGGGTGTGACAGGCCATGGGCAGCCCAGAGGTAGGGGAGTGAAGAGCCATGCCAACATCTGCTTCACTGCTACGGGGTCCTGGGGCTGGGTCTCCAGACAGACAGCGCAACTCAGGAGCAAGCAGGTGACTTCCCATTCAGCCCCAGTCCTCACCAACGTTGGAACAAGAGGGAGACCTCATGGCTCAGAGTCAGATCCCAGCCCAGTCCCTGTGAGCCTTGTCTAGGCCAGGTCCCTTGCTGCCTCTATCTACCCATCTGGAAAATGGGTCCAATGACACCTACTTCACCAGCTCCATCACCTGTCCAGCCATGCCCAGAGTAAGTCAAGCTCTCAGGTATATAAGGCAGCTGTGGTTTGCTGCTCCATCATCCTGAGAGATAGCAAAAGATACACTGGGAAAGTATGTTCAGAGATTAAAAACACAAGAGTGTGAGTGTGACCCAGCCTCCTTTACAGCTTAGTGCTGCAGGCCTGGCTTTACAGGTAGATGATGGTTTCCTGGGGCCCTGGGGCCACAGCTGAGAGAGGAGTGGGAGCTGTGGGTCTCACAGGGCCAGGAAGAGTGGCAGCCCATCAGGGTCAGGAACCATTCTGGACTGTGGGGCTGGGGAGAGCAAGAGGAGGGCCAGGGATCTCCTGTTTCACAGGGTGGACATCCTGGAGCTCCGTGACTAATGTCACAGACTGGTAATTGGTTACAGAATTGTTCCCCTCCTCCCCAACATTCTTGTAGCCTAAAGCCCCAGATGGCAGTGGGCAGGGTCAGCCCTGGGGCTCAAGACAGGGTCCTTCCACCTCTCCCTGCTCAGGGCATCAAGCACTCTGGCTGAGGACACTGACATCACTGGGCCTCATATAGGGCCTTGCCCTTCCCAAGGCCACATGCTGGGCCCAGTGTCCAGTACTCACAGGAGGGCCTCTGTGTGGGGTGGGGAAGGGATACTGATGGGCCCTTGGCAGGCAGGCAGGAGGGCTGGTGGGCAGGGCTGGATTTCAGGGGGCCCCAGGGGGGCAGGAGCAGCTGGAGGTGGGCTCCAAAACCTCTCACTGGGTGAAACCAGGCAGACCCAGGGTTCCAAGCATGCCCACAGTCCCAGGCTAGGAGGGTAAGGGCTGGAAGCCATTGACCTGAGGCTGGTGCTCCCTGAAAGTCTGGGCCCTCACAGTCCTGGGCCAGCACTGGGTCTCTTCCTTCTCCTGGGTGGTGGGGACCTCATGATAGGGAGGTATCCCTCTCTCAAGGAGATCCTATGGGTCCCCTCCCTCAGGGCCTACTCATTCCCATCATAAACAAAGACCAGAAGCTACAATGGGGGAACTAGATTGAGAACTTCAACATTTATTTCAGTTAAATTATGAAGCACTTGTTCTTTTGAAAAAAAAAAAAAAAAGAACAGAAAATATTCCAGAAACTCTCTGTGCAGCTATGAGTTGGTGGCCAGGAACCAGACAGAGCCAGGTCCCAGCCACCAAGCCCAAGGCTGCTCCCCAGCGTGTAGAAGGGACCCAGGATGCCTGAACTCTTCCACCCTCCCAGCCCCTGGCCTAAGGGCGCCACCCTCTGTCATCTCCAGGGATGTCTTGGGGTGCGTGTCACATGTGGTGACCCAGCAGAGGGTTTCTGGCTCCTCACAGATGCTTGGTCACTGCAGGAGGAGCCCCTCACTTGGAATAGATTGCACTTGTTCATGTCTGGTTGAGCGACGTGGTCCTTTTCTCCTGTGCTGGACTCTGTCTGGACCACACAGGCACTGGTTTCAGGTGTGTAACTGCAAGGATACTCAGCATCACAGGCCAGAAAAGTTACCAGGTGGAAGGAGGGGAGGAGGCTGCAAAGGTGGCTGTGAGGCTCAAGGAGGGTCACCTGGGGCTCCTCCCATGGGGCCTCCAGGCTGGGGAGTGAAGATGTGACACTGGAAATTAGAAAATGGGTGCTCAGGTAGACCGGGGACCTGGATGGCACCACAGGGCATGAGAGCCCTGTGCAGCTCACATCCAGGAAGGAAGATTGGTGCTCACCTGAGTGAGCAGGGTAGGGTGGGGCAGCCACTGGGAAGGACCCGGTAGGGCTCCAGCCACCTCTGTGCTGGCTGAGGGAACCTAGGCTGAGACCTCCAGGAATGGGTGCTGCAGAGCAAGGGCCTGTCATGGCCCAGGGTGGCTGCATCTGTTCTGCCTTCCTGGCCACATGTTCCTTTCCCACGGTGAGGGTTACGGTAGCTTTGTCATCAGTCCTGACCACAAGACTTTCTCATTTTTATCTGACTGGGGGAAGCTCCTCCGGTTAGTATGGAGGTTGCCCAGAGCTGGGGGTGTGGACCTTCCTCCCTTCTGTCAGCCCCTGTCCATCCACTTGGCGTCCACTCCTGGCCCCTTCTTCCTCTTCCCCCTCCATCTTCCTGTCTTCCCCTCCCCTCCCTCTCTCCTCTTCCTTCTCCTCGCCACCTCCCTCCCCTCTCCCCACCGCTTCTTTCCTTCCCCTCACTCCTCAGGGAGAAGTCACATTAGCCCAGGGAAGTGGGCAGGAAAGTGTTGTTGGGAATTCTGGGGTTGCAGTGCCTACAGAGCCACATCCCCTGCCAGGGACCCCATCTGTGGGCGAAAAGGAACTGCTTGCTGGGCACCTGAGGGTGCCAACTGAGTGTGCAAAAGAGGAGCTTGATGATTTCCAGTCATGGGCCTTGATGGCCCCAGCAGTTTGATCTCATGGTGAGGAAACAGCCTAGCTACCTGGGCATCACGTGAGACCCTGAGATCCTCCAGGACTTCCAAAGGGCAGCTCATTCTGAAGATTAATTCCCCCCTCTCCATGCTTCAGATTCTACATGCAGTGGCCACAGTGACTGCCCCCAGGACTGCTGGGGGATTAACTGGAATTCTCTGTGGGTCCCCTGCTTAAGGTCCACAGTAGGGGCTCAGCAAGAAAGCAGGATGCTTGTGTACCTTCCTCAACCAGAAGGATTGTGAGCTGATGTGACAGTCATTTATGAAAAGGCCTATCCTCCCCAGAAGGGGTCCTGGAGGAAACTGGTGGCCTTAGCTTTCTGTGTCACTAGCTCTTTGGCCACCAGGGGGCATCCCTGCCACAGCTGGAGCAGAGGATCCCTGAGAACCCAGGTCCCAGTGGCGCAGCCTTCCAGACCCTCCTTGGATGCTTCTTGCTTGTGGGCACTGTGCTACTCTGTATGTACATTTTTGGTGAATATTTTAAAACACATCAAAATTTCACATATTTGTGGGGTAGGTTGTGATAATTAAATGTATTATGTTTGGAACCTCTGAGTGCCTCTCCTGGATTTGTACAGAACACACAGAAGGTTTTTGAGGCTGACCAACGCGCACTGTGCTGCACTGGGCCACCTCCTCCCATCTGCCTGCACCCCATCCGGTTCCCCACCTCCTTCCCTCCCTTCTCCACCTTCCCGCTCCCGTCCTCCCTACTCTATTCTACACTTCTTTGAGCTCAGGGATGCTTTTATCTGACTTTTTATCTTGGAATAATTTCTAACTTACAGAGAAGTAGTGAGCAGTGCAGTGAGGTCCTGGACATTCCCTTCACACACTTCCCACTCCTGACAGTTTACCAAGGGGGCCTCATTGTCCCCTCCTCCCATAACTTTCTTCCTGGGCCTCTGAGGAGGAGCTGTAGACCTAATGAGCAGGACCTGTAACAGCTCACACACATTGGAAGCAAACGGACTCTCATACAATCAGGGTCAACCTTAAATCAGGAAGCTACCACAGATCCACTGTCTGCCTAGTCCACAGAACACCTGCATTGTACCTCTCAGGGTATCATCCTTCCTGGGTCTTCATACAGTGCTCTCTCTCACATTGGCTCTGTTGGTTTACTATGATTTCTGCAAGGCAGAATGCTTGAGGCCCAGGCACCACTTTCCAACAGCCCCAGTCACTCACAGAAGTGCTGCCCTCCATCCACTTTGCTTAGGCCTCGAGGTGCAGGCGGGTCTGGGCTGACACTTGTGGGATCAGCAGCACCTCCCTCATGTAGACTAAGGTTATCCTGGGAGAAGGGGTGTCATGGGGTACTTGTGTCCCACCCCAGGGCTGGACTATGCAGAGGTGAGGGCTCCAATGCCCCGCAGGACCTGGCACTGGCAGGAGGTTCTTGGGGTTCCTAGGTACCCTGGACAGCAAATGTGAGGCAGGGTCTGGGGGCAGGGTCCATTCGAACAGTGGACGAGGCCCATGATGGGAGACCCACATGGAGGAGAGAAGGCCGGGGCTGAGTCCTGCTTCCCATGGCCCAGGGAAAGGGATGGAAGGCAGGAGGAGATGAGAGTCCAGAACCTGCATCTGCCCACTGGGCTGCTTGGCCCGCTCCTATGTGGGCACAGTAGACAAAAGAGCCAGCCTCTTGCCTGAAACCTGAGAGAGGCATGCACACACTCAGGTTGTGCCATGAGCTGAGAAACCAAATGACTCTGCTTTCTTTCTGAGATGATTCTTGCTATGTTGCCCAGTCCGGCCCCAAGTACCTGGACCCTAGCAGTCTTTCTGCCTCAGCCTCCTGAGTAGCTGGGACTACAGGTTTGTGCGGTATACTTTCCTCTATTAGAGGTAGGATTTATCTGGGTGTGGTGGCAAGGCTGAGACAGGAGGATTGGGAGTTCAGGGACAGCTTCTGCTACCTGATGAGACCCTATCTCAAAAAAGGGGGAGAAGGAAGGAGTGAAGAAAAGGGTTCTTTGACTAGATGACAGGTACCCAGGCAACCTTCCAACCTGGCCCTAGCCCTGGTGGCCAGCATGACACCTGCACATAGCCTCTGGGGCTGTCATTTGTGGCTTCCGCCTTAGGTTTATTTGTGACATATTAACTGAAGTGAACACAGAATGCTCCAGAAGGGACACAAGGTGCAATGACAGCACCATGCGGAGGCCACTAGGTCCCAAAGACTTCCAGAGCCGACCCAGGGCCGTTGGCTACCCAGCCTGAGCTTGGCACCTCAGGGGACTCTTGCTCCCTCAGTCCAGCCCCCTTCCCTAGACATGTCTGGGAGACCCGCTTGGGTCACATTTGCAGCAGCTGTGTGCCATCACCAGTACACCGCCACACACACATCCTCCCGTGGCTGGGAACTGGGTGCTCAGTTAGGGGTTCTCAGTGGGTGGTTTACAAAGAGCAGAGGTCACTGAGCTCAGGCCTGGAGCCTGGCCCAGCCTCTGGTGAGGGCTCCCTGCTGTCACAGGCTGCCAAGTCCCCAGGTGGGCAGAGCATCTGGGGTGGAGCTCACCCAGCGGCAGCGCTTCTCTGACAGACCCTCTCTGTGGTAACTAACCCACTCCCTTGGCAACCACCAGGCATGGATTAACCTGCTTGGGAGTGCAGAGCCCTCATCTCTCAACTCTGCTGCATCGGGATGAGTCCTTCAGTCCTTCGTTCATGTCATAGCAGGACCACTCCAAACTACCTGGGACAAGTCATTTTGTGAACATTATGTGTTCCTGTTGGGTACATCCTGAGGAGCAGACCTGCTGAACTATAGGCTTTGGGCTCTCAGCCCTACTACAACCTGCTATGACAAGGAAAATATCTCCCAGCCTGTTAGCTGCCAGGTGTGTCAGGCATAGTGGTGCCTGCCTGTAATCCTAGCACTTGGGAGGCTGAGGCAGGACAACTGCTGTGGGCCACCCTGGGCTACATAGTGAGTTCAAGGCCAGCCTGCATTACACTGTGAGACCCTCAGGAAAAAAAAGAAAAAAGAAAAGAAAAGAAAAAGAAAGAAAGAAAAGAAAAATGCCAGATGTCAGATGTGCTGAGTTCATGTCTTTGGATAAAGAAGGAGGACAAAAGTCATTATGAGTAGGAAAGGTTTATTAAGAAAGCAACTGAGAGACAAGAGGGTCCTGAAAGTGGGCTGTCAAAGAGGCTTTGTCCAAGGGAATTTTATACAGCAGAATCAGGACGAGGTAGCTAGGTAGCTGCATCTCACACTGCAATCAACCTGTAAGATTACAAGTAAATTGCTTAGCTAAATTGCTCCAATAGGGAACTGAGGCCCATAACAAGGGTATATGGCAGCACTGTTAACTTTAGTTATTTGCAACTTCTAACACAGAAAGGACAAAGGCATTCCTGGAAGAGGATGAGTGCATGGGTCCAAGTGTTCTGATCACCACCTGTGCCAGATGCCCTATCTGGGCCCACTGGACCAGGTGGTGCTAATGACAGCATGATCTCCAGCTGCTGTTTATTTCTAGGGAGGCTTGTGATTGGCTACTGTTGTCTCTATCTTGAGACTGGCTATCTTCAATTTGTCTCTATGCACAATTGTGATGTGTCTTATCCTCCACACTGACTCCCTGGAGGGCCTATCCCTATTAATTTCTGTCTAACTTAGCAGCTTAGAATACTGCCTTGTGTTTCTCCTAAGGGGCTGTCTTAGCTAGTCTTGTTTTTGTTTTGTTTCTAGCTTATGTATCCTAGGCTGGTCTTCAAGTTGCAGCAATCATCCTGCCTCAGCCTCCTACGTGCTGGGCTAGTTTGTTACTTATATATAAGAAATACAATTGATTTTCCTGTACTGACTGTGTATCTGATGATCATGCCCAATTCTTCATTAATTTGAACAGTTTACCTGGAAATTTTTTGGGGGCTTCCTACAATCAAATCTTACCTTCTGAGGTTAATGATGCTTTTAGTTCTTTTGCAATCCTTACACATTTTCTGTCTTACCTTCTTGCACTACTAAACTTCGTAGCACAATGTTGGGTGGTGGGGTGGGATGGGCATCTTTGTCTCATTACTCCTCCCATTTTTACTTTTTCCCCTTTCCTGAAGGTATTTTTCTACATTATTCAGATGAAGGGGGTCCCTTGTGTAGTAAAGAATTTAATTTTGCCTAAAGAGGCACCAGGTACTTGCCTTCAGGTTCTGGGAGGTGACTGATCCAACTGTCTATCTGGGGATCTGGAGCCACACCAGGTGGCCCAATGATGCGATGGATGTAGGGGGATAGAAAGTTCTGGGTCATTCACCCTCAGCTTGACCTTTAGAAGGGCAATCAGTCTGCATGGAGTCTCCCTCAGTGAGACTCTACCAGAAAAGAACCGCTGGAAGCGGTCTGAAGTAGTCTCCAATCCCTGCCCAGTATGCCTCTCCCTTAGCTGATTTGTTGCTTTTGTTGAACTGGTTCTATCTAGTCCAGGCTGGCCTCTAACTTGAGGCAATCCTCCTGCCTCAGCCTCCTGAGTGCTGGGATTTCAGGTGTGCGCCTTCATGTCTGGCAGGATGTTGATTCAGATGCTTCTTCTACACCTGAGATTCTCATTTTTTCCACTAGTGTGATAAAGTGTGTCAATTTTGGAATCCTAAGGCAACCTGGCATTCCTAGAGGAAGCCCAGCTTGGTTGTGGTGAGAGATCTTTTCTGTACTACATTGGATCTGATTTATTAACATTGGTTTGGAATCTTAAAGTAATGCATGCTCTTAAGAAAACAGCCTGTAGGTTTCCTTATCCTTTCCTTGTTTGTGTTAAGGTTATGGTGACTCTAAAGCTAGAAAAAGTTGGAGACTTGTAGCTTGGGCAGTGGCATGCATCTGGGCAAGACAGTGACCTAGTCTTAAAAAAAACTGCACAAGATTGATGTTATTTATTCCACTTGTCCTTTCTATGTATCCTGACAACCCCAAAATCAGAAATCCATGGATCTATTTATATGGGTTTTTATTTTTCTGCCTTTTTTGTCATGTTCTGGCATGCCAGGTAACACAGTATTGAATGCTGGACACACCGAACAGTGCAAGAGTGGAAAACAAACAGTTCTTGCTGTCAGTCTGATGGGTGGAAAGTAGCATCCGACACAGCTCTAATTTGTGGCTATGACAGGCTGAGCATCCTGTCTTCTGCGGAAGGGTGTACGGATTTCCTTTGCCTGCTTTTGGATCTTGTTTTAGTGTGCAGGACTCTGTGTATTATGGAATTGGATCTTTTATGGGGGCTATGTTTGGGAAACATTTTTTTCTCATTAGTGTTTTCACTTGATGTTTGATATGCACGGATTAAATCTTAAATCATACTCACTGGGCCTCAGTATTTTTTACAAGGAACATGGCTGCAATCTAATTGGGTTTTCTGTCAAACTCCCCCTACCATAAAACCTAGGGCCTTCAACTGAGCTACATCCCCAGTTCTTCTATTTTGTGACAGTCTCACTAAATCTCTAGTTGCCCAGGGTTGCTATTTCCTGCTTCAGCCTCCCTAGTGGTGGGATTAAGAGGCGTGGGACATGGCGCCCAGCAGCTTGCTACTTCCGCCACTTCCTACCCGTCCTCCAAGACTACTCCCAACAGCGATTCCTTCCTCCTAGGCACAATTTAGAAGAGCCCCGCAGGGGTCCGCATCAGGCTCAGCAGAAAGCCAAGTCACTCCCACACTCGAACTCCCGGAGACCGCAGGCACGGCCTGGCTTCACCACGTAGGCTAGGCTGGCGCCCGGCCGGCCCGTCGGGGTCTCCGCCTCTCCACGTTCTCGATTCCCTTCCCCGCAAGCGAACCTAGCAACTGCGACGCGACGCGTACCCGCGGAACCCTCGCGTCCCGGCCTAGAAACTCTCAGTGCAGACGCCGGAAGGCCCGGAGGGGCGGGGCGAGGCGG
>NW_022900933.1:41458934-41475984 GCF_012274545.1 Fukomys damarensis | reverse complement strand
CCCCCTCCCCCCCCCCCGCGTCCGACCGCGGGGTTCCTGCCCCGGCCGACAGCTCGGCGAGAGCGGCTCGGGCTCTGCCCTTTGTTTCCGGGCCTCACTTCCTTGAAGAGGAGCGTCGAACACACTTGGCGGCCCCTCTACAGACCTAAGCTGCTCTTTCCTGGCCTTTCCTGCCTCGGGCCGCAGGGATTGGACCCGAACAGGGACCCTGGGTCCCCCTGCCGGTGCATCCGCCCGGACTTTTCCAGAGCTCTTCTCCCCCAACTTAGGGTCCCCAGGAAAAGGCACTCGTGGCTGATGCCTTGGACCAGACAGCGCCAGCGTTTCACTCCCTGGGCCTTTGTGTCTCTTTCCAGAGCGCAGGGTTGAGCTAACCATTTCTGAAGATCAGCTGGAGGGAGAACAGCGCGAGAAGACTGGGTTTCACAGCTCAGGACCTTCCTTATTTGTGAAAGGTCATCGTTAAGGGTGAAATTCCGAGTAGAAAGTCAGCTGTGACCTTTCTAGCCGCCCTCCTGAAAGGGGGCCAGAAGTTTCCAAGCTGCCGCTGGCAAATGACCCTTCAGAGGATCAGATGTAGCTGGAATCAACTTTTTAGTAATAGACTGTGGGAGATGTTGAGTAGAAGAGGGTGGATTGATGGATTCCCACAGAACCATCTCGAGTCTAGAGGCATTGGCACTTGATCCTTCTTCTAGGATGAAGTATTTCAGAGTAAATTTCACTGTGTGATGGAAACAAGTGGTTAATGTAGATTTGCCTTAAAATCTCATCACCCAGCAGTGGCTACTGGGACATCTCTGATGGTGACAGGTCAGGTCAGAGACAAAACTGGCCCTATCCACTCCACACCTTTTGATCAGAGCCTAGGGACCTGCATTTTCAGCTGGCCACTGAGACATGGGAGTAAACTGTTGTTCATCGGATGAGTGCCTGTCATTCTGAAGTGCCTCTTGCATTCAGTCACTGTCACACCTGCCCGTTCCCCACAGTCCTCTGCTGTCCTTCACTATGTGAGGACCTCTCTGGCCACCTGACACTCCCCGCCCCAGCCAGTGTTTAGTCTGGAGGAGGCCTGCAGGCAGGACCAGGGGTTGACTGCTGTCTTTAGTTGTCCTGTGGGCACCACCAGTAAGTAGGTGGGTTGTAGGCACTTAACTTGATGGGAAAGACTTAGATGTGGGTGGAAAGAAGAGAGGTACAAAATACCTGATGTATTTTTGTAGAATTTAGCAGGAAGCCAGACTCTGCAGCCACTGAGGCATAGGGCATTTTGTCACTGCAGAACTAAAAGGGTTAAGCAGCCTCAAGCAGCATGTGGATGGCCCCAGGCCAGGTCATGCCAGCCTAAGCGGGTTCCTGTTCCCTACCTGCCCTGGGTTCTATGTCCCTAACCACGTGTATGTTCAAGCTGTAGAGCAGACACCCGTGTTTCTGGGCTTGTTTTTCTCTGCAGTGATGGAATCCCAGTGCTGGCTACAGGGCAGTGACCAAGCCAGCTGTGGCTGAGCACTTATGCAGCCTCTGGAGATTCCCAGAGCACGCTCCTAAGGCCCACGGCTGACGGCATGCCAGGGTCCTTGTGAAAACAACCAGGAACTCATGACTTGAGATTTCTAAGGACCTTTCTGGGAAGGGGACGTAGGGGCACCAAGGGCATTAGAGCTCAGTGTAATTTCTTAAGCGCTCTCCAAGTGTGAGATGCCAGTTTCTGGCCCATTCATTCTTCTCATACCTGTAGTGACTGCCCCACCAGCACTAGTCAGCCATACTGATCTCGGGTGAACCAGTCCACCCAGTGAGGGGCTATCACCACATTTCCAGTCAGGGAAGGCAGGCAGGAGTGCTGGCTGTAATCTAGGGCTTAATTCATATTATTTGAGTGAGTTTGGTTTGAATGCTACATTAAGTCTTGCATAGTTGAAATTTTAGATATGGTTATAAAGAGATAATGGAAGAGATAAAACAGGGTCAAGGATTTAGCTCAGTGGTGCCGATGCCTGCCTCGCCTAGTGCAAGGTTATGAGTTCGATTCCCAGTACCAAAAAAACCAAAACCAAACAAAAAAGGTAAAAGAACTTGCCACAGCTGGGGATGTAGTTTAATGGTGCTGCACCTGCCTGGAAGCACAAGGTCCTGAGTTCGATCCCTGGGCCAAAAAAAAGAATTTGCTACAGAGGAACTTAGTTTTATCCTTAACCTAGGGTATCTTTCTGTAATTGGACATAATCTTATATATTAATTTTCAGTAGACTTAGCAATTTTCACTAGTTACTTTTAAACACACTTTTTTAAAACCTCTGTAGAAGTTTGCATCAAGACAAAGAACTCAAGTATTGTATTACCGGAAGTGATTGAAATTCTTTTTATGTACTTTTGTAATAAACTCCATTTAAAAATAGGTGATATTTTAGCTGGTGTGGTTGTGTGGACAGTAACACTTACTTGCCATTCTGGAAAATTAGACTTTCAGGGGGAAATAAACTGTAGTCATTGAGTCTTTTAACTTTTGTTTTGAAATACAACCCCACACTCAGGTGGTGGAGAAATTTTGGAGGCCTTAGGTACCATCCACTCTAGGTGTGCCAGTCTGTTGTCCACATACACGTTGGTAAAGGAGCTCAGGTGTAGGATTCTGTGAGGTCCAGCATGCCTGTCCAGATGCAGGGTCCCTTGCCCCAGAGCACCCTTTATGGCCTGCCCGCTCATCTTCATCTTCCCATGGCACAGTTGCCATGAATGGCATCATGTGACATGTGGCTCTGGAGACTGGCTTTTCCCAACTGAAAGGGATTGTTTACAGTTTGGGACTGTTACACATGGAGTGCTGTGAACGTTCTCATGTGTATTCTCATGATCCTTGGCTTTCATTTCTTTGGGATAAAGTCCCAGGACGTTACTTAAATGTAAGGGTGTAGCATATATGGGAGGTGAGATCTGTGACACTGAATTGGCACTTTCTGCTGCTGTGGTGGGCCTAGAGGATGTCAGAAAGTACCTGGGAGAGTGCACAGGACCAGTGTGAACCTTGGATGTGCTGGACGTGCCTGTTGTACCTTTGAGGACGCTGCTGGTAAAGGAGTAGAGCCTCCTTTGCCCTAGGCACATTTCTGGAATGCAGCTTTTCAGTGGGCTGCCCACAGTAAGTATCAGGACTTTGTTGCAGGAGGGAAGAGACCAAATGTGGGGTGGCTGTCCTGCTGGCCAGGGTCCCACGGTGAGGGCTTCAGAAAGTAGGCAGCATCATTGATTCGGTCCTGCAGACCTCCAGTGTGCTCTGCAGCCTGTGTTCCGTGCTTCACTGTGAGGTCCTTCCTCTCAGGCCCAAGGCAGAAATTCTTGGGGTGGAGTTTCAGCATGGCACCTTAAGATACATTTCTGTGGTTTTATTCATTTATATGTTGATAGAAGAATTGTGTTAGATCTTAGAGCTTTGTCATCTGTAATATAAAGGCGCAGAGCTGTCTCAGGATCACATCTTTGCCCATCAGCACTGTTGTGCCTTTGTTTTCTCTGAGGCATGGAGACTGTCCTGGGTCACTGTCTGTGAGGAGTGTGGAGATGTGCTAAAGGTTTCTTCCTCTGTTTTCACAGGGCACAATGTTTGCACGAGGACTAAAGAGGAAATGTGTTGACCAGGAGGAAGATGGGGATGATGCACTGGCTGGCTTTGGCACCATCCCTTCCTATAGCCTGCAGCGGCAGTCGCTCTTGGACATGTCTCTGGTCAAGCTCCAGCTCTGCCACATGTTGGTGGAGCCCAACCTCTGCCGCTCAGTCCTCATCGCCAACACGGTTCGGCAGATCCAGGAGGAGATGACCCGGGATGGCTTGGGGCGTGGGGCAGGACCCCAGAGCACTGGGCGGGCACCACTCGACCGCCTGGTATCCACAGAGATCCTGTGTCGCACAGTGAGGACACCGGAAGCCGGGTGCCCTGTTCCTGACCTGGGAGGCAGCTCTTTGCAGGGCACACCGCCTGAACTTTGCACAGTCGAATCAGCAGAGCTGCCGAGGAGCCCTCAGAGCAACCTTTGGGAAATGGACAGCCCTCGGGAAAACAGAGGGAGTTTTCAGAAGTCACTGGATCAGATATTTGAGACCCTGGAGCATAAAAGCCCCAGCTCTATGGAGGAGCTGTTCTCAGACATGGACAGTTCCTACTATGACCTGGACACCATGCTGACAGGAATGATGACTGGCACCAAGCCAGGCCTCTGTGACGGGCTTGAGGGCTTTGCTGCAGCTGCCCCAGCTTCTGGCTCCAGCTGCAAGTCTGACCTGGCTGAGCTGGACCACGTGGTGGAGATCCTGGTGGAGACCTGAGACAGGCCTCCGACAAGACTGGAGCTCCTGAGAGCTTCTCAGTGTCAGAGACAGGGGGACTTGTTCCTATACAAGGAGTTATCACTGCCTGTGCCCAGCGCAGTTGCCTGCAGGTTCTGAGAATATTCTGGGACAGATGGCCCTTGGTGAAGATTGCAGTTCTCAGGCCTGTCCTCCCTTCTCAAGAAGTCTGTCATGCCAGGATGGAGTGCTTTGAAGTCTCAGCCTGGGCCAGGTGACACCTCACAGCTCTGGGCCTCTCCTTTCTGTCTGGGCTGCTGCCGTGGAAGACAGCAAGTCCACAAGCTGCATCCGACCTCGTTTAACTTTAGATAGGTGAACTTTTTTAAATTAAGTTTTACATGCTTTGGACACTATTTTTGTCTTTAAGATATATTTTTTAAATTTTTATACTTTACCCCTTTAAGTTTGTTCCAATATTTTCTTAAAGTATATTTTTTCTATGAAACATCCTTTGCTGCTACATTGGAAACTTTTATAGCCTGAATAGTTGCAGTTGGTGTGTTTCGTTTTTTTAAGGTTTGCATAGGAGATTTATTTTCTAAATGAGATCCTCCGTACTCTAAGGAAGTGCAACATATCATGGTTTTCTTTAGCTTTATGCATGACCTTCCTTCCTCACCTTCTGGGCTGTTACAGTGGAGCCATATCTTGGCAAAGCTCAGTTACATTGAGGGCCACGCATAGCTAAGATACATTTGTCACTAGATCTACCCTGAGCCACAACCACCAAGACTTCTGTGTAAGGAAGATTTTTACTTAGGCCTATTTATATGGAAATCCTCTGAAAGCAAGGGTCAAATATTTGTATAGAAATCACAGGTACTAGCTGCACTCCAGAGACCATGGGTCTCAGGGGTACCTTCCACTGGGTTGTGTGGGCAGGACCCTTGGGTCTGGTTCTTGTGTGTCTTACCCGGGGTACCTGTGTTCCTTGAAGTACACGCAGCCAACTCCATGTGCCAGGGCACTATGAGTATGGAAAAGGTGTGTTCCTGTGTGTTGTGGGGTTGGAAAATGCTTATACTTGCTCTGTTAAATTGGTTCTGGGACAACATTTTAAGGTTACATTGACATCTAGGGTGAAGGAAATCTAATTTCTGGCCACTCAATCCTGAGGGTCAGTGTGGTGCTGCTTCAGGTGAGCTGGGTTGGCCTGGCCCCTTCCAGTCCTCAGTGGCTTACAAGTCTGACTCCTCCAGACCCACACCCACTCATGTTTCCTGTTTGTCATGTGCTTTTTTCTGACTTCTCCTTTGAGCCTAAAACGTTTGTTTTCTTTTGTGCATAAGACCATTCTTTAATGTTGGTGATGTAAACTTCACTTTATTAAAAATTTACCCAACAAACAAAATGGAAATATGTTGTGAATTACCTAGTGTGTCATGATCCTTGAATGGACTTTTTCTTACTTGTCTTCAGCTATATTGAGTAATTTCCTTGTAGAGGCAGGAAAAGAATTCCCATTAGGATGCATTAAATAGGCTGTTTTCCTGTCCTCACAGAGTTCTAAAGCAGAACTCCCCTTTGCCTTGTTTGGTACCTCACCCACTTTGGAGAGCATTGACCTCAAGGTTGGGCAGTGTCCTATCTGCCAGGGCTATGGGCACCATCACGGTGGGAGGCCTCAGGTGAGCATAGGCCTGGCTTTTGAGTTATAGAGCCATGAACAGCCTCCTGCTAATCTGGAAAGTGTTCTTTGTGGAAATAGTTTAAAGGGTGTATGTTTGTAGTGGTAAGCCCTAAGTAGTTATTTTCTCCGTCTTGTTTGTCTTCCCTAAATACAGTTTGCTCAGCTTCAGTACTAGCTAAGGTGTTGCTTTTGGCAGCCTTGAAAAATGTAAGACACCGAAGTGTGTGACTGTTGGTGCCTATAGGCCATAGGGTGCTTGTTACTTAATAAAGCTGGTCTTTTTAAGGACAATAGGGAGGGAGCACTGAGGGGGCTGTGCTGTATATTCCTGCATGGGTGTTGAAGAGCCTGTCAGCACTGGTGTCTGGTAGTTGAAGGTGGAGAGCCCGTTTAGCTTGTGCCTTAATTCCTGCTTATTTCTGCCATAGGCACAGCAGTGGTGCCATCATTTTTCCTTAGCTTATTTGCCAAGTTTAATCATGTAAATGTGTGGTATTTTAAATAAGTAGGTACAAATTAACTTTGGTGGAAAAAGATGTTCCAAGTGTTTCATAATTTTGTTTATAAAATAATGGGGCAGAAAAAAAAATAATGCCTTAGTTGGTACTTAGCATGGGACAAGTGTGCATATTGTCCTAACACAAGTATTGAGCAGGGACCTGTGACCAGGGAGGACTCAGGAAGTCACCCACATGCCTACCATGTTAGCACAGAGCCCTGAAAAGTTAAAAAGTAGTGCACACTAGCAAGGGATTTAGCTCAGTGGTTCTGCTGCCTCCAAGTGCAAGGTCTCGAGTTTGATCCCTGGTACCAAAAAAAGTTTTTTTTAAAAAGTGCCTGTTAGCCAGGCTTGGTGGTGCACGCCTGTAATCCCAACACTCAGGAGGCTGAGGCAGGAAGATCGCTGTGAGTTTTAGACTAGCCTGGGCTACATAGTGAGACCCTGTCTCAGAAAACCAAAAATAAATAAAAAATAAAATGTGCCTGTTGAATCCACTGTGTCACGCTGCCAAAAGGTAGTGCACACTTTAAGTACTACAATATGAAGGTGGCAGGCTTCCCTGAGGGAACTGCTTTTTCTGTAGGTCTGAAACTAGTTTCAGGGCTAAGTGCTCTCTCAGTGCTGCTGTTCGGTCCTTCCCACGCCAATGCAAGGACACCCATATGACTGAGGCACAGGCCCCAATGCTGGGATGGTGTTGCTGCACAACGTGTGGTCCCTGTGGGCTGGCTGGGTGTGATTAAAGCGGGATAGTGCTGGTAGCATGAGAGGCGTAGCCACATGAAGTGCTGTCACGAGGGAGCTGTTGGGTGGTCTTGTTGCTGGCACCACAAGCCCTCCCTCTGGACCCTGCCTGGATGTGCTTTCTGTGGCCCTTTGCTAGCCTTGCCTGGTGACCTGTGAACTGTAAGCATGCTGGGTATGTTGGAGTTGGCCTCAAGATAGAGACAAGGGAGTCTTTTCGCTGTCGCCTCCGCCCTTACTGGTGTCCAGGCTCCTAGTTTCCATCTGCAGTGCACATGGTGTCCCTGGGGTCTGCTGAAAGCTAGCCTGGGCCTTTGTGGCACCACGTGTGACAGGTGGTTGGGTTGCTTACAAGAAGGGCCATGTCTTTATTGTGCTTTGTACCTGTGTTGTGTCCTTGGCCCCAGCTTTGGGTTTTCAGTGGAGGTGGAAGGGGAGGGGAGCTGGGCTGTGGGTGAGTGTGTTATAGCAGTGCCTCTGCAGTGCCACTGTCTGGGGATGTGGCTGCACAGTGAAGCTGCCAGGGCAGCTCTGTGAGCACCAATCTTGGCCCAGCTCGCCAATGTGTCCTGCCCAGTGGGCTGTGTGCCCCCTCTCTATGGACTGCCCCCTGCACATCGGCCCAAGCAGATTGGCCACAGGGCTGAGCAGCTTTGTTTCCCAAAGCCCACAGAGCCAGCTGGCCAGAGGTGGGCCAGGCAGCCAGGTTTGCCTCCTCTGCCTGACCGGGGGAACCTGGGGCAGCTGGGAGGGTCAGGAAAAAGCCTTCCAGATGAGGTGCCCTGAGCCAATAGCTTCGGCTATGGAGGGTGGGGATATCGCCCTTGACAAGTTGGCTGTGGGCTCACCTCACTCCAGCCCTCGGGCTTCAGTCTGTGCCTTTCTTATTATGGTGTGGCCTGGGCTGCACCGCATCTCTTTTATGAAAGTCTCTCAAATGTGTAAGCTGCCCCTGCAACAGTTCTCGGAGCCCCTGATGTCCCTGTAATGAGCATATGGAATGTGGTCCTGATGGGCCATAGTGGGTGGGGTTCCCAGGAGGTGAGGCTCAATAAGCTGAAGGCCAGGGTCACGACAAAGCTGTGCCCTACCCCTGCTCTGTAGGCTGTTGGGTGCACCTAGGGAACCTCTCCCAATCTAGGTTGACCCGGATTGTCAAGAGAAATGGCTCGTTGCCCATGGAGGTTGCTACAGGATTTTATGCATGCACCCAGGGCTGGGAGGGCTGAGTGGTGCTCCTTGCTTCTTGCATTGGAGGCTAAAGCTAGGCACTGGTGTCCCACCTCTGCCTGCCTGGAACTCAGGACTATCCCCCACTATTCCTCAGCCTCACCTGAGCGCATGGGTCACAGGTGTCTGCCACCTCACCTAGCCATTCCAGGTCTTTTCTTTTTTTTTTTTTTTGGTTTTTTTGAGACAGGGTCTCACTGTATAGTTGAGACTGACCTGGAACTTACTATGTAGCCCAGGCTGGTCTTGAACTCACAGCAATTCTCCTTAGCCTTCCAAGTGCTGCGATTACAGGCATGCGCTACCACGCCCGGCCAAGGTCTTTTAATTCTTTAAGCTGATCCCCCCCGCCCCAAAAAAAAATATATATAGTATAGGTGATGTTTTCAAATATGTCTACATTTTTGGAATGGCTAAATTGAACTGATTAACAAATGCATTACGATAATCCTTTTTTGTACTGAGAACATTTAAATTCTACTCTCATTTTCCGGAGTTCATAGTTATCAGCTACTCTCAGTATCCCCGCAGTTGCACAGCAGATCTCTTGAACTTGGCCCTCTCATCCAAGCTTCATACCCTAGGACTAACTCCCTATCCCCAGGGAACTGCTTCTCTCAGCATTGGAGTTCCATTTTTTAACTGTATAAATGAAATCACACGGTGTGAGTCTCTGCCTGGCTTACTTCACTTAGCTTATGCCCTCCGGGTTCATCTATACCCCCAGGGACAGGGCTTCCACTTTCTGTGGGTGGTTGATACTCCACTACTCCACTGTGCGTTCATACCTCGCTCCTTATCCACTCATCTGCTGTTGGGCCTGTGGTCGATTTCATGCCTTGGCTATTTCAAGTGGTGCTGCCCTGGACATTTGCTGGACACCCAGGGATGGAGTTCCTGGATCACATGGTCGGTCCAGTTGGGACGCTGTGCTGTTGCCATGATGAATGTGCAGTTGACACTGGCCAGCGTGCAGGGCTCTTGCTTCAGAGCTTCACGGGCTGTCCTTCATCTTTTTGACATTAGCCATCCTAACAGGTGTGGTAATGGCTAATTGTGCTTTTAATTTGCCTTTCCCTGATTATCAGTGATGTGGAGCATTTTTTCATAAGCATTTGCATATTTTTTGAGAAGTATCTACTCGGGTCCTTTGAGCTTGCAAGGCAGGTGGTGGAACCACTAAGCTAAATCCCCAGCCTGAATTTTTGTTTTTTTTTTTTTGGTACCAAGGGATTGAACTCTGGACCTTGTGCTTGCTAGGCAGGTGGCAGCACCACTGAGCCAAAATCCCTGGCGATCCTTTGTTTTTTGATTGGGTTATTTTCTTGCTGTTGAGTTGAACTCCCGAGTGCTCTGATAATGACCCTTAACCAGATATCCTGTGACTCACACATATTCCCCGTAGACTTGCTTCCTTGACTGTGCACAAGCTATACCTCTTTCTTTCCCCCCATCCCTTCCTTTTTTTTTGGTGGTCCTGGAGATTGAACCCAGGGCCTTTTCACTGAGCTACATCTCTGTTTTTGAGACAGGACACTGCAGTGTTGTCCAGGCTGGGCTTGAACTTGTCATCCTCCTGCCTTAGCCTCCCAGAGTGCTGAGATTACAGGGCATGTGCCACCATTCCCTGATGCATCATTTTCTTTTTTCTCTGTGTGCTATTCCACACTGTCTTCTGGTTGAAAAAGAAAAATCAGCTTTTCTAAACTTCTGGCATGGACACACAAATCTGTTACTGCTTTGTTATAATCCTCAAACCACATTTCACGTAGGACTGGCAGTACAGCTGCCGGGGGTGGGTGACCAAGGGCCAGATGACCGTGACAACTACTCCCTTCCCCCTTGTGACAGGGACAGCTACCATCATTGTGCCTGTCCCAGCTGTGTCATTATCTGGGTCATTCAACCGGGAAGCTGGCATCTTCTGGAGAAGCTGGTTGCCAGTATGGTCTGGGCGGGGCAGACAATGGGGTTTCAACTAAAACCTCCAACTTCCCCAGTGTGGCTTCTCTTTGCTAGCTTCTCAGACCTCAGGCCTGCTGGGGACAAGACTGCAGCATCAGTCTCTGTAGAACTAATGATTTATTGAGAGCACAGGCTTCTGCAGGCCTTTTTATTTAATAAAACTTCACAAAAGTCAGTGAACTTGGCTCTTCCATCGGAAGGAAGGAGCTGCCTCAGCAGATGACTAGGGAAAGCTACAGCTTCTCAGGGCCTGCTGGGCCAGTGTGGGAGCTTCCATGAACAGCACCCCAGGGGTTCTTGAGCATGTTCAGCCACTGTCTCCCTGATGACATTTGGTGTCTTCTCCTGTCTTTCAAACTCATGGATCTGAATGAGCTGCCTGGGGTCACCACCAGGCATGGTGACACCCACTGGGCTACCTGGACACCAGTGCCCTGCCCTCTACATGTGGGCTGTGTCTGCCACAGGACATTTCCTCCTGCATCCTGACAGGACCTGAGGCAGGCCAGGGGCTGCAGACAGTGTGGCAGATCCTGAGACACAAAGTAGTTCCCAGTTTCTGGCACCAAAGTGGATCAGTAAGAAAACGGAAAAATGCTCCAGAAAAGTACAAAGTGCTCCTGTTTTTAGCAAACATCATTATTAAATGCCATTTTTAGGTTCCATGGAGCAAAAATCTTCTTTTGCTGTGGGATGGTGATGTACTGTCCGTTTCCATGGAGGGGTGTCTTCAGAAAGAGGCTGTAGGTAATCAGGCTCCCCTGTCTGCTGCCAGGCATCCCTGAGAGCTGTGAGGAGGGCAGGGGTCAGGTACACATGCGTGGGACTGGAGATGCACGTCTGCCTTCCCAAGTGATAAGGCCAGCTTTTTACAATTCTATGAATCCACCCTTCAGTTCCCCAGACAGGAGTGGGTCCATTTCTAAGTGGGTTCCCAGCCCCTGTGCTGGGTCTGGCCCCACCCTGCCTGCTCACCCTGGGACTACACAATTGTTCACATTCATAGCTGCTGGTGGCCACTCCCCTGGTGCTAGCTGCTGTGAGTGGTGCGGCCACCAACACTTTGGCCCAGAGACAACAGCCACAGCCCCATCTCTAGAGGCATCTGCCCAAGAGCAATGGGGCAGAGTCCCCTGGGGCCCTGGCCTAGGGCCCTGTGTGAGCTCATGATGAGGACCCTCAGGCACCCCACAGCAGCATCACCTGGCAGCCCCATGCTGGCCATTGAGGCTACAGACCACATCAGCAGGGCAGCGTCATTCTTGTGCCACCTAGCTTACACCTGGCCTGAACTAGCCATCCTCTCCTGAATCTAACCCTAACCTGAGGCCATGCTGTGGGGCTGCTCCTCCCTCTGGGTAGCAGAGCCCCTTTCCTCTGCCCCTCTTCCTGCCATGGTCCCCACTGTAATGACAGCATCAGGTGGCTGCCAGACACAGATCTCAGACCCTGCAGAAGTATCTGGCACCAGGTGTAAGGCCTGGTGCTGGTACAGGGGAGTCCCCACAATGTGACACAGCCTTGGCAGGCTTTCCTGCCACCTCTGCTCTCCAGCCACTTCTCACCCCCTGGTACCCTTGTTTGTGGTCTTTGTAGCTGACACCTGTGGTCTGTGGTACCTGTGGCACTGTCACACTGTGCCAATCTGCCCTAGGCAGCAGAAAAACTCCTTTCCTCTCAGTCCACAAGAACTGCAAGTGTGTGAAACTCAACATAGGCAGGAGGGGCTGTGGCCTGTGGACCGCGCTACCTTTCCCAGGCCTCTCTGGTGGCCCTCACCTTGGTCTGGATCAGGGCTTTGCAGTGGTGTAGACGGAAGCTGCTGACCTCCAGCAGTTCCTCAGGCTCTTTGAGGCCAGGACCTTGCAGAATGTGATCCTGGCTTCCAGAAGGGCTCTGGGGAAACAAAGTTCTGTCACAGCCAGTGTGGTTATCATTTACTCTCCTGAGCACCTGAGTACTTCCCTCGCAGTTCATTCCAGAACAGCACTGAATTCCTGACACTTGGGCCCCTCCGAGGTCAGGTCCCAGGGTTCCCCACTCAGCCCTGCCACCTGCTGCTCATCACCTGACCTGCAGGCCTCCAGCACTGTGCACCCCTTAACCTGCCTGTGTGGTTGCAATGGGTCCCCCAGAAGTTTTAGAAAAGCAGTCCCCAAATTCCTGTGTCGATGGCATTTAGAGATGGCTTTGGGAGGTGATGAGGTTCAGAGGCCTCCATGGTGGCATTTACACAGACAGCAAGAGACCTGGGCTGGCACACTGGCTCTGCCTGCCCTATGATGCCCTCACTGCATTGTGCTGAAGCAAGGAGGCCTCACTAGGTTCTAGGCAGTGCCCTGGGCTTCAGCCTCCAGGACCATCAGCCAAATACACTTCTATACTTTATGAATTACCCAGGCTCAGTATTTTGTTACAGCAACAGCAAACAGTCCCCTCCCAATTTCCTGCTCTCCTGGATCCGCTTTCCCTGCAGCAAGATGGGGTAGGGTCCTCCCCACTCCTCCCCACCCCTCACTCGTGACCGACTTGTGTGGCACAGGGGCCTTCATCAGGGGCACCCTTTTTGAGCTCCTATATTTAAAACGTTTATAGCACTTATGAACAGAAAAGGCCTTTGCCATCTGGCGTGGCAGCTGAAAGGCCCTCCCTGTAATGTGCACTTTGATAACAACTCCCTGTACTATGGCTGACCTGAGCCACTGGGCCTTGGCAGGATCTTGCCTTGGGCATTGGGTGTTCATCTTGGGGCCACCTGCTGGGCTCAACCCCACCGGTGCTGTGTGATGTTTACTCAGCAGTGCAGGTGGCCCTTCCCACTGCTGAGGGTGCCCCTACCTGGATGCCCCATTCCTTGATTCCTCATACTTCCTGTGCCCATGCCAGAGCCTGCCCTCATTCCCCACTTCCTGTGCCCACAGCACTGAAGGCACAAAGCCTCCAGCAGTGTCCTCCTGCCTCAGTTCCTCAGGGGAATCCCTAAGAGGCACTGGCCTGGCCTCAGGATCACACAGTGCAGAGCCTTGGCCACCCACTCCGAGCACACACACATGGTGGTCTCCAGTCAACCCTCACCCTCCTACAGCTGAGCACAGATATCTGAGGGCACCCAGCACTAACACCATGCTCTGCCTGGCTGTCCCTGGCCCCACCTTGCCTCGGTCACTCCAAATCAGTGGCCTGGAGGCCTGGGGAAGGCAGGTGCCCTCTGCTGCAGACCATCCATTTTCACCACCCACCCTGTCCCAGGCAGGTGGTCCCTGGGGTGCGCTAGCCATGTGCGGCTGCTACAGTGAGTCCCATCTTCCCAGCCACCTCACCTGAGCGACATCCACGCCGAGAACAAGGAAGAGGTTTTCCTGGCAGTGAGACTTGCTCCAGAGGCACTGTGATATGGACGTGGCGTTGGCATTCTGAAGGTTTCTCCAGAGCTTCCTTGATTCAGAACTGGAACACAATGCAGCCATTAGGAGACTGAGAGCCTTACGAGCAGGTCCAAAGTCCAGCTCACCAGCACAAGGCACCCAGCCTTGAGGCTCTCAAGGCAGTGCCCAGCAGTAGCTGTGCGTTCACCCAAATACCCAGTGTTGCCTGCACCGCCACCCTGCCTGTCTTTCCCCAGTGCACCCCCACTACAGTGCAGCACGCTGAGGGCTTCTCCCAGGAGCAGATGCTGGGAGGTCCAAGAGTAGGCTGGGCTGTTACCCATGAGCCTACATCTGGTGGCTACAAAGCAGATGTGCTCAGAGCAGAAAGAGGAGTGTGCAGAACAAAGAAATGAGTGGGAAATGTACGTTGTGGCCACTGAGTGCAGTGAGGGCTGAGAGGGGTCTGCCCCAGATGTTCACACCCTTATGGGTAAAGGGAAGCCCAAAAACTGCAGGACCAGACAGGACACACTGAGCACCTACTCTCTTTTGAAACACCCTGGTGTTTCAGACCATGAAAGTAAGTTCCACTCCAGCCCAAAGTGCCGCTGGTCCTCTAGCCATACCAGACCCTGGCCTGCTGGGCTGCCCTGGAGGTTGGCTCTCCCAGGGGCCGTGCTCTGAAGGGGCACCAAAGAGAGCTCTGGCCTTGTCCCCAGGTCCCTTGGTAGAATGGCCTGCCTGTCTGCGGGGTTTTAATGAGGCCTGTACCCAAGAAGACAGGAGCACTGCCACAGGCCAATCTGGCTTTCCCCACCTTCTCTTCCTCTGGGGGCTTCAGGCTAACATCTCTAGCAGCTCAGCCCAGTTCATATCTCACCCAGTTAGCACAGTTCCTGTCACCTCCCAAGTCCTCAGAGGATGGTCATTTGCATAAGGCTGTGACTGCCTCTAGGAGCCTCAGCCCTGTGGGCAACGCCAATGCAGGCTCACCCAGTGGCTGGGTGGCTGCTCCAGGGGCCTCTCTGCCCATGCCAAGCCCCACCCATCCTTCCTGCCCATGCAGAGACACCAGAGGCCTTGTGCCGGGTCAGTTTGTTCTGGTGCTTGGGGGTGACTCCTCTTTAGTATCCACCTGGGCTGTGGTTCCCATGGGAGGCACACAGGTGGCTTCTGGAGTGATGGCCTCTCTAAGCAGTAAACACAGAGCCTCCCACAGCTACTTCAGCAAACAGTACAAACATGGAGCTGCAGAGACTTTCTTAGTTCAGATCTAAGTTCATTACCACAGTCTGTGTACAGGTGAGAGGCCAGGGTTTTCTTCCTTGTTTGCTTCTAAGAGATGGTCTAAGGTGGAAACATCTTCAGTGGTCTGTTTGACTGTGACCTCTTGAAAAGCAAACCTAAAAATGTTCTCATAGCTGACAACAGCCTAGAAAGAAAGAACATTCTGAAGTTAGTGGGGCACACACACATTAGGCCACCTCATGCCAGCTAACTTGGTACAAGTGAAATCAGTACTTGACTGCACTTAACTGGATGATCAGTGCTGTCATTCCTTGATAGTCATTCATGAAATCTCTGCACTGTGCACAATTATGCATCATGAATCCCAGGATCACAGGGCACGGGCAAGGGCACAACTGAAGGTGACCCCTCATGTTACCCCAAGTTCCCAGTGAGCTAGGCGTGAGCAATGTCTGCAGTGTGCAGGGAGAGTGTGTGCATTTGAACTGCTCACCTGGCATAGTGTCTAAATTTGCCTAGTGTGTCCTGCAAAGTTTCTATTATGCTCAAATGTTCCCTAGTATATCATGTAAGAAAATCCTAGTTTCTAAACAAAGGTTACAGCAGAGTTGACTGGACTGAGTGGACCTGTCAGAGGTCCAGGGAAATACTGGTTTAGAAAACACACAGTCCATCCACAGTTTCCTTCCTTAGTGATTTTACTTATCTCTGTACTTCCATGTTTGAGGTGAACCATTTTTGGAAGAGATGAAAGGGAAAGAGGAGCAATGTGAGAAGGAAGTCTGATAGAAGAGAAGTGTCTGGCTGGTGGAGGGGCAGTGGTGGAAGAGCCCACTAGCCAAGAAGGCCAGAGGTGGTCATCGGCAGGGGACGAGGCAAAGGCTGGTAGCTCTGAGGAGGAAGCAGGGTGAGGGGCTGGACATTCCCAAGCTCATTACTTTGGAATCAGACTGAGATTGTGTTTTCAGGAGCTGGGACTTCCCAGAGCTGCAGCTTCAGAATTTGGGAAAAGAGCTCCTTCCCCAAGTGCCTCAAGTGCAGCTGCTGCAAAGGGGAGTGGGTAAGCCTGGGGAGAAGTGGTCAGGGAAAACAGCGGGGATTGGGTGGCCCCACCTGACCTTGGTCTCATTCATTTCTGCAACATCAGGAGGACAGGATGGCCAACCACACATGGCAAGGGACAAAGACCAGGAGAGAAGAAGCCACTCAAAGGCTGGCAGCCTCCCACCCAGCCAGGGCAGTGAAGCCCATGGAGGCCTGCGGGCCTTTTGGTGTGCAAGACACTGCTCACTGAACAGGGTGACAAGCACTGCAGAAATACCTCTGAAGATGGGTCACAAGCAGTTCCTGTCACCCAGAGTTCACCCCAGTGTGGCTGTTGGGACCTATGCTCCCTTGGGGCAGGGGGATCACTCCATCGCTGAGATTCTGCGGGTCTCTGCAGCAGTTCTGGGCACTTCAGAAACCGCTCAAATGGGGCTGAAGATTCCTGGAAGCTTTCAAATTCCCCCCAGGCGCCACTCAGCTCTCCTGCTTCAGGACCCTCAGCGGTGCAGGTAGGGAGGCCTTCTCCTCCGAAGCTGCTGGCTTTCCCACCTGGCAGAGGACTGTTGCAGTAGATCCTTACGCGTTCCAAACTGTCCTTCCTCTGTCCCCCAGCTACCTGATGGAGGGAAACCTCGCCTGGTTCCCCTGCATCACACACAGACTCTCTTCGCAGCTCCTGCTGGCCTTGCATCTTCGTGCAGCCAGGGCAGCAGACGGATGGGAGGCAACTCGGAGGACACGCAGCCGCTGAGCCGCGCCGCCCGCCCCTCAGCTTCCTGTCTAGCTTCCTGCGAAGGGCCCACGTGCGGCCGCGGAGCCACAGCTCCTGGGCGCCGCTGCCTGGCGTCTGCACGCTTGGGTGACGGGTCTGGAGTAGGACGGCTTCCTGGGGCCGGACAGGTGTAGGGAGTGGAGGACTGGCCAGGAAGACCCGTGCGGGTCCGGACGGCTCCGCTGACCGCAGAG
>NW_022900933.1:41453974-41458593 GCF_012274545.1 Fukomys damarensis | reverse complement strand
GGCTTGGCTTCTCTGCCAGCCGGAGCCTCCGTACTTAGAGCGCCCAGCTTCCGGGGGCTGAGCCGTGGCTGGCGCCTTCTCCGCCCCGCCCGGCCCCGGACTGCTTGGTACTCCACTGCAGCGGGAGGTCTGCCCACGGGATGGGGCTCTCTGAGGACCTGGGCCCAAGTCTGGCTCGCCGATACCTGGATCCTGAGTCGACCCTGATCACCAGTCGCTCTAACTTGCAGGAGGCTGAGAGTCCAGAGCCAGAAGAGCAGGAGCGCTTGCGGCGGGGAAGGGGGGGGGGTTGTTCTTCGGGCTGTTGGTGGTCTCGGCCTCTTCAGTAGCCAGTTCAAGGCAGAGCAGACCTGTCTGGGCCACCAAGCCTGCCCCTTCTATACCATTAGCCTCAGGGTAAGGACCCTGATGAGCTAGCCCTGCCCTTCTGCCCGCAGACACCCCCACCTCAGGCACACCCCTCGCAGGTCCGCACTCCCAGTCTCCTGCAGTCAGCCTGAACTGACTTCCCCTCCATTGCATCCACGCCCTGACTTCTGGGGGAAGGGAGGACCAGGCCCCAGTTCCAGCCCTCATCCATGCCCAGCCCACCTCCAGGCTCCCATTCCTCCCACTCTTTGCATCTTGAGCCCTGTCCTTGAGTGAATTACCGAGTCCTGCATGTCTGCTGCCAAGCTACTGAAACATTTGATTTTAAACTGACAAGATGAGATCATTCTCTGCGTCCTGGACCGTTGCTGCCCTTCATCCCCACTTCCTGAGTGACAGACAGGCCTGGCAGCACCTACGGGGGCCGAGCCATCAGACCGCTCAGGACTAGGTCTTGGCTATAGCTGGAACCCGCAGTGGCCCTGCAGCTGTCTGATTTTGCAATAAGCTTCAGCTTACCTCACCATGACCAGGACAGCATCAGCCAGCGGGTCCTGCTGTCTGTCCATCACTGTTCTCAACGTCCTCGATACCTGGGGAGTGAAACATCCTCGTGAATGGGGTAGGGAGACTGAGGCCCTGGCCTACAGCAGAGACAGGGAATGGGGCTAGAGTAGCTTTCCCAGCTGTCACAACTCCCCAGGCCCACGCCCCGGCCCTGTCTGGCCCTCAGCTTGAGTGGAGAGTGAGAAGCACCCTGCCCCTCAGGATGGTGTAGGAGGATGTGACCCAGGAGCTGAGCAGTGGTGGTAGGATCCAGATCTAGGCCCACGGGCCCTGATTGGGATGACCTGCATTCCCTGGCATGGCAACGCAATGGTGCTCTGCAGAGCCTGAGGTCATCCTCACACTCTCGGAGTCCCCAGGTGTCCTGCTTCTCCAGGATCCTGGGACCCCAGCCCCTTACCTCTGTCAGCCTGTGATGTCTGAGCAGCAGGACCAGCTGTGGAGCATGCTGAGCCCACTGCCAGAGGGGTGGCCTAGGCATAGGGGCAAAAGAATACAGCTCCCCAGTGTATCCCTTGCTTCCCAGTTTCCGGAGCCCAGCCATGTGCTGTGCCATGAGGTGCAGAGGAGTGACCTGAAATAGCTCAGGCCTGAAATAGCACTCAGCTGGGGCGGGGGGCAGGAGACTGTGTGTCACTGTGGGCTGGGGGTTGTTGTCCTGGGTAAAGGATGGAGAGGCCCCCATGCCCACCTTGCCCCTTCAGTAGGCCATGGCAGGGTGGGGCAGGGACAAGGCAGAGCTATTTTTGCTATGCTGCTGCAGCTGCCGCAGGAGGCATCAATCATTGATGCTGTAGGCATCCTGGCCTCCCTGAGAGGAGAATGAAAGAGAGGGCAGGAGACCAGGGATGCAGGCAGGCAGGATGAAATGGACACCTCACCAAGACCGCCATGCCTGCATCCAGCCTGGGGAGGAAGAGTATGGGACACAGAGCTGAGCAGCACCCTGAGGTGATATCTGGAGGAGGCAGGGCCTTGTATTCACTGGGGTGACCCTGAGTTGGGTCCATTTTTCCCTGGATGTGGGTGTGGGTGACATTGATTCCTGAGCCCCACAGCATTGGCCAACCACACCTCAACCTCTGGTCTCCGAGGGGAACATGGGGAGGCTGGAGCTGAGCCATGAGGACAGGAATCTGTCAGCATAGGGCTCTGCAGTGGGTGGGGAGATGAAGATATTCAGGCTTCTGCTGCCAGGAAGGACTGGGGATGGGGTTGTGTCTATTCCCCCTGCTTCTGCCTGTTGCAGCCCAATACTGGGGCCTGGCAGTGGGAAGAGTTTCTGTCTGGAGTCTAGGGAGTGAAGGCAGGTCTGCGGACCAGCCCTCCCAGACATGTCTTGTGTGAGGCAGAGCCCCTGGGTTCCAGGAGGAACTAGGGGTAAGCAGCTGGCCCCTGTGGTGGAAAGGTTTGTGGGTAGTCCCCCAAGTGTCTTCCTCAGGACACTCCCCACTTAGTCTGCAACCCAAGGGGGTTTCCAGGAGGGCAGTGGCGGGCAAACCTGGGTTAGGGTCCTTGGTGGACTGACCACCACCTTGGGGCCCCAGCCGGAGAAGAGGGACCCTGTCCACTCCTATCTTGGGGCTGCAGGTAAGGGGCTTCAGCACGTCAGAAAGTAGCCTCACCCTTCATCAAAGCCAGGGAGCAGGGCCATCCTGGGCATGCTGTAGCTGCCTCCAGGACTGTCTCTGGGCTGGTGTGGGAGGACCCAGGGACTGCAGCTTGAGAGAGTCGCCACTGCTCTTTGTGAGGGAATCCTCACAGAGCAGCACCCGGAGGGCCTTGCCACACTGAGTCCTGTCTTCCTTGGCTCCTGCCAAGGCAGCCTGGAGAGGAGCAGAGGTGGGGGAGCCTTAGAAAGCAGTCTTAGGGCTCTGTCTTCTCCTTCCCCACAAAGCTGACAGAGCTGTTTCATTTGGGCAGCAAGGCCCAGGGCCACCAAGGTCATCCACCTAGTGAGGGGGTAGACGGACTTGGGTCTGGGCCTTAAGGTCAATGGTTTCACAAGACTCCTCCCTGGCCTGTGCCTATGGGTCCCAAAGCAAGACTGAGTAAATGGACTGGCTAAGACTCTAGAAGATCCAGGGGATGCAGGACACACCCCAGGCACAGGTGCACACACCCATCCCTGAGAGTGCTCTCTGTCTACACCCAGGGCCACTCACCAGGGAGAAGGCTGAGACCCAGTGTCCCCATCTGAAAGAAAGTTGGGCCCCTTGTACCGCAGGAGGAGGCTGCCAGGCCCTTCCTGGCAACTACTCCAGTGTGCCTGACCTGCTGCTGGCAGGCTGCCTGGCAACTGCAGCCCAGCTAACGGGAATAGCCAGGCATGAGTCATCAGCCAGCTCAGCCAGTTGGCTCACCTGAGTGTGTCTGGGAGTGTGTGCATCTGTGTGTGAGTGCCTTCGTGTCTTCATCCCAGTGTGCACATCTCTGCATGTGTGCCTGAGTGTGCATGTGTGCACAGTGTGTCCTGGGACACCCAGTGTGACCTGTGGCCTGCGCCTGTGTGTGTTGTGGGCCTTTGCTGCTGCAGCCTAACCTCTGCGATGCTCCTACTACCCATAGGCTGCCCTTACCCCATGTCCTGCTCCAGGAAAGGGAAGTGTGTGTCCATCAGTGTGGCTTCAACAGTGCTTTGCCAGGGTTAGGGGTACAGTTAGGGCTGAGTTAGCACCTGTGGTGGCTGTCCCCTCGGGTCCGTTCCAGTTCAGGCTACCTGGAGCCCTGCCCTTCTGCCCCTCACCAATGTGCCCCTCTTCATGGCCCCCAAGTGATCCCAGTGATCCTCCCAGCTTTTGGATTGTCCAAGATCCTTCTACTTCCCAGCTCGTAGTCTGGGCCAGGCAGTGCCCCCCTGGCCCTCAGCTGCCTCTGCTGCCCCTGACTGAAGCAGGCCCTGCTGAAGCCCCTCTGCAAGGTCCACCCCAGCCAGCTGACTTTCAGTTCCAGCTCCTAAATGCACCCTCTGTGCCCACAGCACTCTACTCCCTGTCTGGAACCCTCTTCCTGCACTAGCCTGGGCACAGCTCACCCCAAAGGTCCCAGCCTAGGCTTCCTGCAGCCTCCTCCAGCCCCCAGTACCTCAACTCTGCAGGCTTCTCTGGGTCTATAGCAGCCCCAGTGCCAGGGCAGGGACGGTGGGGTCCTATGCCCTGATGCTGTATCTCCATCCCCAGGCTCTTGCGTAGAACTCAGGATGAATCCTGGCCGGGAGTCTGAAACTTCCAATTGGCACAGCCCACTGCATCTTTGCCCAGGGCACTCTGTCCTCACTGGACCATCTAATCCTGGTCTCGCCTCTGCAGACCCTTCTCCCCTTCCATCTTGCCCTAGTGAGCCTAGATCACAGGCTGTCACCTCCCTGGACTTCAGCGGCCCACTGCCCCCCAGGCCGGTGGTAAAGAGGATGGTCAGGTAAGGGGGTCTGGACATTGCTTCCCAACCCGGGTTGGTTTTCAGTCCCCTCCCCCGACCCAGAAAGGCCGGCAGGGGACTCTGGGCTGGGTTGGAGAAGGGGGCGTGGGGCGGGGCAGGGTCCGTAGCCCTTGGCATAGCTTGTGAGGCGGGCCTGTGGCCTATTATAAGGGGGCCAGGGCAGGAGGGAGTGGCTTAGGGTCTGGGGCTGCGGCAGGCAGGGCGGGGAGGGGACGGGGACTCGGCTGGCACAGCCAATGGTCTGA
>NW_022900933.1:41451374-41453671 GCF_012274545.1 Fukomys damarensis | reverse complement strand
CCTCCCTGCCTGCAGCCCGACCCGGCGGGTGGGCTCTGAGGGCGGGTCCCTGCCTCTTTTCCGGCGGTCTCCCGGTCTCTCCGGCTTACTTTGCCTCCGTCTGCACTTCCCTGCTCCCTTCTGCCCCTGCCTGTCCCTCCCTCTCCATCACTGTCCCTCTGCTGTAACCCAGCAGGGCTGGCGTGGCGTGGGGGGAGGCCTGCCTGTGACCTGCTCTGGGGAGCAGCACTCTGCACTCCGTCGTGGCCTTGGCCTTGGCCAGGGCTGCAGGCCAGGCTGCGCTAGGTCCACGGGGTGTTTCTGTGTGTCACCAGCTAGGTGGTGGCCCGGCTGGGCTATGATTGAGATCTGGGGCTTGATAAGGGGCCTGAGTGGGGTCAGAGCTCAAGCCGCTAGGCTCCTTGGGTGCTGGGTGAGCAGGTAGATGCTGCCAATAGGGTGACCCCAGGACTGCTGGAGTTTGGCACCTGATGCTCTTCTTCAGTCTCTATCCTGGGCCTCTTGCAGAGCAGAGAGTGCAGCAGGAGCTGTCCTCAATTTGGTCAGCAGTGCCGCAGCTGGCCACACCCAGGGCACCGGGCCAGGTGCTGGTAAGGGGCTGTGGTGATGCTGCATTGACTCAGACTGGACCTTGCCCCGGGAGGAAACAGGTCCATGATGCAGAGAGGGTGCCTGGTCTGGATGAGTCCTGCCATCTGCTTTGGAGCTACCAGGCCCACTTGTCTGGTGAGGATGAGGCCAGGCGAGAGTCTTAGTTTGAAGGGCCACAGCACAGGAAGCGCAAGCCCCTGGGACTGTCTGGGCCTCCCTTGTCCAGGTGGGAGCCTGGGGTGTCTGCCTGCTCTGGAGAGCAGTAGGAGAATGGTGGCCTGGTGGGCATGGGCCTGGCCCTGTCCGTGTCTAGATCAGCTTCCTTAGAAGGGGCCCTTAGAGGATTTGCATCTCTGCCTCTCGCTTCCCAGGCTGGCTGGCTGGCTGCTCCCATGCTGCTTCTTCCTCTCTTCTGGCTGCTGCCCCTCCTGGGCTGCAGGTCTCAGACATCTCACCCAATGTCTACCTCCCCAGAGGCCTGGGCTGGGTGTCCCTCCTCAGTGGCCTCATTACTGAATTTGTGTCATAGTACCCTGGCTGTCAGGCGTCTGTCTCTGCACAATGGCATACAGAACCGTGTGCTATTAGGGATGGGGTCAGTGCCCACCTGCAGACCCTGTGGGACATCTGCCTGATCAGGCCCCAGGGCCCTTTGGGCATGCATTCCTGATAAGGACTGCCCTGGGGCCTGTGCAGGCCTTCTGTAGCTGCAATCATGTCGCCGAAGGCCAGAGCTAGGTCAGCCCATTCCAGGCCTGCTCCCTGTAGGAGCTGTGCGGGGTCTTCCTGAGCCCCCTGGTGCCAGCTGGGAGCCGGTCCTTTACCCATTGTCCAAGTGGAAGGGAGCTTCTCCCTTCCCACTTTGTGGGGGCTGCCCCCTGGTGGTCACACTTGGCATCACTCAAACCAGGAGACGTGCTGCGGAGGGATCCGCCCAGTCCAGGTTATTTCAGCTCCTTCCTAGCTGAAGGGAGCCTGAAGTGTTGACCTCACAAAGAGTTCCTGATGGTGATGCCACACAGGTCATCGCGTGAGCACAGAATGTCACTCCTTTTCCAGAGGCAGAGCTGAGCCCTGGGAAGCTAGAGGGGCAGGGAGCCTGGACCCCCAACCTGGATGGATGGGTACACCTGCAAATGCCCAAGAGCTTACCCTGAGCTCTTCCTCCAGCTGCACCCTGGACAGGTGCAGGGACATGGCAAGAGACATCTGTGTGTCTCTCCTGACTGTGGGCCATGGCATGGCTGGGTCTTTCCCAAGAGTGCCATGCAGAGCAGCACAGCTCTGTGTCTGGCTGGTGTCTTCTGTGCTGTGGGGCTGGGAATGTGGGTCGGGACCTCACCTCTGCCCTGGAGGGCCTGGCTGGCACACCAGGCTGGTGCCAAGAGCCAGGGAAGTCCTGTGTCTCTCTGTAAACAGGCTTCCCCCACTGGTGGGACCCTGGGGCCAGGGACAGGAGGCAGAGGCCTGCACCAGGGTGGAGCTCTCTGGCCAGAGCAACTCTCCACATGCTTTGGGTGGGGATGTGTGGGTCTGACAGGAAGGGCAACCACAACTGGGCTCTTCTGAGCCTTTCTCAGGTGAGGATGGGCACTGAGGAGGTGGCCCCAGAGGTCCCTCCACTCCCAGTGAGATGAGTTTTCAGAGGCTACCACTGGCAATGGCTGTGGGTGGTTTTTTTTTTTTTTTTTTTTTTTTTTTTTTTT
>NW_022900933.1:41405292-41451199 GCF_012274545.1 Fukomys damarensis | reverse complement strand
GTTGTTGTGGGTTTTTTTTTTTTTTTTTTTTTTTTTTTTTTATTGCTGGGCATTGAACCTTGGCCCTTCACACTGACTTACATTGCCAGCCTTTAAAATAAGTTTTAAAAATTTTGAGGCAGGGTCTCCATAAGTTGCTGTCAAGGCTTGTACTTGCTATCCTCCTGTCTCAGCCTCCCAGAGTGCTGGGATTACAGGTGCGCACCCCCACACCCAGCCCTCGATGTGTGTTGACAGTACCCTAAGCTCTTCCTGAGGACTGGGCCTGGGCTGCCTCCTGGCCTCTGGCTCTTGCTGAAAGCCTCAGGCTGTGATCCCCTGGTACAGCTGGGGAGAGGGGGAGGGTGGGCCCTGTAGCAGGAGGGCCACATCGGCAGAGCACCCTAGGCTCCCTGTGCTTTCCCTGCCCTGGCCCATTGCAGCCTGGCCTGCAGCAAGAATGCCCTCTTTTCATTCTCTCTGCCTGGATGAGCTTGGTCCTGGGCCAAGTGGTCACTGCCTCTTCCAGGAAGTCACTGATTGCTGGGCTAACCCTGCTCTCCTTGACTTGGCCCTCTCTGTCCTTGCTCCTGTGAGTCCTTTGCTGAAGGCCTGCATTTCAGGTTTAGTGTGGTGTAGTGTATGTGCCAAGGAGAAGAGAGGAGGCCTTGAACCCTGCAGGTGGCTGGCTGGGTGTTCCTGGCACCCTTGCTAGGATTGAAAAGCCAAGATCTCCCCCTTGGGGGGGTGACCTTGACCTTGAGGATAATGTGAGGTGTGGGGGATGCCAACCCATCTTCTGTGTCTGACAGCTGCCCAGAGCCAGTGTGCTCTAGGGACCTTGGGACCTTAGGGGTTGCAGGAGAGCAGGACAGGGATCCACCCACTCTTCCTTCAGCCAGTGGGAATCTGGCATGGCTATAGTCAGTGTGGCCTTAGGAGCAGCCAGAGGGGCTTCTTGGAGGAAGGGGCAGCCCAACAGAGACCAGGAAGGTTACTGAAGGGGGTGACATGGGGAGGAGGAGCAGAGCAGAGGTCTGGGGGAGCCTTGGGTAGGAGCTGGGGCTGGGGTGGGACTGGTGGTATGGTTGGAGCTGTGGAAGACCCACTACTAGAGGACCATAGAGCCAGCCCCCTGCCAAGTGTCTCAGGCAGCTCCAGGGGAAGGAGTGAGGCTGGCCTGGGGTGGTTCTGGTGTAGAGTTGGAGAGTGGGCTGGGTAAGCCCTGGGGCCTTGGCATACCCAGGGCCTTAGTGAGCACAGTGAGGACACCAGGTTCCCTTGTCTTACTCAAAGGGCCATGGTGACCTGTGGGGGGTGTCCTTGCCTAGCCCTGCCCACCCTGCCTCTGTCTCCATTATTTTTCTTTTTTGGGAAGACTTAGGCCAGTGGAGCCAAGGCCTGCCTTGCTAGATAAATATTTAATAATCAGAAGCACTTTCTTAAATGGGAAACTGGATGTGGGCCAGGAGGCCTGGGGCAGGAGGCTGTGCTCCGACTCCCTGAATCCCTGGCACTGCAGAAGACTTCTCAGCCCCTATCGCCACCCTGTAGGCCTCCTTCTGACCCAGGATGTGCCTGGGGGAGCATCCTCCCCAGAGACTGGCCGGTTCCATTCCTCAGTGTCCACCCGGAGTTGCTTGCTGTCCCCAGGGAAGGAACCTCGAGCTGTGGTCCTGCCTGAAAACAGCGTGGATGCCAATTCAGAAAGGAGCAGCTGGGGCATGCAGGGACAGGATGCCTGACAGCTCCTGATGGACAGGGTGGCCAGGGGGTTCCTCAGGCCCTGTCCCCTGCTGAACCCTGCCTGCCAGGGCTGCCCAGGTGCAAGCATCCAGGAGGTCAGGAGGCTCTGTTGACTCAGCCCCTCCAGTCCAGATTTGGGGCTCAGGCCCTGGGCTTCCACTTGCCTGGGGGAGGAGGAGGTCAGAGTCGAGGCCACGCTCAAGGCACTGTGCTGGGTACAGTGTGTGTTCCTCGCCTCCTGGACTCCCCTCAGCCCATGTTTTCTGAGTGAGAGTGGGGCCCCCACAGGGGAAAAGGGCCGCCCCGACAGGTGTTCTCCTGCCGTGTGCTCCTGGATGGTTGTTGTGCACAGGCCCTCCTGACGCATCCCCTGGGGATGCCCTGTTCACACCTTCACTCTCCCTGCTTGCTGACTCACTCTCAGCTGCCCACAGCCCCGCCCAGCCCTGACAGTGCCAAGTTCCCATGGAGCCATGGTGCTATGGGTGCTAGTGGCCACCTGGACACTCTGTTCTCAGGGTCTGGGATGGAGGCTCAGCGGATGCTGCTGTCCCTCCACTGCCAAGCACCAAGAGCCCAGCCACCTGAACCAGGGTTGGGCAGTGGGGTCCCTAGGAGCTGAGGCAGGTGGGCAAGGCTTGCTGGGGAATCAGGGAGCCCCTGTGGGATAGGATGGTGGTCAGGACTAGGCTGTGGCATGGCACTCAGCCTGACCCTTTCCTCCTACCAGCCCACACCAACCTCTGTCCTCCAAAACTCAGGACCCATTTCTGAGGTGAGAGGGGCCCGTGCTGAGCAGGTGCACAGCAGATACTTAGGGCTGCAGAGGGCCTGCAAGTGCGTGGCCTCCTAGGGGCAGACAGTATGGTGGGGAGGGCTGTGCCCCGCTGCTGGAGAAGGACACTAGCCACACAGTGGGGCCAAAGCTTCAAGGCCTGCAGTCTGCATGCCATGAGGTGGGCACAGCTGAAGGGAGACCCTCGCAGGCCTTCTGCTATACCCAGTGGAGCTGGGGAGCTGGGGAAGCAGCTGGAATCAGGAGGTACTCGGTTATGGCTTCAGGTGAGGCTTGGTTGGTTTGAATACCCATGCTCAGGAGAACACAGTGGCAGCCTGGTGACCTGCCTGTGGAGGTCCAGTCAGGGTGGGTGTGCCCCTGGGAGCTGACAGCTGGCAGGGGGTCTAGCAGCCCACAGTTCTTGGTAGCATAGAAACAGGCCTGGCCTGCTGTCCCCTCGCACTGTATGGTGAATTTTCCCTCTCTGTGACCATGAAGTTTTTCCTTTTTTGGGTACTGGGGATCACGTAATCACAGCAGCCTGTTTAGGGCAGGTTCAGGAGATCTGGAGGGGCGCTTGTGCCAGTGGGTTCCTTGCCATCCAAGTTTAAAGGTGCTCCAGGCCTCTCACCCCATTGCACTCCCCGGCTGCTCCCTCTGTCGGGCCTTGGCCCTGGCTGGCTCCTGCTCTTGCTGTCCTGGCTTCCACTGAGTGGAAGGCCCAGCCTCTCAGCTTGCCAGGTGCTTTGACCAGCTCCTTCGTTTCCTATCCCCCTCCTCTTGCATTTATTATGTACCTACTGTGTGCCGGCTTGGAGTGCTCTGTGAGCCAGTTGCCATCGCTAACCTGCATTGGTGTGCTGGGCAGCACTGTGGGCATTGACCATTCCCACACTGACCACCTGAGTCCTGCTGGGCCCTCCCTGTCTGGAACACGGTTGGGTGCCCAGCTGTGTGGGCCTGTTGTGTCTTGCCTGTGGGTGCAGGTACCAACATCCACCAGGTCCGCCTCCCAGCTGTGGGTGCAAGGTGTGGCAGCTCCACAGCTGTGGGCCTTGCCTGCCCAGGCTTGCTGGCCCACAGAGCCAGCAGGGCCTGGAGGAGCAGGCTGGGCAGCAGAGCACTGGATATCAGGACCAGGTCCAGGACAGGGAGGTGTTTCTAGGGACCAGAGAGGAGTGGGCTTGTTAGAGCCGCTGGCTGTATCCCTACACTGGAGCTCAGAAGGGTGAGGCCAACACATGTGAGTTGGCAGATGTTGGGGGTCAGGCTGCCTCTGGCCTGGCCTATCCTTGGCTTCTTTTCTTTTCTTTTTTTGAGACAGGGTCTCGCTATATAGTTCAGATTGGCCTTGAACTCTGTGTAGCCCAGGCTGGCCTTGAATGTTCAGTGATCAGTGCTGGGGTTACAGGTATGTACTGCCATACCTAACCCAGCCTGCCCATTCAGGCTGCTTCCCAGCATCCCCAGCCAGCACATCTCTGAGCTCTGCCTGGCACCACAGGGAAACTGAGGCCAGACTTTGAGGAGACTGTGCCTCACCCACAGCAGGATTGTGCAGCTGGCTCCACTGGCCTGGGTGACTCAGAAGGCGGGCGTTTCCTCCAGAGTCAGCTGCCTGGTCTGAGGGGGACTTGGGTGGGGTCCTGCTGCCTTGCAGAAGCTGGGAACTGGGGGCTGGCCTGCTCTGGCCTGTAAGGGAGCCACCCACTCCCTCTGGAGGAAATGGGGTCTTGGCAGGGCTCAGCCTGCCTGAAAGGGAGGGAGGGGCAGTGGGGGAGGGGCTGGAATGGAGGACGCTGAAGGCCAGGAGGGGGCGGAAGGCGGAGCCGGGCTCTTCTGGGCCAGGCCAGTGTGTGCCTAGCAGCTCCCTGTTCCTGCCCCCTCAGCCTGGGCACCTGCCCTGCACCACTCAGCAGGTCAGTGGGGCCGGGTGGCAGCCAGTTAGGGGCTGGTAGGCTGGTGTTGGAGGGTAGGGGTGTCAGTTCACAGCAGCTCCAGCTAACTTGTGCCAGGGCCAGCAGGGCCAGGAGGGCATTGCTAGGGGCTCTCTGGACCCCAAAGGCCCTGAGGCGGGGCTCCTGGAGCAGCTGGGACCCAGGCAAGTGAGGGGGGTGGGCACTAGCCCTGGCAGGTGATCTGGGAGAGCCTGGGCTGTGGGGGCGGTGATGCCAAGGTATCCACACAGCCTTCTGAGCCATGGGATCCGTAGATCCAGGCTGGGCCGAGTGGCTTGCTTGGTGCACAGGGGGCTGGGAATGGGTGGGGTCATGGAGGGCAGCTTGGGGAGGGCCTGGCTTGCCTTTCTGCAGGCATTGGCTGCCCATAGAGGGGCTGGGGTTGACCGGCCTGGGGTGGGGGTGGTGCTGCTCCTGTTGGCTGCTGAATTCCTTGCAGTTGGTGGGCTGGTACACTTGCCTCCTTCCTCAGTTTTTCCAAGAGATGGCCTAGGCCCATGAGCTGGGTCCTCAAGGCTGGGTGGCTCAGGCTTTGCCAGGTGCTTTGACCAGCTCCTTCGTTTCCTATCCCTCTCCTCTTGCATTTATTATGTACCTACTGTGTGCTGGCTTGGAGTGCTCTGTGAGCCATGGTCGGGACAGGACCAGTCAGTGTCCAGAAGCAGTGGCATGATGACTGAGCTCAGCATGCTAAGGCCCAGGCAGGAGCAGTTTGAGATGGATGGCACCTGGGAGCCATCAGGAGAGGGTGGCAGGAGCAGCCTGGTGGGAGTGGCTGCAGGGAGGGAGCAGAATCTTGCACCCTGCTTGGCTCCTAGGCTGGCTCTGTCCCTGCATCCACAGTTATCTGCAGAAGCATCAGGAGAGGTGGGCCGGCCCTCAGCTGTGGGTACTGTTCACATGGCTGCAGGTCCCATGACTGTCAGCAGAGCCTGGGGAGGCTCCAGGCTGGGCGAGGCTGCAGCACAAGTTCAAGGCCATGTGGGGCTGAGTGTGTATGGGTGGGCGCCAGGCTCCATGTCCCAGGGAATGCTGCCTCAGTCTCTCTCTGCCAGGCCACCTTCGGGGCAGTCTGGGCACCCAGAGTCCACCCAGCAAGGCACTTGCATCCAGACACGCCTGAGCATACACATTCACCCCCACCCTCCGGGGACATACTGGAAGCTGAGCTGGACAGTGCTGGGTTTGGACACAGACTTGGATTCTGTTCAAGCCAGTGCCTCCCCTCCTCATCTCCTCAGCCTGCTCCAACACGCCCAGAGGCCAGGTGAGGGTCAGGTCCCGGGGCAGGTAGGGTGCCCCTCACACTCTCAGGTCAGCACTCACCCCTCCTCCTTCATGCCAGGGTGCTCAGGACCCACCCCAGGATAGCCCAGTTCCAGGAGTACAGCTCACTCCCACCCAGCCAGGGAGCAGAAGGTGCCCTGGGTCCCTCTCAGGGTGCAGGGCTGGGACGTTAATAGCAGTGTCTGAAGCCATGTGGAGGGACAGGTATCTGGGAAGTGGCAGTGCCCAGACCTGCTGGGGCTGGCTCAGGTGTGTCACTTCTATATTGTCTTTGTCCACAGCCAGTGTTGTTATCTCAGTGCCGGTGCTGGGCTGTGGACAGAGGGCCTGGGTCAGAGGCCCTGTCCTTCTGGGGGTGGAGGCTGGATGGGCAGGGTGTTCCCCTTCCTGTTTGTGTGTCCCTGGGCCAGGCTCCTGCCAGCCCTGGGTACAGAGGGGCCTGGCAATGCCCCAGCTGTGTGGCCCTGGGCCAGCTGGCCACTCCCTGGGCCCTGCTTGTTGGTGTGGGCTGGTGAGCCGTGCTGAGCCGTGGCAGGCCCTCCCCGTCCCAGTTCCCAGCACAGGGCTTGCCCACTGCCTCCCACCTGGGGCACCTTTGCTCGTGGGCCCTGCCTGCCCATGAGGCTCTCTTAGAGCAGTTTTGGGGCCTGGGCGGGACCCTGCTTGATGAAGGGAGAGGCCTTGCGTGTTACTGCCTTGGGTCTGCGCCCCCTACCCAGCAGGTCCCTTGCTCCTTGACAGACCCTCCCCTGGCCTGTGAGGCTGCCTTCCCCTGGGCTTCTCAGACCAGCCCCTCCCTGCCTGGGACTCAGCCTAGGCTGGAGGAGGAGCCATGAGCCCCTACAAGGCTGGGGAGTCACTGTGTAGTTGCCTTGAGGTGGCCTTAGGCAGGGTGGGGCCCTGAGGGCCTAGTGGTTCCCTTTCCTGGCCTCAGTGTCCTGTGTTACCCACCATGTCCCACCCTGGGGATGGAGAGTGAGGCTCTGGGCACTGCAGGGAAGCCAAGGCCCAAAGAGCAGGGGCTTACCCATGCTGCCCCAGCTTCCAGGAAGGGGAGCTGGCCTGGAACCCCCACATGGCCCCTATCCCATGCCCTTCATATACCCAGTACCCCCACGATGTCATGACAGGTCTGGTAAGGTTGGGGCTCCGGCAAGAGTCCCCAGAGTGGATGTGTGGGCAGGGGTGGGCCAGACAGATATCTGGGGTGCAGAGTGATGGGACCTGTGAGCGCAGGTTGGTATCTGAGTGGCAATGAGGTGGATCCTGGGGGCAAGGCCCCATTTGGCTGAGGATAGAGCTGTGAGAGAGAAAAGGCTTCCTTCCTTGCTTGGTTGGGGAGCAGGGGCTTGGGGGAGACTGGGTTCTGGGCACTGACACCTTGCCCATGATGGGTTTCAAAGATGTGGAAGCTGAAGTTGTGGCTTTCTTGAGGGGTTCTAGGGCCCAGAAATGGTAGGCAGGAGGTAGGGGTGCACTTTGACAGCTCCTGGCTTCCTCCCACCTCCTCTGCTTGGCACAGCCAAACCCAGGATACCATCCTTGCCTCCAAGAGCCAGGGCCTGGGTGGAGCCACCTTCCAGGAGGGCAGGGGGAGGCCCAGGAGGAAGCCAGGAGCGGCTAGGGCAGAGCAGGTACAGCCTCAGGAGCCTGCAGGACTGCTACCTGAGTCAAGGTAAGATCGAGCTCAGCGGGGACAGGCTTGCTCAGGACCCAGGGCATACTGGCCAGAGCTGCAGTCAGACCCATGTCCTGTGGACTGGCTCCCTGTCTCCTCAGGGGCTGGTCCCTGAAGCCACACCACCCACCTTGGGACAGGAAACACACTGTCCTTGGGACAGGCAGCACCCTGTGGGATGGGGGCACATACCCCATGATCTACAGCTGTGGGGGCTCTACCCTGGGGTGATGACCAGGCACAGACTGGGCCCTTGAAACCTTGAGGTCTCCTGGTGTAGCTTGGGGGACACCCACACCCCTGCCACCAGCAGTATTTCACACAAGGGAAGTTGTCCCTGGAGCCAGGCCCGTGTGCAGAATTGCTGTCTGATCGGCACTGTTTCTTCTTTGAGCATTTAGTACCATTCAGGGGGCTGGGGCCTGGAGTCTTGTTTGTGGGAAGGTTTTGTTTTTCTGCGTTGCAATAAAAATTTATTCACATAACCAGGCAGTGGGCTGGGTTAAGTCCCCTGTAATTTACTGATTTCCTATCTCTTAAGAAATAAACATTGTACCTGTCATAACGAAGGCACTTTGAGTCATAAAACACCATTCAGAAAATCTTTAGAGCCAGTTAACAAAGAGATCGCTGGGCCGGATCAGCAGTGTTGCTCTCCAGGCAGGTGAAGTTTCTACCCATCAGCTGAGAGCTTGCTGCTTACACAGGCTTTTCCATCTTTAATGTCTGTGTCTTTTTGTGTAGCACTGTTTCATGACTGGTCTCAGTCTTCAATCTTCGAATTTCTTGGCATGAGGCTTATCATTTCTCTGTTTTGATTCTATGTAGAATTTTAAAGTTTTTATTGAGAAAAGGTGCAAATCATGAAACACCGAGGGCCCAGCACCCTGGGTGAGAAGCAGTCCCTTCTCCCGCAGGTGCCTCCCTGTCCCCTGGGCTGCTGCTGCATCCAAAGTGGTCCTGACAGTCCAGCCCCCACTCAGGACAGGTGTTCCAGCTGCCCACATCCCTGGCCCTGCAGGGTGGCCCTCCTGGGGGAGCACACTGGATACTCTTTCGGATCTGTGTGACGGAGCATTGAGTGCTGTTCGCATGTTAACTGTCCCTGTGTGCTCTTGTGTGTGCTCTTGACTTGAGCACCCTTTCCAACATTTTCTTGATAGTTTTTCTACTTTCTGTGTGTGTGTGTGTGTGTGTGTGTGTGTGTGTGTGTGTGTGTTTCTGGAAATCAAACTCAGGGCTTACAAGGCTAGGCAAGGAAGTGCTGTACCACCATGCTGTGCTCGAGCCCTGTCATTTCTGTTCATCTTCTGGAAGCTTTACTACTGACCTCTGACCCATAGTGAGCCAGAATTTCTGGGGCAAGGCACTGGTTTCCTGAGTGCCCAGCAGGGCTTCCACCAGTCACAGAGAGTGTCAGTTTCCCACAGCTTACACATGTGGGCTCTGTGTCTGTGCTATCTGTGCTGCTGGTTTTAATGTACATTTCCCCGGTGACAAAACATGTTGGCCACTTGTCTTGTGCTTATTGGCTGTTTATAGGTCTTGTTTTGTGAAGTATCTATTCAAATCTTTCATTCGTTTTGTGTTTTTGAGATAGGATCTTGCTATGTAATTCAGGGTGGGCTTAAACTCACTAAGTAGCCAAAGGAAGCCTCAAATGCATGGCTATCCTCCTGCCTCAGCCTCCTGAGTGCTGGAATTGCAGGTGTGGGCCACCATGCCCATCCTCAAATCTTTCATCTTTACTTGTGGGTTTTTAAACTAATATATTAACATGAAATACTTAATTATATATATGATATATATCTGTGGCATATATGTGTTTATTACATACATTTTAATATTGTATGTTAGTTCCACTATGGAATCATCGGTTACACGTGTTGCTGTTTTTAGGTGCTCCTATTATGGGTGATGTTATGCATCTTTTATCCCTCAGTGACACACGTTCTGTAAGCATCATACAGAGCTTGATCTGTGATTCCTGTCACCCTGGCCCCAACCTTCACACTCTAATTTTTGAGTGCTTTTCTTCTCCGTCTATTAACTTCTAAGTATTCCTGTCTTGTACACTAAATTGCCTCTTTTTACAACTTTGTAGAGGTATACCTTGCTCGCACTAAAGCCCACCTCTTGTAAATATGCAGTTCAGTCTCTTATGGTGAGTTACAGCATTTGTGTAGCACCCCTAGTCGGCCTGCACCCTCCCCTTGTCCTGAGGACCCCATCCTGGGAGGTTGGCCTCAGCCCAACCCTGGCCCCGGGCAACATGAGCCCAGTTCTGGTGAAACAGCCTTGGATCCCACACTATCTCCTGATCTCCTCTCCAACCACTCCCTTCGCCTCTTCTTGTCATGTATGTGTCATGTCTGCACATGTCATGGCCCCCGTGACACAGGGCTAGAAGCCCTGCCGTACAAGGGTTCACATGGACAGCTGAGCCCCAGCCCAATCCCTCCTCTGTCCCTGAGGCTTGGGATGCAGTGGTTTTTATAGCAGGGATGAGGACCACTGGGTTTTTCTTCAGCAGTTTGCCTGTGGTTGATTTGTGCCATCTTGGGTCCCTGCAGCAACTGGAGAAAAGCAGGGTAGCCCTGTCAGAGCTGGACCCATCCTGAGTGATGCATGCCATCCTAGTTTGTACATGGACACCCTCAGCATCTGTACTGTGACGAAGCCCCAGGTGTCTCTGGGGTGATGTCCTCCACATTTGCCCACCTGTGCTTCTCCCTTATGCTTCTTCTGGGGACTTGGGGCTGAGCATCTGGGCACTCAGCCATTTCCATGAGCAGCGGCTCTGCTCGATGCTGTTCCTGTGGCAATGTCCTGCTTCTGCTTTTGTTTTGAAGGACAGTTTGCTGGATGTCATGTTCTTGGTGCACACTTTCTCCCTTCAGAGAGTCAACTGTGTCCTTCCCCCATTGGAGAAGCCAGTGTCCTGCACTCCCGTGCCTTGCTATGGGTGGCCCCTCGCATGTGCTGTCTGGGTGAGGGTTTCAGTGTTGGCCTGGTTTGTAGACCTTCCTGGGTCTCAGGTTGTTTACAGCTATTACTTCTCAAATGTTTTTCTGCCTCTTTCTCTAATGTTTCAGTCTCCCCTCAGAGCTCTGAGAGTCTACTCATTTTCCTTTAATCTTTGCCCTCTGTTCTTCACCTGATAATTTCTATTAGTCCACAAGTTTTTGGATTGTTCTTCTGGCATCCCAAATCTGCAGGTGAACCTTTCTATTAAATATCAACTTGAGAATCTTCACTTGACTTAATGAGCTTGTCCTTCCTCTCTCCCTCCCTCCCTCCCTCCCTTCTTTCCTTCCTTCCTCCCTTCCTTCTCTCTTTCCCCTTCCTTACCTCTCCCTTCTCCTTTCTGTGGTGCTTGGCATTGAACCTTCACACCCAGCCGCATTATTTTGAGATAGAGTCCCACTAAATTACTAAATTGTCCAGGCTGGGCTTGAAATTGTGGTCCTCCTGCCTCAGTCTTCCACACAGCTGAGGTTATAGGTGTATACCACCATGACCAGCCAGGTTCTATTTCTGTATGAGAGTCTATTTTTGTTGACCACTGTCATCTTATTTTCCACTAACTTTTTAGACTAGTTTTCCAACAAACTTTGATGGTTACTTTGAGGTCTGTTATACCCAACTTCTGCGTCTTCAGACAGTTTCTGTTAGCTCCTTGCTCCTGGTATGGACCAGACTGTCTGGTTTCTCTGTGTCTTGGGATTTGTCATTGAGTGCTGGGCGACAGCAGCGATTCACTGCAGCAACTCTGAGTTCTCACTTCACACCTGGGTGTGGTTGTTTGTGTGTCGGTTCAGTAACCCCTGAGACTTAATCTGCGCAGTTTGTGCCTGTCTGAGCTCCCAGCCCCAACCCCAGCCACCAGGCTGACCCAGCTTCCCCTGCCCAGCAGCTCAGCCCTGTGCCAGCTCAGTCCTGCAGGTCTGTACAGCCCCAGTCCTCTGATGTCCCCACCTGCCATCTCCACTCATCAGCGCCTCTCTTCCTGCAGTGTCCGGCAGCCAGCTGCAGCCAGAAGAGCCAGATGCAGAGACTGAAGAGGACACCTCTGTACGTGACCCCTCCTCAGATGCCTGCCCATTCTCCCTGCGGAAATGGCAGCACCTTGGGGGCTGCAGATGACTGGTTCTCTCCTCCCAACAGGTGACGGAGAGGCCATCGGGGGAGGTCATCCGGCCCCGGCCCCAGGGCTCCTCCCCAGTCTACGAGTGTCCAGCAGAGGGTGCAGGCTTCAGAGTGCAGGTGAGCCCTGAGCTGGAGTGCTGGAGAACTGTGTGCCTCCCAGTGCCCTCTCTGCTGCTTGGTGTCATGAGCGTCCATCCTTCTGCTTGGCGACCCAGTCCCATGTGGCATAGTGTGGGGTACCTGGCACAGTGCTGTGTGTACACCCCTGTAGGCCTCCTCTACTTGCTCGGGGAGGGGGTGTGGCAGGGGCAACCCCATGCCATTCAGGGTGGCAACTCTGCCCTGGGCAGGGTGAGGTAACTCCCAACCTCTGTGGCTGCAGAAAGACACCCCCAGCAGGCGAGGGTCCTCAGGGAGACGGACATCTTGGTGGAAGCGGGGTTCAGGGGATGCACAGACCTTCTCCACCATGAGTCACCCAGAGGTAGGTGTGCTGGGAGGGGTGGTGAGGGGCAAGAGGAGAAGGAGGCTGAGGAGGTGTAGGATTCAGGGAGCTGCCTTCCACTGGGGGGCAGACCCTTCCTGGGGTCTGGGGTCACAGACCTCAGCTGTCCTACCAATGCCCAGGCTAAGGGGCAGGAAGGTGCCAAGCTCTGTAGTGCCCAGTTTGGGCTCACTGCCTCTAGGGCCAGGTGCTTCCCTTTGTGCTTTTGTCCCTTTTTGGCTTGGGACCAGTGCCCTGTGATGAAGGAGTCTTTGGCTGTGCTGGCGGCCAGAGATGGGCTGTTCCTGGGCCCCCAAAGGTGGGAAGGGACAAGAAGAGGCAGGTCCCACCTGCACCTGCCTGCAGCTGTCCTCCTCCAGCCTGGGCCCCCTGGCCTGTGTTCCCACTTCTGCGAAGGGTGACAGGAGGATAGTGCTGTCCCTGTCCTTGGAGGCCACTGCCCCATCAGGGATGCCCACAGAGACAGCACATGCTCACCATGGCCCTGGTGTACTTCTGCCCCAGTCTGTGCAGGAGGCGATGGAGGTGATGTTCAAGACGGAGGTGGAGGCGGGAGCCAGCGGCTACAGCGTCACAGGTGGTGGAGACCAGGGGATCTTTGTCAAGCAAGTGCTGAAGGACTCCTCTGCGGCCAAGCTCTTTAGCCTGAGAGAAGGTGTCTGGCTGCCCGATCCCTGGGTCTTCACCCTTGGCAGTGGAATGGGAGGGAATGATAGGGCACCTGGAGCCTGGGGGCACCACCTCTCCACCTAGCTCCTCGGGCACAGGCTACCCACTGCGGCCTCCTCGGGCACAGGCTACCCACTGCGGCCGGGCTTTCTTGCCTCAGGTGCAGGGGCCCTGATGCTTCCGACCTGGGGAGAGGGGACTGAGCTGGGGCTCCCATTCTCCCTCCAGGTGACCAGCTGCTCAGTGCCACCATATTCTTTGATGACATTAAGTATGAAGATGCACTCAAGATCCTGCAGTACTCAGAGCCATACAAGGTGCAGTTCCAGATCAAACGGCAACTCCATGCTGCCAAGGACCAGCAGGTGAGGCTGTATAGAGAGGGGCCCTGCTCAGGCTGCCTCTCCCCGTGCCCATGGTCCCAACAGGTCTTCTCTCCCCATGTTGCAGGACAAAGAGGCTGCAGAACGGTGTGCAGAGATACCCACAAAGGCCCTGGAGGAGGATGGAGACCGGGAAAGGCTCATTGCCAAGCCCAGGGAGGCCCGAGGCAGGAGGCCCCGGGAGAGGCTCTCCTGGCCCAAGTTCCAAGGCATGAAGGGCAAGCAGGGGCCAGGGCCCCGGCGCTCACATAGCTCCTCTGAGGCCTATGAGCGTGGGGGTGCACGGGAAGTGTCCCCCACCAGCACAGACACAGAGTTCCAGTTCCCAGCTGAGGACTGGGAGCAGAAGGCAGGGACAGGTGGTCAGAGGAGGAGGAGAAGGTTTCTGAACCTGAGGTTCAAGATGGGCTCCAGGCCGGAGCGGACTGCCACAGGGTACCTGGACCGAGAGGCACTTGGTGGACTGGAAACAGGCAGCATGCTGGAGGAGAAGCCAGAGGACACAGGGACTACACCGAGTGGCAGGAGCCAGGAGAAGGTACGGATGCAAGAGGCCAGGCAAGCGTTGACCACGCAGCAGGCCACGGAGCTCAGCTTCACTGGAAAAGGGGAACAAGACACAGCCAGGCCACAAAGGAAGATGAAGCAGCTGAAAGCCAGAGAGGAGATAACCACATACATAAAAGCCAGAGCCCTGCCAGCCCCAGGAGGGAGCAAGGACCAAGAATGGGAGGAAAGCCTAGAAAATGGATTCATGACTATGTCTCCCCAAGACACAACAGTCACAGCAGGGACACAGGAAAAATCCCAAGAAATCCAGGTCCGAATACACGAACTAAAGATCCCCAAGTTTACATTTCCTGGGGAAAAAGTACAGGAGATTGGAGAAGAGATTGGAGAAAAGATTGGAGGACTGCAGCAGACCAGGCCAGTGACATTTACAGCCCAGGATGGACACAAGGCAGAGAAAGAAGCAGAAACTAATGGACAGCAAGCACAACAACAAACAGTACCAGGAGAAGAAAAACATGAGATCTCAAAACTGAGGGGAAAACAGAGAGACGAAGGTGAAGAGACACAGAAAGAATGGGGGAAAGAAAAGACTAAATTACCAATGACAAAAAGCCCAGAATTTGGGTGGTCAGAAAAAAAGGAAGGAACAACAGAGAGAAGAAAGGACACTACAGGAAAACAAAAACAAAAAATAACATACAGAGAAAAAGAGGAGACAAGCAAGAGTAGAAGGGTGGACTTGCAGGGACTCGAGGTGGACATCAAGGGTGTCACACCGGAGATGAAAGGCTCGAAGCATGAGGTGGGCACATCCCAGGTGTCACTGGCCAGCATGGAGGTGGACGCCCAGGCTGCTGGCGGCAAACTGGAGAGCGTAGAGGCAGCCAAAGACAGCAAGTTTAAGATGCCCAAGTTCAAAATGCCCTCCTTTGGCATATCGACCTCTGCAAAGTCAACTAAGGCTTCCCTGGAGGTGTCCACTCCCAAATTAGAGACTGACGTGATTCTGCCCACCATCCAAAGTGAACTAAAAATGCCTGAGGTCAGTGCTCAGCTGCCCTGCCCTGAAGTGGACCTGCAGGCCAGCCAGGTGGAAATGAAGCTTCCCGAGGACGAGCTAACCACCAGGGGTGGAGGCCTGAAAGGGCAGGTGCCCAAGGTGCAGATAGGTAGCATCAAGATGCCCAAAGTGGACCTCAAAAGCCCACAGGTGAACATCAAGGGTCCCAGAGTGGAGTTGAAAGGACCCAAGGGCAAGGTGGGTGATCCTGAGCTGGAGGTGTCACTGCCCAGTGAGGAAGTGGACATCCAGGCTGCCGGTGGCAAGCTAGAAGGTGAAGTGGAGGCCAAAGAGAGCAAGTTCAAGATTCCCAAGTTCAAGATGCCGTCCTTTGGCATGTCAGCAACTGGCAAGATGCTCGAGTCCTCGCTGGAGGTCTCCACACCCAAGCTGGAGGCAGACATGGACCTACCCACCATCCAGGGTGAAGTGAAGACCCCTGAGGTCAGCATTCAGCTGCCTTCCACTGATACAGACCTGCAGGCCAGCCAGGGTGGTGTGAAGGTGCCCAAAGCAGAGCTGTCCACCAGGCATCCAGACCTCAAAGGGCACCTGCACAAGGTGCACATGCCCAGCATTGAGATGCCAAAAGTAGACCTCAAGGGACCCCAGATGGACATCAAGGGCCACAGAGTGGACATGAAAGGACCCAAGGGTGAGGTGGGTGATTCCGAGGTGGAGGTGGCACCACCCAACTTGGAGGTGGTTGTCCAGGCTTCCAGCAAAAAGCTGCAGGGTGAAGTGGAGGCCGAAGACAGCAAGTTCAAGATGCCATCCTTTGGGGTGTCCACCACTGACAAGACTCTCAAGGCCTTGCATGAAGCACCCACCCCCAAGCTGGAGGCCAATGTGGACCAACTCGCCATCCAGGGTGAAGTGAAGACCCCTGAGGTCAGCATTCAGCTGCCCTCCACCGACATGGACCTGCAGGCCAGCCAGGGGGGTGTAAAGATGCCCGAGGCAGAGCTGTCCATGGGGGTTCCAGGCCTGAAAGGGCAGCTGCACAAGGTGCACATGCCCAGCATCAAGATGCCCAAAGTGGACCTCAAGGGCCCACAGGTGGACATCAAGGGCCCCAGCATGGACTTGAAAGGAGCCACGGGTGAGGTGAGAGCTCCCGAGGTGGACGTGTCACTGCCCAGCATGCAGGTGGATGTTCAGCCTGCAGGCGGTAAATTTGAGGGGAATTTGGGGGCCAAAGAGAGCAAGTTCAAGATGCCCAAGTTCAAGATGCCCTCCTTCGGCATGTCAGCCCCTGGCAAGACCCTCGAGGCCTCACTGGAAGTATCCAAGCCCAAGCCGGAGGCTGACGTGGACCTGCCTGCCATCGAGGGTGAGGTTGAGACCCCTGAAGTCGGCATTCAGCTCCCCTCCACCAACGTAGATCTGCACCGTGGTCAGGTGGGTGTGAAGCTGCCCAAGGCAGAGCTGTGCACAGGGCATCCAGGCCTCAAAGGGCACCTGCCCAAGGTTCAGATACTCACCATGAAGATTCCTAAAGTGGACCTCAAGGGCCCGCAGGTGGACATCAAGGGCCCCAGAGTGGACTTGAAAGGAGCCAAGGGTGAGGTGGGCGCTCCCGAGGTGGATTTGTCACTGCTCAGCATTCAGACGGATATTCAGGCCTCAGGAGGCAAGCCTGAAGATTTTGGGGCCAAAGAGAGCAAGTTCAAGATGCCAAAGTTCAAGATGCCCTCCTTCACCATGTCTGCCACCGACAAGATCCTCAAGTCCTCCCTGGAGGTCTCCAAACCCAAGCTAGAGCATGACGTGGACCTACCTGCCATCCAGAGTGAAGTGAAGACCACTGAGGTCAGCATTCAGCTACCCTCCACTGACATGGGCTTGCAGGCCAGCCAGGTGAGTGTAAAGATGCCCGAGGCAGAGCTGTCCACAGGGGGTCCAGGCCTGAAAGGGCAGCTGCCCAAGGTGCCCATGCCCAGCATCAAGATGTCTAAAGTGGACCTCAAGGGCCCACAGGTGGACATCAAGGGCCCCAGAGTGGAGTTGAAAGGACCCAAGGGTGAGGTGGGTGATCCTGACCTGGAGGTGTCACTGCCCAGCGCGGGGGTGGACCTCCAGGCTGCCGGCGGCAAGCTGCAGGGTGAAGTGGAGGCTAAAGACAGCAAGTTCAAGATGCCCAAGTTCAAGATGCCCTCATTTGACCTGTCAGAGCCCAGCAAGCCAAGTGAGGCCTCCCTGGAGGTCTCCACACTCAGTCTGGAGGCCGATGTGGAACTACCCGCCATCCAGGGTGACATAAAGACCCCTGAGGTCAGCATTCAGCTGCCCTCCACCAATATGGACCTCCAGGCCAGCCAGGTGGATGTAAAGATACCTGAGGTACAGCTGTCCATGGGGGGTCCAGTCCTCAAAGGGCACCTGCCCAAGGATGAGATGCTGAAAGTGGACCCCAAGGGACTGCAGGTGAACATCAAAGGCCTAAGAGCAGACTTGAAAGGACCGAAGGATGAGGTGGGCGTTCCTGAGCTGGAGGTGTCAATGCCCTGCTTGGAGGTGGACATCCAGGCTGCCAGTGGCAAGCTGGAAGGTGAAGTGGAGGCCAAACACAGCAAGTTCAAGTTGCCCAAGTTCAAGATGCCCTACTCTGGCCAATCACCCCCCGGCAAGTCCCTCGAGGCCTCGCTAGAAGTGTCCACACCCAAGCTGGAGGCCGACATGGTTCTACCCATCATCCAGAGTGAAGTTAAGACCCCTGAGGTCAGCATTCAGCTCCCCTCCACCGATGTAGACCAGCAGAGTGGCCAGGTGGGCATGAAGCTGCCCAAGGCTCAGCTGCCCACTGGGCATTCAGGCCTCAAAGGGCACCTTCCCAAGGTTCAGATACCCACCATGAAGATTCCTAAAGTGGACCTCAAGGGCCCACAGTTGGACATCAAGGGCACCAGAGTGGAACTGAAAGGAGCCAAGGGTGAGGTGGGCACTCCCGAGGTGGACATGTCACTGCCAAGTGCTCAGATGGATGTTCAGGCTGCAGGAGGTAAGCCTGAGGAGCATTTGGAGGCCAAAGACAGCAAGTTCAAGATGTCCAAGTTCAAGATGCCATGCTTTGATGTGTCCACCACTGACAAGACTCTCGAGGCCTCACATGAAGTGTCCATGCCCAAGCTGGAGGCAGATGTGGACCTACCCGCCATCCAGAGTGATGCGAAGACCCCTGAGGTCAGCATTCAGCTCCCCTCCACCGACATGGACCTGCAGGCCAGCCAGGGGGGCGTGAAGGTGCCCAAGGCAGAACTGCCCACCAGGCATCCAGACCTCAAAGGGCAGCTGCCCAATGTGCACATGCCTAGCATCAAGATGTCCAAAGTGGACCTCAAGGGCCTACAGGTGGGCATCAAGAGCCCCAGAGTGGACTTGAAAGGAACCAATGGTGATGTGGGCTCTCCTGAGGTGGATGTGTCACTGCCCAGCATTCAGGTGGATGTTCAGGCAGCAGGCAGCAAGCCTGACGGGGATTTTGGGGCCAAAGAGAGCAAGTTCAAGATGCCCTCCATCAGTATGTTGGCCCCTGGCAAGTCCCTTGAGTCCTTGCTGGAAGTATCCACACCCAAACTGGAGGCCGACGTGGACTTACCAACCATCCAGGGTGATGCAAAAACCCCTGAGGTCAGCATTCAGCTTCCCTCCATGAACATGGACGTGCAGGACAGCCAGGTGGGCATGAAGCTGCCTGAGGCAGAACTGCCCACCGGGCATCCAGGCCTGAAAGGGCAGCTCCCCAAGGTGCACATGCTGAGAATCAAGATGCCTAAAGTGGACCTCAAGGGCCCACAGGTGGACATCAAGGGCCCCAGCGTGGACTTGAAAGGAGCCAACAGTGATGTGGGCGCTCCCGAGGTGGACATGTCACTGCCCAGCGTTCAGGTGGATGTTCAGGCCTCAGGCAGTAAACTTGAGGGTGATTTGGGGTCCAAAGAGAGCAAGTTCAAGATGCCCAATTTCAAGATACCCTCCTTTGGTGTATTGGCACCCAGCAAGTCCCTTGAGTCCTCGCTGGAAGTATCCACACTCAAGTTGGAGGCCGATGTGGACCTACCCGCCATCCAGGGTGATGCAAAGACCCCTGAGGTCAGCATTCAGCTGCCTTCCCATGACATGGACCTCCAGGCCACCCAGCTGAGCATGAAGTTGCCTGAGGCAGAGATGCCCATTGGGCATTCAGGCCTCAAAGGGCACCTTCCCAAGGAGACGATGCCCAAAGTGGACCTCAAGGGCCCACAGGTCGACATCAAAGGCCCCAGAGTGAATTTGAGAGGACCCAAGGGTGACATGAGAGTTCCCAAGCTGGAGGTGTTGCTGCCCACTGTGGAGGCGGACATCGAGTCTGCCGGCGGCAAGCTGGAAGGTGAAGTGGAGGCAGAAGACAGCAAGTTCAAGATGTCCTTCTTTGGCATGTCGGCACCCGAAAATACCATTGAGTCCTCTCTGGAGGTATCCTCGCCCAAGCTGGAGAATGATGTGGACATACCCACCATCGAGGGTGATGTGAAGACTCCTGAGGTCAGCATTCAGTTCCCCTCCACCAACATGGACCTGCAAGCCGGCCAAGTTGGAGTGAAGCTGCCTGAGGCAGAGCTACCCCCTGGCCATCCAGACCTGAAAGGGCAGCTGCCCAAGGTTCAGATGCCCAGCATCAAGATGACTAAAGTGGACCTCAAGGGTCCAGAGGTTGACATCAAGGGCACCAGTGTGGATTTGAAAAGACCCAAGGGTGAGGTGAGAGCTTCTGAGATGGACGTGTCACTGGCAAGAATTGAGGTAGATGTTCAGGCCTCAGGTGGTAAACTTGAGGGAGATTTGGGGGCCAAAGACAGCAGGTTCAAGATGCCCAAGTTCAAGATGCCCTCCTTTGGCCAATCAGCCCCCAGCAAGTCTCTTGAGGCCTCACTGGAAGTTTCCACACCTAAGCTGGTGGCCGACGTGGTCCTACCCACCATCCAGAGTGAATTTAAGACCCCTGAGGTCAACATTCAGCTCCCCTCCACTGACGTAGACCAGCAGAGTGGCCAGGTGGGCATGAAGCTGCCGGAGGCACAGCCTTCTACCAGGCATCCAGGCCTCAAAGGGCACCTGCCCAAGGTTCAGATACCCACCATGAAGATTCCTAAAGTTGATCTCAAGGGCCCACAGTTGGACATCAAGGGCCCCAGAGTGGAATTGAAAGGAGCCAAGGGTGAGGTGGGCACACCCGAGGTAGATGTGTCACTGCCCTGTGTTCAGATGGATGTTCAGGCTGCAGGAGGTAGGCTTGAGGAGCATTTAGCGGGCAAAGACAGCAAGTTCAAGATGCCTAAGATCAAGATGCGGTCCTTTGGGATGTCCACCACTGACAAGACCCTCGAGGCCTTGCATGAAGTGTCCATGCCCAAGCTGGAGGCCAACGTGGACCTACCCGCCATCCAGGGTGATGTGAAGACCCCTGAGGTCAGCCTTGAGCTGCCCTCCACCAACATGGACCTGCAGGCCAGCCAGGGGGGTGTAAAGACGCCTGAGGCAGAGCTGTCCATGGGGGGTCCAGGCCTGAAAGGGCAGCTACACAAAGTGCATGTGCCCGGCATCAAGATGCCCAAAGTGGACCTCAAGGGCCCACAGATGGATGTCAAGGGCCCCAGGGTGGAGATGAAAGGACCCAAGGGTGAGGTGGGTGATCCTGACCTGGAGGTGTCACTGCCCAGCGGAGAGGTGGACATCCAGGCTTCTGGCATCAAGCTAGAAGGTGAAGTGGAGGCCAAAGAGAGCAAGTTGAAGATGCCGAAGTTCAAAATGCCATCCTTTGGCGTTTTGGTGCCTGGCAAGATGCTTGAGTCCTCGCTGGAGGTCTCCACACTCAAGCTGGAGGCAGACATGGACCTACCCTCCATCCAGGGTGAAGTGAAGAACCCTGAAGTCAGCATTCAGCTCCCCTCCACCGACATGGACCTGCAGGCCAGCCAGGGTTGTGTGAAGGTGCCCATGGCAGAACTGCCCACCAGGCATCCAGACCTCAAAGGGCAGCTGCTCAAGGTGCACATGCATAGCATCAAGATGCCCAAAGTGGAACTCAAGGGCCCACAGGTGGACATCAAGAGCCCCAGCTTGGACTTGAAAGGAGCCAAGGGTGATGTGGGCTCTCCTGAGGTGGACGTGTCACTGCCAATCATTCAGGCGGATGTTCAGGCAGCAGGCAGCAAGCTTGAGGGTGATTTTGGTGCCAAAGAGAGCAAGTTCAAGATGCCCAAATACAAGATGCCCTCCATCAGCATGTCGGTCCCCGGCAAGTCCCTTGAGTCCTCTCTGGAAGTATCCACAACCAACCTGGAGGCTGACATGGACCTACCAACCATCCAGGGTGATGCAAAGACCCCTGAGGTCAGCATTCAGCTTCCCTCCACAGACATGGACCTGCAGGACAGCCAGGTGGGCATGAAGCTGCCTGAGTCAGAGCTGTCCACCAGGCATCCAGGCCTGAAAGGGCAACTGCCCAAGGTTCCGATACCCACCATGAAGATTCCTAAAGTAGACCTCAAGGGCCCACAGGTTGACATCAAGGGCCCCAGAGTGGACTTGAAAGGAGCCAAGGGTGATGTGGGTGCTCCCGAGGTGGATGTGTCACTGCCCAGCATTCAGGTGGATGTTCAGGCCTCAGGCGGTAAACTTGAGGGGGATTTGGGGTCCAAAGAGAGCAAGTTCAAGATGCCCAAGTTCAAGATGCCCTCCTTCGGTGTATCGGCCCCTGGCAAGTCCCTTGAGTCCTCCCTGGAAGTATCCACACCCAAGTTGGAGGCCGACGTGGACCTACCCACCATTCAGAGTGACGTGAAGAACCCTGAGATCCACATTCAGCTGCCTTCCCATGACATGGACCTCCAGGCCACTCAGGTGAGCATGAAGTTGCCTGAGGCAGAGCTGTCCACTGGTCATCCAGGCCTCAAAGGGCACCTTCCCAAGGAGGAAATGCCCAAAGTGGACCTCAAGGGCCCGAAGGTCGACATCAAAGGCCCCAGATTGGACTTGAGAGGACTGACAGGTGACGTGGGAATTCCTGAGCTGGAGGTGTCGCTGCCCACTGTGGAGGTGGTCATCGAGGCTGCCGGCGGCAAGCTGGAAGGTGAAGTTGAAGCAAAAGACAGCAAGTTCAAGATGCCCAAGTTTAAGATGCCCTCCTTTGGCATGTCAGCACCTGAAAATGCCATTGAGTCCTCCCTGGACCTATCCTTGCCCAAACTGGAGAATGACATGGACATACCCACCATCGAGGGTGACGGGAAGACTCCTGAGGTCAGCATTCAGCTCCCCTCCACCAACATGGACCTGCAGGATGGCCAAGTGGGTGTGAAGCTGACTGAGGCAGAGCTGCCCCCTGGCCATCCAGACCTGAAAGGGCAGCTGTCCAAGGTTCAGATGCCCAGCATCAAGATGACTAATGTGGACCTCAAGGGCCCAGAAGTTGACATCAAGGGCACCAGTGTGGATTTGAAAAGACCCAAGGGTGAGGTGAGAGCTCCCGAGTTAGATGTGTCACTGGCAAGAATTGAGGTAGATGTTCAGGCCTCAGGCGGTAAACTTGAGGGAGATTTGGGGGCCAAAGACAGCAGGTTCAAGATGCCCAAGTTCAAGATGCCCTCCTTTGGCCAATCAGCCCCCGGCAAGTCTCTTGAGGCCTCACTGGAAGTTTCCACGCCCAAGCTGGAGGCCGACGTGGTCCTACCCACCATCCAGAGTGAAGTTAAGACCCCTGAGGTCAACATTCAGCTCCCCTCCACTGACGTAGACCAGCAGAGTGGCCAGGTGGGCATGAAGCTGCCCAAGGCACAGCTGCCCACCTGGCATCCAGGCCTCAAAGGGCACCTGCCCAAGGTTCAGATACCCACCATGAAGATTCCTAAAGTTGATCTCAAGGGCCCACAGTTGGACATCAAGGGCCCCAGAGTGGAATTGAAAGGAGCCAAGGGTGAGATGGGCACTTCCAAGGTGGACATGTCACTGCCAAGTGTTCAGATGGATGTTCAGACCTCAGGAGGTAAGCCTGAGGAGGATTTGGGGGCCAAAGACAGCAAGTTCAAGATGCTCAATTTCAAGATGCCATCCTTTGGGATGTCCACTGACAAGACCCTCGACAAGACCCTCGAGGCCTTGCATGAAGTGTCCATGCCCAAGCTGGAGGCCAACGTGGACCTACCCGCCATCCAGGGTGATGTGAAGACCCCTGAGGTCAGCATTGAGCTGCCCTCCACCAACATGGACCTGCGGGCCAGCCAAGGGGGTGTAAAGATGCCCAAGGCAGAGCTGTCCATGGGGGGTCCAGGCCTGAAAGGACAGCTGCCCAAGGTGCACATGCCCAGCATCAAGATGCCCAAAGTGGACCTCAAGGGCCCACAGGCGGACATCAAGGGCCCCAGAGTGGAGTTGAGAGGACTCAAGGGTGAGGTGGGTTATCCTGAGCTGGAGGTGTCACTGCTCAGTACAGGGGTGGACATCCAGGCTGCTGGCATCAAGCTAGAAGGTGAAGTGGAGGCCAAAGAGAGCATGTTCAACATGCCCAAGTTCAAGATGCCCTCCTTTGGCATGTCAGCTCCCAAAAATACAATCGAGTCCTCCCTGGAGGTATTCTCGTCCAAGCTGGAGAATGATGTTGACATACCCACCATCCAGAGTGATGTGAAGACTCCTGAGGTCAGCATTCAGCTCCCCTCCACCAACATGAACCTGCAGGCAGGCCAAGTGGGCGTGAAGCTGCCTGAGGCAGAGCTGCCCCTTGGCCATCCAGATCTGAAAGGGCAGATGTCCAAGGTTCAGATGCCCAGCATCAAGAAGACTCAAGTGGACCTCATGGGCCAACAGGTGGACATCAAGGGCACCAGTGTGGATTTGAAAAGACCCAAGGGTGAGGTGAGAGCTCCCGAGATCGATGTGTCACTGCCATGTGTTGAGGTAGATTTTAAGGCCTCAGGAGGTAAACTTGAGGGAGTTTTGGGGGCCAAAGACAGCAGGTTCAAGATGCCCAAGTTCAAGATGCCCTCCTTTGGCCAATCGGCCCCCAGCAAGTCCCTTGAGACCTCGCTGGAAGTTTCCACGCCCAAGCTGGAGGCCGACGTGGTCCTACCCACCATCCAGAGTGAATTTAAGACCCCTGAGGTCAACATTCAGCTCCCCTCCACTGACGTAGACCAGCAGAGTGGCCAGGTGGGCATGAAGCTGCCCGAGGCACAGCTGCCCACCGGGCATCCAGGCCTCAAAGGGCTCCTGCCCAAGGTTCAGATACCCACCATGAAGATTCCTAAAGTGGATCTCAAGGGCCCACAGTTGGACATCAAGGACCCCAGAGTGGAATTGAAAGGAGCCAAGGGTGAGGTGGGCACTCCCGAGGTGGACATGTCACTGCCAAGTGTTCAGATGGATGCTCAGGCTGCAGGAGGTAAGCCTGAGGAGGATTTGGGGGCCAAAGACAGCAAGTTCAAGATGCCCAAGTTCAAGATGCTGTCCTTTGGGGTGTCCACCACTGAGAAGACTCTTGAGGCCTCGCATGAAGTGTCCACGCCCAAGCTGGAGGCCAAGTTGGACCTCCCCACCATCCAGGGTGATGTGAAGACCCCTGAAGTCAGCATTGAGCTGCCCTCCACCGACATGGACATGCAGGCCAGCCAGGGATGTGTAAAGATGCCCCAGGCAGATCTGTCCATTGGGGGTCCAGGCCTGAAAGCGCAGCTGCCCAAGGTGCACATGCCTAGCATCAAGATGCCCAAAGTGGACCTCAAGGGCCCACAGGTGGATGTCAAGGGCCCCAGAGTGGAGATGAAAGGACCCAAGGGTGAGGTGGGTGATCCTGACCTGGAGGTGTCACTGCCCAGCGCAGAGGTGGACATTCAGGCTGCCAGCGTCAAGCTAGAAGGTGAAGTGGAGGCCAAAGAGAGCAAGTTCAAGATTCCCAAGTTCAAGATGCCATCCTTTGGCATGTCAGTGACCGGCAAGATGCTCGAGTCCTCACTGGAGGTCTCCACACCCAAGCTCGAGGCAGACGTGGACGTACCCGCCATCCAGGGTGAAATGAAGACCCCTGAGGTCAGCATTCAGCTGCCTTCCCATGACATGGACCCCCAGGCCTCTCAGGTGGGCATGAAGCTGCCTGAGGCAGAACTGCCCGCCGGGCATCCAGGCCTCAAAGGGAACCTACCCAAGGAGGAGATGTCCAAAATGAACCTCAAGGGCCTGCAGGTCGACATCAAAGGCCCCAGAGTGAACTTGAAAGGACTGAAGGGTGACCTCAGAGTTCCTGAGCTGGAGGTGTCACTGCCCAACGTGGAGGTGGACATCCAGTCTGCTGGCAGCAACCTTGTCGGCGATTTGGAGGCACAAGACAACAAGTTCAAGATGCCCTCCTTTGGCATGTCTGCACTCGGAAAGACCATTGAGTCCTCCCTGGAGGTCTCCTTGCCCAAGCTGGAGGCTGACGTGGACCTACCTGCCATCGAGGGTGACTTGAAGACTTGTGAAGTCAGCATTCAGCTCCCCTCCACCGACAAGAACCTGCAGGCCGGCCAGGTGGGCATGAAGCTTCCTGAGGCAGAGCTGCCCACCGGGCATCCAGGCCTCAAAGAGCACGTGCCCAGGGAGGAGATGCCCAGCATCAAGATGTGTAAAGTGGACCTCAAGGGCCCACAGGTGGACATCAAGGGCCCCAGTGTGGACTTGAAAGGAGCCAAGGGTGATGTGAGAGCTGCTGAGTTGGATGTGTCACTGCTCAGCGTTCAGGCGGATATTCAGGCCTCAGGAGGCAAGCCTGAAGATGTGGGGGCCAAAGACAGCAATTTCAAGATGCCCAAGTTGAAGATGCCCTCCTTCGCCATGTCTGCCACCGGCAAGACCCTCAAGTCCTCCCTGGAGGTCTCCACACCCAAGCTAGAGGCAGAAGTAGACCTACCCACCATCCAAGGTGAAGTTAAGATCCCTGAGGTCAGCATTCAGCTGCCCTCCACTGACATGGACCTGCAGGCCAGCCAGGTGGACATAAAGATGCCTGAGGCAGAGCTGTCCATGGGGGCTCCTGGTGTGAAAGGGCAGCTGCGCAAGGTGCACATGCCTATCATCAAGATGCCCAAAGTAGACCTCAAGGGCCCAAAGGTGGACATCAAGGGCCCCAGCATGGACTTGAAAGGAGCCAAAGGTGATATGGGCGCTCCTGAGTTGGATGTGTCACTGCCCTGCATTCACATGGACATCCAGGCCACAGGCAGCAAGCTTGAGGGAGATTTGGGGGCCAAATACAAGTTCAAGATGCCCCAGTTCAAGATGCCGTCCTTTGGCATGTCTGCACCTGGAAAGACCACCGAGTCTTCCCTGGAGGTCTCCTCGCCTAAGCTGGAAGCTGACGTGTACATACCTGCCATCCAGGGTGAAGTGAAGACCCCTGAGGTCAGCATTCAGCTCCCCTCCACTGACATGGACCTGCAGGGTGGCCAGGTGAGCGTGAAGCTGCCCACTGCAGAGCTGCCCACTGGGCATCCAGGCCTCAAAGGGAAGCTGCCCAAGGTGCACATGCCCAAAATCAAGATGCCCAAAGTGGACCTCAAGGGCCCACAGGTGGACATCAAGGGCCCCAGCATGGACTTGAAAGGAGCCAAGTGTGACATGAGAGCTCCCGAGGTGGATATATCACTGCCCAGCATGAAGATGGATGTTCAGGCCTCAGGCAGTAAACTTGAGGGAGATTTGGAGGCCAAAGACAGCAAGTTCAAGATGCCCAAGTTCAAGATGCCCTCCTTCGACATGTCAGCCCCCAGCAAGACCCTCGAGGCCTCGCTGGAGGTGTCCACACCCAAGCTGGAGGCCCACGTGGTTCTACCCTCCATCCAGAGTGAAGTTAAGATCCCTGAAGTCAGTATTCAGCTCCCCTCCACTGACGTAGACCTGCACAGTGGCCAGGTGGACATGAACCTGCCCAAGACAGAGCTGCCCACCAGGCATCCAGGCCTCAAAGGGCACCTGCCCAAGGTTCAGATACCCACCATGAAGATTCCTAAAGTGGACCTCAAGGGCCCACAGTTGGACATCAAGGGCCCCAGAGTGGACATGAAAGGAGCCAAGGGTGAGGTGGGCACTCCCGAGGTCGACATGTCACTGCCCAGTGTTCAGATGGATGTTCAGACCTCAGGAGGTAAGCCTGAGGGGGATTTGAAGGCAAAAGACAGCAAGTTCAAGATGCCAAAGTTCAAGATGCCCTCCTTTGCCATGTCCACTACTGGCAAGACCCTCGAGTCCTCCTTGGAGATCTCCATACCCAAGCTAGAGCAGGACGTGGACCTACCTGTCATCCAGGGTGAACTGAAGACCCCTGAGGTCAGCATTCAGCTCCCCTACACCGACATGGACCTGCAGGCCAGCCAGGGGGGCGTAAAGATGCCCAAGGCAGAGCTGTCCACGGGGGTTCCAGGCCTGAAAGGGCAGCTGCCCAAGATGCACATGCCTAGCATCAAGTTTCCCCAAGTGGACCTCAAGGGCCCACAGGTGGACATCAAGGGCCCCAGCATGGACTTGAAAGGAGCCAAGGTTGATGTGGGTGCTCCTGGGGTGGACATGTCACTGCCCAGCGTGCAGGTGGATGTTCAGGCTGCAGGCAGCAAGCTTGAGGGGGATTTGGGGGCCAAAGAGAGCAAATTCAAGATGCCCAAGTTCACGATGCCCTCTTTTGGCGTATCAGCACCCAGCAAGTCCTTGCTGGACATATCCACACCCAAGCTGGAGGCCGACATGGACCTACCAACTATCCAGGGTGATGCGAAGACCCCTGAGGTCAGCATTCAGCTGCCTTCCCATGACATGGACCTCCAGGCCGCCCAGCTGAGCATGAAGTTGCCTGCAGCAGAGCTGCCTACTGGGCATCCAGGCCTCAAAGGGCACCTGCCCAAGGAGAAGATGCCCAAAGTGCACCTCAAGGGCCCACAGGTCAACATCAAAGGCCCTAGAGTGGACTTGAGTGGACCCAAGGTTGATGTGGGAGTTCCCGAGATAGAGGTGTCACTGCCCACTGTGGAGGTGGATGTCGAGGCTACCAGTGACAAGCTGGAAGGTGAAGTGGAGGCCAAAGACAGCAAGTTCAAGATGCCCAAATTCAAGATGCCTTCCTTTGGCATGTCCACACCCAGAAAGACCATCGAGTCCTCCCTGGAGGTATCCTTGCCCAAGCTGAAGGCTGACATGGACCTTCCCGCCATCAAGGATGACTTGAAGACCCCTGAGGTCAGCATTCAGCTCCCCTCCACCAACATGGATCTGCAGGCCAGCCAGGTAGGCGTGAAGCTGCCCGAGGCAGAGCTGCCCATTGGGCATCCAGGCCTCAAAGGGCTGCTGCCCAAGGTGCACATGCCCAGAATCAAGATGCCCAAAGTGCACCTCAAGGGCCCACAGGTGGACATCAAGGGCCCCAGCATGGACTTGAAAGGAGCCAAGGGTGATATTGGCGCTCCTGAGTTGGATGTGTCACTTCCCAGTGTTCAGGTGGATGTTCAGACTTCAGGAGGTAAGCCCGAGGAGGATTTGGGGGCCAAAGACAGCAATTTCAAGATGCCTAAGTTCAAGATACCCTCCTTTGGCATGTCGGCCCCTGGCAAGTCCCTTGAGTCCACCTTGGAGGTCTCCACACCCAAGCTTGAGGGAGACGTACACTTACCCACCATCCAGGGTGAAGTGAAGACCCCTGAGGTCAACATTCAGCTGCCCTCCACTGACATGGACCTGCAGGCCAGCCAGGTGGGCTTGAAGATGCCCAAGGCAGAGCTGTCCATGGGGGGTCCAGGCCTGAAAGGGCAGCTGCCCAAGGTGCACATGCCTAGCATCAAGATGCCCAGTGTGGACCTCAAGGGCCCGCAGATGGACATCAAGGGCCCAAGACGGGGCGTGAAAGACACCACGAGTGAGGTGGGTACACACAAGCTGGAGGTCTCACTGTCCACTGCAGAGGTGGACGTCCAGGCTGCCAGCGGCAAGCTGGAGGAGGGTGAAGTGGAGGCCAAAGAGAGCAAGTTCAAGATGCCCAAGTTCAAGATGCCCTCCTTCACCCTGTCTGCAACCAGCAAGACCCTCGAGGCCTCACTGGAAGTGTCCACGCCCAAGCTGGAGGCTGACATGGCCCTGCCTGCCATCCAGGGTGACATGAAGACCACAGATATCGGGGTTTCGCTGCCTGCAGTCAATGTAGACCTGCAGGCAAACCAGTTGTGCGTGAAGCTGCCTGAGGCAGAGCTGCCCACCGAGGGCACAGACCTAAAAGGGCACCTGCCCAAGGTGCATATGCCCAGCATCAAGTTGCCCAGAGTGGACCTCAAGGGCCCACAAGTGGACATCAAAGTCCCCAGTGTAGACTTAAAAGGACCCAAGGGTGAGGTGGGCACACCCGAGCTGGAGGTGTCACTGGCCAGTGCGGAGTTGGATGTCCAGGCTGCCAGTGGCAGGCTGGAGGGTGAGATAGAGGCAAAAGACAGCAAGTTGAAGATGTCTAAGTTCAAGATGCCCTCCTTTGGCATGTTGGCACCTGGCAACACCATCGAGTCCTCCCTGGAGGTCTTCTCACCCAAGCTGGAGGCTGACGTGGACATACCCGCTATCGAGGGTGACGTGAAGACCCCTGAGGTTGGTATTCAGCTTCCCTCCATGAACATGGACCTGCAGGACAGCCAGGTGGGTGTGCAGCTGCCTGAGGCAGAGCTGCCCACTGGGCATCCAGGCCTGAAAGGGCAGCTGCCCAAGGTGCACGTGCCCAGCATCAAGATGCCCAAAGTGGACCTCAAGGGCCCACAAGTGGACATCAAAGTCCCCAGGAGGGACTTGAAAGGATCCAAGGGTGAAGTGAGCACTGCCGAGCTGGAGGAGTCACTGCCCAGTGTGGAGATGGATGTCCAGGCTGCCGCCAGCAAGCTGGAGGGTGAAGTGCGGGCCAAAGAGAGCAAGTTCAAGATGCCCCAGTTCAAGATGCCCTCCTTTGGCATGTCAGCCCCCACCAAGACCCTTGAGGCCTCGCTAGAGGTTTCCATGCCCAAGTTTGAGGCTGACGTGGTCCTGCCAGCCGTTGAGGGTGACATGAAGACCCCTGAGGTCATCATTCAGCTCCCCTCCACTGAGCAGGGTCCTCACACCATTCCCCCTAGCCAGCACTCTTATCCCAAGGGTCCTCTGTCTCCTATGGTTCAGAGTCATGTGACTTTCCCTACATTCCATAGACCACGCTTTGTGGTTTCTATGCCACTCACAGTGGCTCCTGAGGACGACTCTGGCTCCACAGAGCATGGTCCTATCTCACTCCTCAGCCAGGAGCCTAGGCAGGACTGCTCTGCTCCTGCAGCAAAGGTATCCCAGCTGCCATTATCCCAGCCATCACCCACAGCTGTCCCTGTGTCCCTGGTGGTGCCAGAACTCCTGGGCCCTTCTACAGGACGAGCTGCTGCAGGGGGTGCTGAGCAGGAGGGGAGGGGAAGTCCCTCCAAAACTCCTCGCTTCAAGTTGCCATTGTTCAGCTGGTCACCAAAGAAGGAGGCCAGGCCCATGGGGGACAGCATGTGCCTCCTGGAAGACCCCACAGATAGCCTAGCCTTGGGTCTGGATCATGAGGACTCCCATCCTGGGGATCAGGACGCCCAAGTGGAGGCACACATGGCCCTGCCTGCAGAGAAGACAAGTGACTTGGGTAGCACCAGGAAGGCTGGCTTTGCCCTGCGGAGATTGGTCCTTCCCAAGCTAAAGTCGTCCAAAGGCTCAGCTGGCCTGAGGCCACAGGAAGACGAAGACACTGTGCTTTCTAGCAGTACAGCTGCAGGTGACTGTGGAGCCATAGAAAGGGGTGGTAGTGAGGGTAGCATAGGCAGCACAGGTTTTCCTGGAGGACCCCAAGAAGCAAGGGATGTGGCCCTCCAGCTACCACAGACCCCTGCCTCCAGTGTGGGCTCTGTGAAAATGGATCTCAGGTCTTTTCCGGCAGAGCAGGGGGCAAGCCAGTGTGATGTTGATCCTGGGTGTGACTGGGCAATGGGAGGAGGCAGCAAAGGACTTGGGCTCAGGGGCAGCTCAGCCAGAAAGCCCCAGGGGGAAGGGATAGCCCCCACCACAGAAGGCCCCCTGAAGGCACCCTTAGGACACACAGACAGAGTCCCCTCCCTGAACAGCCCAGAGGAGGCCCCCACTACTGGGGAGCCCACAGCCGATTCACAGGAGCGATGGTTCAGAATGCCCAGACTCCGTGTTCCTGGCTTCAGGCGGCTGTCATCTAAGGAGCAAGGCGAGGCCCAGGGACAGGATGTGGCTCAGGTGCACTTGCCTGTGGCCGCTGTACCAGCAGAAGCACCAGCAGCCACTGGTGTCCCAGTGTTCTGTGTCCCTGGATCAGAAGTGGAGGCCAGTGTGTTCCTACAGCCTGTAGACACAGAAGTCACGGTGACAGCTCCTGGGACTGCATCCTATGCAGATGTTCTAAAGCGTGATCGCGACCGCTGGGCCTTGAAACTGCACCCTCCTTCCGTGAAGCTGTCTGGAGGGGACCAGCCCCACTCTAAGGGCCAGGTTTGTGCAGTGGAAGGCTCCCTCCCCTGTCAGAAGCCCATTGGGAGGCCTTCAGAAGCCCAGGCTCCTGCAGCAGAGTGGTGCAAGGTGAAGGACAGAGCAGAGCTGCAGACCTGCCAGCCAGAAGGACCTGTGCCACTGAGGGTGTCCAGCACTGATGTGCCATCCCAGGACTCTGTGCTGGACACACGGCAGCTCTGGGAAGACTCTGTGCTCACCGTCACATTCCCCAAGCTCAGGGTGCCCAGATTCTCTTTCCCAGCCCCGGGTGCAGAGACGGCTATGTTCTTCCCCGTGGTGAAGGACATATGCCAAGAAGAGGTGGGTGCAGACCCAGGACTGGGGCTCTGGGGCTCCAGTATCCTGAGGGCAGGCCCTGGGGACCCTGGGGAGCAGCCTGTGGGCCCCAGCCACCCCTTGGAAGGTTCCCCAGTGTCCACAGTGAAGGTGCACATCCAGGAAGCACAGGCCAAGAGTCTCGAGGTTGTGGTTTGCAGCCCGGTGATGCAAGAGCGAGTACAGTGCCTGGTTCCTGAGGCCTTTTCCACACAGAGAGTGAGGGAATTGGAGATCCCTGCATCCCCTGTACAGATGCCTTCTTATGGATTTTCTCTGCTGAAGCTGAAGACCCCAGGGCCTCCTGCTCAGGCTCCAGGCTCAGGGGCACAGGAGGGGTCTGCCGCACCCAGAGCAGACTCCTGCCCTGAAGACAGTACCCCTGATGCCACAGAGCCATTCGAGGTGATCTCGGGCAGCACCAGCCTCCCGGGGCTGCAGACACTCAGGTCTGACGACCCCGCCAGGCCTCCACCTGCAGGCAGCGGCTCTGACCCTGATGAAGAGCCGGCAGAAATCCTAGAATTTCTGCCTGAGGATAGCGTGGAGGCCTCGGCCCAGCTGGTGGCCGAAGACAAAGCTCCAAAAGGGAGGCCAGAAGGAAAAAAGCCTTCTGGTCTGTTGTGGTCCTGGCTTCCGAACATCGGGTTCTCCCCTGTCAGTGAAACTATCGCTGACTCCAGAGATGACACCCAAAGATCTGTTCCTGTCCTGACCCAGCCGGGGCCTCAGCCAGACCTGGAACCACCCAAGAGGCAGGAGAGGGTGGGCTGGTTCCGGTTTCCCAAATTAGGCTTCTCCTCCTTGCCCACCAAGAAGACCAAAAGCACAGAGGAGGAAGAGGAGGAGGCAGCCCTGGCCGAGCAGAAGCTCCAGGAAGAAAGTGTCACTTTTTTTGATGCCAGGGAAAGCTTCTCACCTGAGGAGGAGGAGGAGGGCCAGCCGGCCATGAGGGCCCCAGGCACCACAGACATGGTGGCGTCCTTGGCAAGAACAGAGTTAATCCTGCTGGAGCCAGATACTCCCGCTGATGAGGAATCTGCACCCAGACCAACAAGCAAATGAAGGCCAGACGGGTGCAGTGTCAGGGCAGCACCCAGGCTGCAGCATGGAGCACCCTGTCCCGGCCCCACATGATACCCTTGATTCACAGGTGAATGAAGCAGAGCTTGGCGAGAACCTCAGCACCTCACATTGCCCAGCTCCCACCAGGCTGTGGAGGCAAAGAAGGCACACTGACTCCTCAAAGGGAAGATCCTGGTGTCCACATGTCTCCTGGCATCCTGCTGTTCCTCCAGGGTGCTCATTCCTGAACCCAGAACCCAGCTGTGTACACCCTGTAGCCTGGCCTGGCTGGAGCTGGCTCAGCGCCCCCTGGAGGCAATAAAGGAAGCAATGCACCCCAGGGGAGAGGCTGCTGAGCTCTTCTGTTCTGGGGCCCAAACTCCCTGTACCCACTTCCCCTTGCACTCCTGGTCCTGGTTGTTGAGGGATCAGTCTAGAAGCCAGAGTCCAGGGTGCATCCCAGAGTGGCTGTCCCTTCTCACTGTGTATCCAGGGACTGGTGGGAGAAGTCACAGCAGGCAGGGAACACAGACACACCCCACCTCCTGCAGCAGGGCGGCTGTGCCGATGGAAGATTTGTGCAGGGCAGGGGCAGCAGAGATTGGGAGCTTGGCTGGGTCCCTGGCCAGGTCTAGGGCTGTGTTCCACAGACGCCCAGGCCACAGTGGCCTCCTGGGCAGCTTCAGGAAGTGAGTCCACCGGGGCTACAGGGAGGTTGGGGGTCTCTACATTGCCCCTGCTGCCTGTGGACACCCTCCAGGCCCATGGCTGAGCTGCTTGTTCTGAGAAGGACAGCTGCTGGGTCCCCAGATGGCCCTGAGAAGGCCCAGAGGAGGCTGGAGAATGCCAGAGCACCAGCTGGGTTTGTCCTCATGCCACTGTGGGCCACCACAGCTTTCTCTGAGGCTGGCTGGGCTACCAAGTCAGGATGAGGAAAGTTCTGGAAAGGGAGAGCCCAGGGCTCTGCCCACCATGAGTGTGGGCCACTGGGGCACATGGCAGGCCTCTGTCCTGTCTTGACGTGGAGTCATCCTGGCACTGCCGGTAGTATTAGAATGTCGGGGTGCCCTGGGGCCTTGGAGGCCCCAGGTCTCTGCGTGAGTCCTCCATGCGGTGTGCTGAGGACTCTCCGGTTCTCTGCCACACAGGCTTCTCCTTGGGACAGCTCACACCATCAAGGCCACCAGGGAGGTGTGGGATACTCCTATGTCAGGTGACACCTGTCCTCTGTGCATTCTGTTGGTGCCCAGTGGGGCTGCATCTCACCTGTGAAACACCCCCCCTTCTCTTGTAACTCAATTCATGCCTTCTGCACCCACCCTCTAGTACTCGAGTGGGTGCTGCCACAGCCTGCCCTGGCACAGCCCTTCACACCAGGTCCAACCCTACATACCTGGGCCACCCCCACGGCTCTGCGCCACTCCCACGGCTCTGCACCACTCATGAAAACTACCCACAGCTCCATGCAGCCCAGCCCAAGAGCGCCCACAAACTCAAAGCCCCGCCCACATATCTAGTCCCACCCATAGCCCTGCCCACAGCCCCAGGACCCCCACACCAGCGCCCACACAATACCCATAAACCCAGAGTCCTGCCCATGCCAACCAGGACCACCTCCCCAGACCCGCCCTCAGCCTGGCTCCACCCCCTGAAGCCCTGCGCATAGCCCCCCAAATAGACCCCAGCTCTGTACATCCTGCCACTCATGGGGGCTGCATGAGTGGGGCCAGCACTCCACCTTTTACTCTTCATCCATGCCTGTGGCATCCATCCCACAGCTCTTGCCCCCCAGTGGCCTGTGAGCTGGAGTTCTGGCTTCAGGCCAGGCACCTGGGGGCTGGGTGGGTGCCCCACAGAGGGTCGCTGGTGCCACCCATCCTCCCACCTGCCCCAGTGTCCTGCAGGCTGGACTGAGTAAGACTCAGTAGGCCCATGGCTGGCCTTCCTCAGTCCGAGTGACCATGGACAGGGACTTCCTGCTGTGCTCACACAGAGGACAGACTCTCATGGGCCCAAATTGCAGCTCTGGAGCTTTAGAGTTGGGGCATCCAGGGCCCCCTGAAGAGGAGGTGCCTGGGACCTGCATCTGTATCACAATGCTCGAGCAGTCGGGACCCAAGAGGACCTGGGCAGGAGGCAGCTGCAGAGCCCCGCTGGACTCTGAAGGAGGGCTGAGACATGCCCAGCGGCTCAGCATGAAGGCAGAGGCAGGTGCGTGCATGCATGACTGAGGCAAGAAAAAGACCATGAGTGCTGCCCTTGACCCAGGCCAGGGCTCCGGACATTAGCATCTCTTATTGGGGCTGTAGCTGGACAGTGTTCACCATGACCCACGAGCTCTGTACTTGGGGACAATGGCCCTTGTGATGGGTCATGGGGACCATTGAGTGCTGGGCCCCTCTCCACACTGTCGCCTTCCTCCCCAGCAACCTATGGGGTGTCCCCAGGCCCACTTGGCCCATGTGATCTGTGACCCCAGAGGTCCAGGTCAGAACTGCCAAATCTGCATTGCAGTTCTCAGGCACAAGTAAAGCTGTTTTGCTTTCACAGCTCTGCACCTGAACTGATGCCCTAGGGGCAGCAGCGTCCACTGAGGGTTATGGGCCCAGAGCCAGGAGGCTGGGCCTTAGCCCTGCCAAACACAGTCCTGGCCCAGGGTGTGTCCGTCAAGGCCCACAGCATAGGAGGAACTCCAGTCCCGCTCAAAGAGTTGCCGCAGCTGCTCCTGCACGGGGGGTGGCCCTGGTTGGGCTCGGGGGGCCTGCTGGTGGACCACTAGGCCCACCCCCGAGGTGCTGCTGAAGTAGTCTTCTGACCAGTTGGAGGTACCTGGGGAGGGGGGAAGGAAACACTGGGTCCCTGGGCACAGGTCCTGCAGCCTTGCCCCTACTGCAGCCACTCCTTGGGTTTGGAAACCCTCAAGAAGGTGCAGGAGGGCCAGCTAGCTCTCCACAAGGAGCGCTCCAGCCATGTCACATCAGGATGGGTGTCCTGACTCAGCCTTCTGGACCCCCGTGCTCAGGATTTCCCCACCCATTCCCCTGAAGCCCGGTGACAAATGGGCTGATCCAGGGTCCCCCAAATGCCTCTGGAGGCCCTATCCACCTTAGCAGCCTCTGCCCAGCACCCACAGGTCCCACAGCCACTCACCGATGTAGGCTGCCCTCTCTGTGACCATGTACTTGCTGTGGTTCACCCGGCTGAAAGGGATGCTGGAGTGATTCCCCACGGGCACAATGAACACTTTCTTCCGGGGCACAGTGAGAGGAACATGTCAGGCCAGGCTGGCAGAGGGAAGTCCACCTTTCCCCCAGACCACCTGAAGCCAGTCCTCACCACGTCCACTGAGATGCCGGCCGTGGGATTGCTGAAGGCCTGAAGTGACCGCAGGTACGGGAATATAGTGGGGTCAGTGTGCAGCCAGCAGCTGACCAGAAGGTGCACATGCACACCCCGGCCCAAGGCTGCCTCCCGCAGAGCATTGTCCAGCACTGGCCAGTACCTGGAGGGGCAAGAGTGCTGCAGGAGGGAGGGAGCTTGCCCAGGGGCTGCCAGTCCTCAGCATGGCCTCCACTTGGCAGGGCACACCTCCAGTCCAGTCCTACCTGGCAGGGTGGCTGAAGCGGGTGGTGGGGAAGTAGTCCATCACCGAGACATAGATGAAGTCCTGTGCACCCTTCATCACTGCCAGCACCGCATCCAGGTCCCGCGTGCGGCCTCGAGGACAGAGCGCAGGTGGCGAAGCCTGTGGAGGGAGTTGTCCTTGCAGGTACCACGCTGGCTCCCACCTTGACCCTGGGTGTCCTGAAGCAGAGGCCCAGCCGCATGCCACCCAAGAGGCCCTGTCTGTGTGTGGGCATGGGGCTGGTGGGCACTGGTGGGGCCTCCTAGTCTCCAAGCTGGGCTGACTGTCCCTCAACTGTCCTGTCCTGGGAAGTTGCCCGTTCCCTCCAGAGTGGAAGCCACGTGTGGGGTGTCCCATTGCAGTGCAGCCTCTGCCCTGGGTCAATCTCAGGCAGCCGAGGCACTGCTTGGTGTGCTCTGATTGGGGCTGTTGGTATCGACTTCCTCCCAAAGAATGAGGCATCTTGATTTGAGGGCCTCCCTGTCCTCTCCTAGGCCTAGCAGCACCTCCCAACCCTCACTCGCCTCGGCAGCCTGTTCCAAGACTCCGATGGACCCTCCACCTTCCTTCTGAATGTCTGTCTCCTGCTGCTGGTACCTGCTGGGACCCTCCTGGAGCTGAGCCCCAGCCCTGCCAGTGCCACCTGCCCCCCTGAAACCACAGCCCCAAGGCTCCTAGGACCAAGCAGCTGCTGCGGGCCCCCAGGGCTGGACCTCTGCAATGCCTCACCGAGAAGTAGGCTGTGGTGAGGAGGCCGCCAAAGAGGCCTCGGAAGGGCCGGAAGCGATTGATGTGGGATGAGAAGTTCCGAGGCCAGGTCTTAGGGATGATGGCGTGGGGCGCCCCCAGCACCCAGTAGGTCTGGAAAGTTTTTTCCAGGTCCTGGGCCAGGCTGCTGCAGTTGTAGATGATGGCGCCCAGCTCCTTCACCTGCAGGACCAGGGCCAGCAGTGGCAGCACTGTCTGTGAGGGTTGGGGTGGGGGCCAAGGCAGGGTGGGGGAGGGCACAGGACCCCATGGGTCCCTGTTGGTTCCACACATTGACTTCCAGGGATCACAGGAACACTTGGTTTTTACCCAAGCAACAGAAAGCATGTAAAGACAAGCAAGGGAAAAAAGGCCATTCGCAACTGTGCTGTGAAGCCATGACCACACTCACCGTGTTCATATTCTTCAACATTTTTTTTCTGGTGCCGGGGTTTGAAACCAGGTTGCACATGTTAAGTGCACGCTCCAGCACTAAGTGCACCCCAGCCCTCTGCCAGGTGCTGAGCTCATTGCTTCCTAAAAACAGGTGCATGCTTTGTGATCTGCGTGTGTCCCAGCGGGTGGGACGTGGGCACCAGGCCATGACCTTGTCCTTGAGTGTCACTCCATGCCACGACTGCAGGGCTGTGTAGAATCTCATAATCAGGGAGCTAGTCTTGGCCACAGGACAACATGACCGCAGGCTCCTCTGTGACCCTGACTTGCTCTGGGAGCATCAGGGAAAGGCCTTGGTAATGGGGCTCCTGGGACTCACCTGTGTCAGGGACCGCCAGTCCATGTTGGCGCTGCCCACATAGACGTGTTGCCCATCCACGACCCAGAACTTGGAATGCAGGACACCTCCGGTGAGCTGCTTCATGGGCACGTGTCGCACCTGGGCACCTGGGGGTGAAGGCAGAGTGGGGATGAGCTCTTGCTTGAGCCAGCTGTGTGCTGTGCCAGACTCTGAGCTCTTGTCCACTGAGCCAACGCAGTTATTTTCAGACCACTGTGCTGTGTGGAGGCTGTTGTGGTCATCCTTCACAAGTGAGGACCGTGAGGCCCTTTAGGAGGTTGTAAGGAGGTTGTGCTGCTGACCCTGCCCACCCTGAGTCTCCCCAGCTTGCAGGCAAGGCCCTGTGGAGAGAGACCCTCTGTGCTGCTCAGCACCCCTCAAGCCCAGCAGAGCCCCTGGAGGAACCTCAGGAACACGTACGTGGTAAACCCTTCCCACTCTGCCCTGCCACTCTGCTGCTCTTTCTCTGTCCCATGGTGCCAACAAGATGGCAGCGGGGCCCAGGTAGCGCAGACACCTACCATGGGCCAACAGCACCTGAAGGTCAGTGGAGTTCCTGGCTGGTGCCGAGCCGCTGGTGGCCACGGCCAGTGAGACATTCCTGGCCAGCACCTGCTGCATCTTCTGTAGAAGGATCTCTCCCTGCAAGGCAGGTGACTGTGAGTGGCAGCTCCTGGGCATCTCTGCCCTAGTGCACTCCTGCCCTTCGCCCTCTGCAGGCCCCTGGCTGCCAACAGCCCAGGGTCAGGCCAGGTGTCCACACAACCCTTGACCAGGTGTGGAACTGCATCCAAGTGGTCACCTTCTCAGAGCCCAGAGGGTTGTGCTCCTGCCCCTGGAGCCCCTGCTGTGCCAGCCCTACTCCATTCCCAGGAGCTCTGGACTGGTGGCTGGGCAGATGGGCAGGGACAGCCTGTAGCCTCAGAGCTGGAGGCAGGAACCAGGGACTCACCGGTCGGGAGGAGGAGTCATTGACCCCGATGTCAGGCCCTGTGAGGGACCAGTAGTAGGAGGCCACATGGATACTCTCCTGGGCGGTGTCCAGCAGCTGCAGCCAGGCGAGGGCCAGGGACTGGGCTGATGGGCTGCCAGCAGCATAAGGCAAGTCCTTGGGGAGGCTCTCAGCAAGGACAAGTCTGCAATGCAGGGGGCCAAGAAGGTGTGTGTGTAACCACAAGGCCATCAGCCAGCCTCCTCTGCCTGCTCCATCCCACTGCCCAGCACGGGGACTATCACCATGCAGTCCTGTGGCCTGAGCCCAGACAAGAGCATGAAGAACAGGCAGCTAAACCAACAGAGAAGGGCAGCGCTGAGCCCCCTGAGCTCTGGAAGTGGTGACGTCAGGAACTCTCCCTTCTGTGGCTGAGCAGAATGGTGAGGTTGTGGGGTACAGGACCCCGTGGCAGGGCAGGAGGGGTAAGAGGAGCTGTGGGACAGCAGCTTGGATAGCAGGACTGCAAAGGTGCCAAGCTCACCCAGCAGTGGATGGTGCTCACCATCCTTGGCCAGATCTCCAGTGGCAGCTCTGGTTTGTACAAGTGGCACCCCAAGTCTGCACCACTCTTAGACCCAACTCTAGGTAGACAGCCCAACTGCCCCCTGACCTGCATCATCCTGCAGGTGCTGGTGAGGGGTGATGCCAGCCAGGGACCCAAGGGTGGATGGCAGACAGCACCCAGCTGAGCCCTGCCCGCCCCACAGCCCACACTCACTCACCGGCAGGAGTCCCTCTGCAGCTGAGCCTCCCTGCCCAGGGCCTCCCAGGACCTGAGGTTCTCTTCCTTGTGGTACAGCTGGCAGCAGGCAGGAGGAGGGGACACTCGCACCAGGAAGTAGGTGACAGTCACAAGGCCCAGCCCTAGTATGGCCAGCAGCCCCAGCACCTACAGGAGATAGTATCAGCAAGGGTCCAGAGGCCCAGCTGGGCTTAGGGTGCTGAGGGAGAGGGCAGAAGGATGCAGAGGGGCCCAGGCCTCCAGCTGGGGCGACTGGCTGTTCTCAGGCCCACCCCCCTGCAGAAGCACACAACCAAGTCTGCAGCGGGCTGGGTGGGCTTGGGGCCCCCGACCACCACCTCGGGGCTGATTTTGTCCTCTCCACTGCAGCCTGGGGAGTTACAAGCTTATGAAAACGTTGAGTTTTAAAAATCATTGCAATTGGGACTTGGGCTAGAACTTGTTCTGACCGCTGAGTCCACAGACCCCTCTCAGGCTCAGGCCTACCGTGCCGACTCTGCCCAGCAGGCTGTGGGGCAACATGGAGCAAGACCACCACCCTGGGGCCTCAGCCGCTCTGCATGGAGGAGTCAGCATCTGTGGGGAGTCGGGGTGCAGGCATCACAGGCAGCTCCGACCCACAGTGTCACCCTTCCCCATGGGGTTCCCCTGCAGCGCATCCTGGGTATGGGCCCAGCCCCCAGCTCCATGCAAAAACCTCAGGCAGGTAACGGCCTGTAGGGCCTCTTGGGGAGCACAGCTGACCCCTCAGTCTCCTGTCCCCTGTCTCAGTTCCTCATGCTAACCAAGACACAGAGTGGTCAGAAAGTACCAGTTCTGCTTTTGTGCTTAGTGCCTTCCCACTGGTGCAAGCAGCCACTTCCCTTTCAGCCTGGCCCTGCTCTGGCCTTTTGGCGGATGCTGTCTGAAAGACTGGGCACTGCTGCTAGGGCCAGGGCTTTCCCTCTGTGGCCAGTGAGGATAGGGCTTGTCTGTCTCCTGAGAAGGTCCTTACCTGGAGCTGGGAGCCAGGACAGCCTTGCCCCGGTGGCCCTGCTACCAGGGTTTTACTACAGAGCAGGGCTCTGGGCATTCTAAGGTCCTCTCCCTGGGCCCGGGGAAAGGCTACCCCTTGACCAGCACAGGCCCTGCTCCCTAGCTGTGATGTGGGGAGACTCCATGTTCTGGGCCTGGGAATTGCCAGAGGCTGAGACCCATGGATCCCTTGGGTGGGTGGTGTGGTCAGGCTGTGACCCAGGCCTGCAGGCCTCTGGGTGTCTCCCATTGCCCTTCCTGTGGAGACGCTGTCTAGGCTTAGCTGGGTGAGCCAGGGACCCCTCTGGGGCAGGGTACTGAGCCTCTCAGGCCCTGGGCTGGCAGCAATGGGACTCTGGGCATCTGAGGTCATGGCCAATGGTGCGAATGATGCTTCTGGTCTGCAGGTGTAGGGCCCAGCTGTCTGTACCAGGGGCAGCCGGCCTGGTTATCAGCTTGCTGGGGACTCAGGTGCCCCAGGAGCCCTGGCTGCATAGGCTGGGTACAGACAGGCACTGCAGGGCACTTTGTGAGCCCTGAGGCTTCTGGGGAGACGGGTTGTGGAGGTACACAGCAACCCCTTCCTACTGGCCCTCTCCCTCCTGGCCCTGGAGGACTGACACCTACCTCTGGGGGACCTGCCCTGGTGTCCGTCCTGGCTCTGGCTGCAGATTGTAGGCCTTTTGCTCTCCCGCAGTACTTGTGCTTCCCCTTTCAGCTTCTTCCTCTTTGCCCTGTGTGCCCACCCCCACTCCAGAGGCAGCTGGAGCCTGGAGGGCGGGGCTGAGCACTGTCACAGCCAGAGAGAACCTGCCGTCCCCTAGAGGGCGCCCCTCTGCCCGGGGCCAGGATGTCAGCCTGACTTCTGGCCAGAGACCCTGCCACAGTGGCCTAACAAGACAGCTCATTTCTCTGGTAGGGTTTAGATCTGGATATTCCCCAGGGCCTCATGGGCTCACGAGCAGGGCTTTGGGGAGGTGACTGGATCATGGGGCTCAGCTGACCACTGTCAGGAGGTAGGGTCTGGTGGGAAGAGGTGGCCACTGAGGTGTGGCCTGGAAGGGTCCATGTCCCTCTGGTGCCTCCCTTTCTGTCTAGATTCCTGTCCACCATGCTGTGAGTAGCTCTTCCACCATGTCCCTGGCCATGCTGCCCTGCCTTGGAAACAGCTGACCACGGACAAACCTCTGTAAGCCATAAATGAATTAAACCTCTCCTTCCTTAAATTGTGGGTGTTGGGTATTGTGTTCCAGCAACAAGAGGAGTAAGACACACCAACAACTAAGACACTAGACGTGGCAGTGGCTCCACAGCCATTGGAAGCTGGTCCTTTCAGCTCTCAGCCTCCAATCTCTAGGATTCCTAGCTTCATGCCCTCACGCTGAAGCTCAGCCATTGATTCCAGGTCCCACAGCCATGATCTAGCACTTCCTCTGGGCTTGGTCACAAGGTCACACCTGACTACGGGGAGGTTGGGTGATAGAGGCAGCCAGGACCTTGTGCTCGAGAATGCAGGTGGGGCTGCTCACTGGCCGCCTGGAGAGCAAACTAGCTGGAGGTACCCAGGAGATGCCCTAGCCCTCAGAGAACAGGGCCTTGGGGGCAGCATCTGCTTCATCCTTGTCACCAGCTGGCCACCAGACTCTGTCCAGGGTGCTGACCTTTGAATGGCCTCAGGGAGGAACAGCTGGTGACCCCAGGTGGTGGCATTCCCAAGGCTATGTCCTGGGACCAAGCGGTTAGGAAAATGAGCTTGACTCTCCACTTCCTGCTGGACACTACTCTGACCTGGCCAGACTCTGTTCTCTGCCCCAGGCCAATTAGACACCTTCACCTTCTGGCCGGTCATAATCACCTGGGTGCTGCCACAAGCTGCGTACATGGGGACTTGGGCTGAGAGGCCCTGGTGACCATAGTAGGAGGCCTGGGCTGCAGCAGTGTGTAAACAGGCTTTATCCCCCGTTTCATAGTTAGTATCAACATGAGAGTTCACCTTAGGGTTATCCACAGTGAAGGATTTCAAGTATCGCCCTATGGGAACTTAGGTTTTTGGTTAGCATTAGGGTTAGGATTGGTGAGCGGGATAGGGAAGGACAGCTGACTGTATGAGGCCAGTGCCTGCTGCCTCCCCCACCGCACCTTAGCCAGGCCTGGGCACGGGGACTCACATCGACAAGGACATAAGCTTGGGGATGTTTGAGGAGGAGTTGGGCCCACAGGGGCTGTGGCTCTGCCTGAGGGGATCCAGCACAGCCCCTTGGTGCAGGGCCTGGCCATGCAGCCAAGATTCTCAGGGCGGTGCCCCAGCTGCCTGACCCTGGGCCTGGGGCCCTTGGTGGTCTCAGGAAGGGGTTAGGGTCTTGGCAGGGTTTTTGGAAAGGGAAATATTATTTTCTTCAATCTCCTCTCTACTTACAAAATGTCTGTGAGGGGAAATAAACACCTCATCGTGTGTCTGCGGGGTAAAGGGCTTTTTCATCCCAAATGAAATCAGCTGACAGCACTCCTGGTTCTCTGGTGGCAGGTCTGGTCAGGGTGCCTGGCGGTGGCCACTTACAGCCGCCCATCAGGGGGCTGCGTCCTGAGAGCTGGTCAGGTGTGTGTGTCGCAGAGCTCCAGCCCACCAGGAGGGCGGCCTGCCCATCCCCGGCCCGCGGCCACCTTGGATTCGGTGGCCGGGGACCAGTGCTGGACTCTGCATGCAGAGGCTTGTACAGGTGTGTAAATGGGATGTGTGTCAGGCCGCTGCTCGTGTGAGAGATGAGTTCAGTGCACTTACAAAAGTTGGAAGAGTGCATTCTAACATATGATGAAGCACAGAATAATAAACACCTAACCCCATGATATGCACATGCACACCTTCAACTTTTTCTTTTATCTTTTGCAGTGCTGGGGATTGAATCCAGGGCTTCATCCCTTGCCCTTTGTTTATTTATGGAGACATGATCTTGCTAAGTCACTAAGTTGCCCAGGCTAAGCTTGAACATGCCCTTCTCCTGCCTCAGCCTCCTGAGCAGCTCCACACCTGGCTTTTCAGCTCCTTTCACCGTCACATACACAGACCCCATGTCGTCATGCTGTGTGTGACTGGACTGTGACACTCACCTTGCACTTGGCCTTCCCCACTTTCCCTGCTGCTTTTCTTCTTACTGCTGAAGCCACTGACTTTTCTTTATTCTCTTTACCTCTCATGTCCAACGGTTTGGATATTATATGTTCTTTTCCCTTGTGCACACAAAATAATACCTAAGACAGATGTGGGGATAGTGATGGTACAACGAGACAAGCACCCAGCATGTGACAGAGGCCCTGACGTGTCCTTGCCCATCACCGCTGTCTCTCTCCCTGCAAAGTGTCACTGAAACTCATGCCATCCATGCCTTTGACTTCGCTCCCCCCGCCCAGCACTGCTGCTGACCTGCTCCCTAGGAACCTGGACCCTTCCAGGTTCTATGAGAATCAGAGAAGTGTGGTGTGATCATAGGTTTTTGTTATTTATCTGTTTGTTTGTTCTGAGACAGGGTTAGGCTGTGTTCAGGCTGGCTTTACTCTTAGGGGAATCCTCCTGCCTCATCCTCTGGAGAGCTGGGATTACAGATGTGGGCCATGCCTACTGTGTTGTTAAATTAAGTGAGCTCATTGGGTTTGTGGAAATGTCCCCCTTTGGGTCCAGAGTGTGGTTTCTTCTAGGCTGACCAAAGCCTTCAAGACAGACAGAAGGACAAGTAGCAGTTGCTATTCACAGCCATAGGCATTGCTTTAGTAAATAAAATAGTTGGATTGATATTACTCTCACCAGCCACGCCCAGGACTCTGGTTCTAGCTCTCTGGAGGGGATGCTTGGAGCTCACTGGCTTTCATTTGCATTTAAGCTGGTGCAAAGTCATGGTGAGCCTCTCCCATCTAGTTACTGGTCCACTTTGATGCCTTCTTGGAAAGTGCCTGTTGGAGTCCTTGGCCTGGCCTTTTCTCAGGTTTGTTACCTGACACAGGATCTTTTGACTCAGAAATGATGGAAATGGGGCCAAGGCACATGTGGCATACACACAGGTGAGGCTGACTGGGCTTCAGCTGGGAGCAGCCAGCACTGACTGAGGAGCTGCTGCCCTCTAAGGAGAGGCAGAAGCAAAGGATGGACTGAAGTCCAGCAACACTCGCTTCAAAAGATGTTTCATGTTGTGCAAGATTCAGCCACTGAATAGCCACAGTCAACTTGTCCCAGGAGTTGATTAGCTCCTTTTGCAGCTGGCAACAGAAGCCTGGCCTCGTGGATAGGTCGGGGTCTTCTGATGGGGCTGAAGGACTCTAGGTGACTGGGCCGCTGTAGGAGTGCAAGGAGCAAGCAAGGGGAAGAGAGGAGAGGGCTGGGTTTAGCACAGTGACAAAGCACTTGCCTAGCATGTATGAGGCCTGGGAGGGAGATTCAGACAGTCACTCACTGACCCCAATAAGCCATTGTGCACAGCTGAGTGTAATCAGACACAAATGAAGACAGGTGTGTGGAGCTTTGCATCTCTATCTGGCCACCCATCAGAAGACCCACTGAAAGGTCAGTGTTCCAGCACAAGTGGCCTTCAGGTCCCCAAGAAGCAACGCAGGCAGCTGTCTCCACAACCCACTCAGAAGTTTCTCCACAGCAGAGCTGGTGGGCATGGGTAACAGACTTCACTGTGCAGCCTTTAATTCTGCGAGAGTTAAACGGGGTCCCTCAGGCTCTCCTTAAAGGGCAGAGTCTGCCCTGGACGGAGGAGTCACTCGCCTGCCATGAGGGTTACCCATGATCACTCCTAGGGGTTCATTCTGCTGTCCCAGCCTGTGTCCAGCCATGGCAGCCTGACTGTCTCAGGTTAGCTTTTTAATTTTTCCTCTGACTTAAAACAGTTATATATTTTGAATATAAATTATTTGTTGGATCTAAGTAGAGCCAATATGTCACCTTCTTCATGGTGTATCTGGATGGACAGAGGTTTCTAGTTTTATGATATATCAATCTATCTTTAAAAAAACTTTTTAAGGTGAATGCTATTTGTTGATTCTGTTTTGTCTTCCACAGTTTGCCGTTGCAGCTTTCACATCTGGATTAGAAGGCAGCTTCTCTTCTCGTCACTGGTCCTGGCATGTAATAAACCTTTTATCTGCCTGCTTTTCAGTTCTTTCCTGCCATGAATTTTAGCAACTTTTGATATGTTGTAGTAATTATTTTCCTTTGTATATTTCTTTAGCAATTGTTGAGTTATTGGATTCACAGGTTTATAGTTTATGGAAACTATTTTGCCATTTTCCCTTTGGGTATTTTTTGTCCTGTCTTTTTTTTTTTTTTTTTTTTTTTTTTTTTTTT
>NW_022900933.1:41375266-41404260 GCF_012274545.1 Fukomys damarensis | reverse complement strand
GAGACAGGGTCTCACTATGTAGTTGAGACTGACCTGGAACTCACTGTGTAGCCCAGGCTGGTCTCGAACTAGAGATGCTCCTGCCTCAGCCTCCCCAGCGCTGGGATTACAGGCATGCGCCACCATGGCCAGCTAACCTTTTTTTTCCCCCCCTAAGATTTCAACTTTGTGTATGTGGGGCTGGTTGATGCTATCTCATAAATCAGTGATGTACTGTTCTGGGCTGTTCTTTATTTTTAAAGCCCCCCCCCCAGGTTTATTTTGGGTAGTAAATTATCATATGTTCAGTATTTAAAAACAAAGAATGAACTTTTCTTCTGCATTGTTTGCTGGGAAGACTATTTTCCCTTCTGGCTGTGTCTTCTCACCTCTTGATATTATCCTCCTCCTTGTGTGCCTGGTCACTTTTGGGTGGACATTATGTGTTGGATGCTAGATTTTGTTGTATTCCTTTAATAAATTTTGGGCTTTGTTCTACTAGTTATTTTTCTTTTGAGACTTGCTCTAAGGCATTGCTGGGGCTCGAAGCAGAAGAGCAGGGAAATTCAGTCCTTCTGCAGCCACTTCCTGCAGAGGACTCTCCAGGGTCCTGTGTGTCACAAGGTCCCTTCTCCAGCTGGCAGGGACATGTATATCCCAGGCCTGTGCCAGTCTAAGACATATTCAGCCTCAAGCATACAATGGGCATCTGCCCCACCTCATATGAGTTCTCCTGTGTGTGCAGATGATGACCTCTGGGCTCATGCTCTGGGCTGTGCTCTCTTCTCCACTATTTTGCTCTGCTGAGCTTGGCTGTTGATCTGAGACTCAACTCAGCAACTCTGCCAGGCTGTGTGGTGTACCCTCTCCATGCCTGTCTAACCCTAATACCCTCTCTCACCAACAGATAGGTCATCTACACTAAAAGAAATCGACAAAGAGGAATCAGAGTTAAACTACAGTACAGACCAAAAGGACTTATTACAGACATCTACAGAGTATTCCATTCAACAACTGCAGAATGAACTTCTTTTCAGCAGTTTATGGAATTTTTTCTCTAAAACAGATATCTTAGGTCACAAAGAAAATTTTAACAAATAAAAAATCAGATCATAACAATCATAACAATGGCATCAAATCATAACAAAGAAACTAAAAATCAATAGTAGGAGATACTAGAGTAGGAAATATAGGAAACATGGAGATAAAACAATAGTCTTATAATTATTGAGTCATTGAAGATATTGAGGTGAATTTTAAACTTTTGGGTTTTGTTTGTTTGCTTTTGGTACCTGGGATTGAACTTGGGTCCTTGTGCTTGCAAGGCAGGCAATGGAACCACTGAGCTAACATCCCTGGTCCAGATTTTAAACTTTCTAAAATGAAATGAAAATGGAAGCCCATCACACCAGTCTGGGATGCACTGAAAACAGTTCTAGGAGGGAAGTTTATCATTATGAGTACCTGTATTTAAAAAAATCTGAGATCTCAAATAGCCTAATGATGTATCTCAGGGCCTTAGAATATCAAGAACAATTAAATCCAAAACCAGAAGAAAGAAAGAAATAATAAAGATCAAAGATGAAGTTAACAAAATAGGCTGACAGATCAATGAAGCAGAAAGTTGGTTCTTGGAAACAAACAAGATAAACTCTTAGCAAAACTAACCAAAAGAAAGAGAAATCTAAATTAATAAAATCAGAAATGAAAAAGGTAATATTGCAACAGATAATACTGAAATCCAGGGGATTGTGAGGGACTATTTTGAAATTTTAAATTAAAATGTTATCACACGTAGAATTAGATAAACTTCTGGATATACATGACCTCACAAAATTGAACCAAAAGGATATAAAAAGCCTAAACTGATAAATAACAATTAAGATGGGATCTGTAATAAAAGTCTCTCAACAAAGAAAACCCAAGAATTGGATGGATTTACTGCTGAAATTTATCAGATCTTTTAAGAACTAAAACCAATTCTCCCCAAACTATTTGATGAAACAGAAGGAGAAGGAAAGCTCCCAAACTCATTCTATGAAGCCAGTATCACCCTGATACCAAAACTGGATAAGGTTATAACACAAAAAGAAAAATATACACCAATATTCTTGATGAAGATAGATACAAAATTCCTCAACAAAATACTTGCAAATCAAATTCAACAGAACATTTAAAAGATCATATCCCAAGATCAGATTGGTCTCATTCCTGGGATTCAAGGATGGCTCAACCTACACAAACCAGCAGAATAACACCCCATATAACTAGAATCAAGGACAAAACTCACACAAACATCTCAATAAACACAGCAAAAGTCTTAATAAAATTCAATCTCCTTTCATGATGAGAGAGAGCCCTGAAGAAACTACTGTATGCACAGAAGGATCTTACCTCAACATAGTAAAGGATATATATGACAGATCCACAGCCAACAGATTGAAAGCTTTTCCTCTAGGATCAGGAACAAGACAAAGGTGTCCACTCCCATCACTATTCTTCAATATGGTACTTTAAAATTGTACCCAGAGCAATCAAGCAAGCAAGAGAAAGAAATAAAAGGACCACAAATTGGAAAGGAAGAAGTAAAATTATTCCTGTTTACAGGTGATATGATTCTATACTTACAAGATTCTAGAGGCTCTACCAAAATATTCTTAGAACTAATAAACAAATTCAACAAAGTAGCAGGGTATAAAATCAGTGTACAGAAATCAGTAGCTTTTCTATACATCAATAATGAACTCTCTGAGAAAGAAACCAGGAAAACAATTCCATTCACCACTGCTCAGAAAATACCTAGAAATAAACCTAACCAAGGAAGTAAAAGGCCTCAACAAGGAAAATTATAAAGCACTGAAGAAAGTGAAGATGACATGAAAAGATGGAAAGAGTTCCCATGTTTATGGATTGACAGAATCAAGATTATTAAAACAGCCACATTACAGAAAACAATAGATTCAATGCAATCTCCATCAAAATACTAATGACACAGATTCTTTTCAGAACTAGAAAAAAACAATCCTTCAATTCATATGGGAGCACAAAAGAGTCCCAATAGCTAAAGCAGTCCTGAGCAAAAAATGCTTGTGCAAAGAATGCCCAATTTCAAAATATACTATAAAACCATAGGAACAAAAATAGCATGGTACTGGAATAAAAGCAGAAAAGCTGACCAATGGAATAGAACAGAGGACCCACAAATAAATTCCCACAGCTATGGAATCTGATTCTCATAAACAAAGATGCCACCAACATATGTTGGAGAATACACAGCCTCTTCAACAATGGTTTCAGGAAAACTGGATATCCATGTGTAGAAAATTGCAAGTAGATCCTTATCCTTTGCTTCATAAAAAAAATCAGCTCAAAATGGATCAAAGATCCCAATGTAAAACCAGAAACTTTGAAACTGCTAGGGGAAAACATTTTGAGATGTGGGCATAGGCACAGACTTCCTACACAGGTCTCCAAAAGCTCAGGGGATACTAGCAAGGGCCACTGAATGAGATCACAGCACATTAAAAAGCTTATGCATGCAAAGTAAACAATCAACAGAGTGAAGACACAGCCTATAAAATGGAAAAGAGTCCTCACCAGCTAGTATACGGAAAGAGTAGTACAGTATCAAGTATGCAGAATTCAAAACACCACCTAGAACAACCAACCCCTAAAATCAAACAAAAAAAAATTTAAACAATTAAAAGGGAAAGTGAACTCAATAAACACTTTTCAAAATGAGTTACAAATGGCCAGTAAGTGTAGGAAAAATCTTTAGCCATTACATAGATTCCATCTCACCCTAGTCAGAAAGGCTCTCATCCACAATTCAAAAGACAATAAATGCTGGCGAGAATGTGGAAAAAAAGGAACGCTTCTACACTGCTGGTGAGAATGTAAGTTAGTACAGCCACACAGAAATCAGGGTGGAGATTCCTCAAAAAGCTAAAAGTAGAACTATAATATGATTCAGCTGTACCACTCCTCAGCAGACACTCAGAAGAACTGAATTAGCTTTCTATGGAGATATCTGCATTCTCACTTTTTCTGTGGCAAATGGAATCAGCCTAGACGTCTTTAATGGATGAGTGGATGAAGAAAATGTGGTTTGTATGCATCATGGGTTATCACTCAGCCATAAAGAAGAACAAAGTCATAGCATGTGCAGGGCACTGGATGGAACTGGAGACTGTCACATTAAACCGAAAAAGCCAGATACAGAAAGACAGCATTGTGCTCTTCCTAATACATGGGCTCTAGAAAAAGCATTACTTGAAAGTAGAAGGAAGACTGCTAGACAAGAGGAGCAGTTAAGGGAGCAGGGAGAAGGGGGTGGGGTCTCAGGGATATGAGCAAAATATCACAATGAAGCACAAGTTTATAAAAAGCCATTGGCTTTTGCATGGAAAATATGTGAGCCTAATTCTTTCTGGAGATCAGGTTTATTTGCTAACAACAAAACTAATCAGAGATGATTTATATTCTGTGCCTTGGCATGTTTTATTCATTTCTGCAAACAGCCTGAAACCCACATCAGGCTCAGAGCCCCTGAACTGCCATCTCTGTCCCCATAGGGGTCTTGCCTTCAAACTCCAAGCTGAGTCCTACTCCCTGTGACAACCTCAGACCCTAGTGTGAGCTCACTGCATCACCTACACTCTCTGCTGCCCCTCTGCCCCCAGCACCACCCTTGTGTGGGCTCCAACCTCTGCCCTCAACTTCCTTTCCCACACCCCAGTCCATTCCCCAAGGCCCAACTACCACTTCTCTCTAGAGCCACACCTTCACTTGCTGAACAGACCAAGCTGCATCCTCCTTCCTTCCAATCCCACACAGCCTGGCAGCCACACTGTCTCCCCTCCACCTCCACAGAGCTCAGTGAGGCCTGCTGGGGCTAACCTGGCCTCCATCATGGTGGGTGCTCAGCTCAACTGCCTCTTCTTTCAGCCTGGCCTCAACATGTCCCCAGGGTGGGCAGAGGCTGCATGCACTCTGCAAGGGCCACTGCTGGGAGTGAAGTTTCCCTGGGATGTAGCCTCCCTTCACTGGGATATAATAGGCCAGAGTTTGAGCCTGTGTGCCTGCCAGCCTACCTACGTACCTCCACACTGGTGGGGACACACATACAGCCCTGCCTGGCCCTGGAGGGGTTGGGCATGCAGAGACAGCACAGCTCCCTGCTTCTCCTGCCAGGGAAGCTGTAGTTGGGCCAGGAACCTGGGCAGGATGAGGCTCATCAGGGAAGACTCAGGCCCGGTGGGCAGCCAAGGCAGCAGTTGCATCCTTCAGTCTAGACCTGCACTACCCCTTGCCACCCCCCACTGGTGTCCAGAGGTCTGCCATGCCCTGCTCCTGGCTCCCAAGCCAGCCAGCCCAGAACTTGAGCAGGAGAGCGATGGCTAAGGGGCAGGCTGTCCTTGGGGCACTCAGTCTGTAGGCAGCAGGACTTGCACTGTGCCAAGCAAACAGCAACCGCCCTTTGAAAGGCTCTTCTAAAGACACAAAGGAAAGACCTGGGATTGTCAAGGGCTCACAGAACTGCACCTGAGGCCTCTCTTGCTGCCTACTTTTATGCACTTCGCATACTTCAAAGAGCTTCCTTGGGCTCCGGGTCCTTGAATGGCTGTAGTAAAATAACCACCTTTTCTCTCCCGAGCAAACATCTGCTTTCCTTTTTCACCCCGGCTGCCACCTGGTGGCCGCTTCTCTGGATTGCAGCCTCCCTTGGTCTGGCAGAGCCACCCCTGCCCAGGTGGAGCCTGATCCCCACCCATGGAGTGAGGCGGCAGACCTGGTGTGCTGCCACGTGATACAAGAATGATTTATTAGAACAAATTCCATGACAAATCATATAAAATAACCATTTTCTGAGACATCCACAAGACCACCTGAGAACAATGTAGAGACAACCGCCAAGAAGCCAGGCAGGGGCAATCCCAGCCCCAGGCCGAGGGCCAGTGGGGGAAACGGGAGTGTGACGTGTGGAGGAACACCAACATGTGCATAAAAGAAATTGTACAGCGGTGGCCAGGAGCAGGCGTGGACGAAGGTGAGCAGCCACTGTTTCCGGGGCCAGGCTGTGGGCAACAGCACAGGGCATGCAGGTGGGCAGCAGCCCAACTAGCACCTCCTCCAAAGGGACAGCAGGCTCTTGGGGTGGGGCCCAGTGGCATCTGCCACCCAGCCCCTGCACACACATGTAAACATGGGGTGGGCCGAGTCACAGGCACATAGGACACCCGTGCCAGGCTCCATGTTGGCAAACTGTAAACAGGGAGGCCACATCGCCACTGCAGACTCCGGGTCCCACTGCTCAGACCCTCTTCCAGCCCCTGCCCGTCCAGGTCTGACACCCACACCAATGCCTGACTGAGGAGGTGGGCACCCCAGCCACCATGGCCACAGCTCTTTGGCTTAGGGCTCCAGATACAGTGCCCAAGACGGCGTTGCAGAGGGGCTGGTTCCCAGCAGAAAGAGTCCTGAGAAAGTGTCACTGCTCATGGGGCCTGTCCCTGTCCCACCATCCCCTGCAAGGGATCAGGCCACTACCTGTTGCAGATGCCCATTTAATGCCCACAACATCCGGAGAACAGGGGTGACACTGGCACACTGTCCATACCACAGCATCAGATCTTCCAGAAACCTGTTTCCAGCCACTTTGGTCAAGCTCTCCCTCCTCAGAGGGGCTGCTGGTGCCTCTACCACCCCACACCTCTGGTGCAGCACAGAGGGGCACCTGGGCATCCCCCAACCTATGCCCACACTCAGGAGGGCTCCACTGGCAGCCCTCAAGCTAGGGGTTTGGCAGTTGTGTTGGCATCAAAAGCTTGGAGCTGTGGGGTTCCTGCCCCAGTGTTTCCACAACCATGTGCCTACCTGGCTGTTAGACTCTGAGGCAGCTCTGGCCCAGCACAGGCCTCCAGCTCACATTTGGCCCTGAACAGCCCTAGCCCACCTTCTTCCCCTGCCTGGCCTTGGGCCAGCATACAGGGAGAGATCGGTCAGCAAGAGCCTCCAGTGAGGCAGGGCACCCTCCCAGGCACTGGAGCATCATGGGCAGGGCTGGGCACTGCCATGGCACAGACTACTCTTTCCTTGAAAGCTAATGATGAAATGACAGCATGGAGAGGAGTGGGGGATGTGCCCTTGGCAGTGGCCGCACCAGGAGTTGGGCCAGGGGGCCTCGGTGGGGGTGGGCAAGAAGGGTGGGGTGCTGGCAGAGCAGGAGGTGCCTGCCCATGGGGCTATGGCACATGTGGGGGATTCGGAGACACTCTGGCCAAGTGGCGGGTCGAGCAGTGGACAGGCAGGCACAGGAGGCCTGGCCTGGCCTGGGTCTAGATCAGGAAGTGCTCAGCATCGGGGAGGAAGGCAGGCTCTGCCAGGCTGGGTGGCCCACAGGTGGCCCTTGGTGGGAATCCCCTCAGGGGCAGCAGGCTCTCAGCTGGGGCAGACACAGTGGGGCCCTTTCCCAGCCCCTGGGTGGCGGGGCCTGTGGGAGCCCGGTTTCCTGTGAGCAGGTCCAGATTCACACTGGGATCCACGATGGCGTTGATGACTGGGGGTGGGGAAGGACAGGTCAGATGGAAGCCCAGCCAGGGGACCCCACTCAGCTCCCATGCCACCCTGCCTGCCCCAGCCAGGCCTCCTCACCTTCCAGCTGCTTCTGCACGCGCCGCAGCTCCTTCAGGATGCAGCTGATCTCCTGGGCAGGCCAGAGGCGGGGGGTGAGTGGGACCCTGGGCTCTGGGTGGGTTGCTGGGGCCACGCCCCAGGTGGGTAGGGTGGGGAGGCCTCACCTTGTTGGACGTCTTCAGGATGGGCACCTCATTCTCTGCATTAATCCTGGCTTCCAGGTCCTCCCACGCGCGGCCTGTGTTTTGGAAGAGGATCCTGCCGGGGGACAGGGATGAGAGCCAGCTCTCCCACACCTCCCACCCAGGCCTCCCACAGTCATGGCAAAGCTCCTGCCACCCCACCCTCGGCCCAGAGCAAGAGCAAGACCTAGCTGGTGGCACCACAGTCCCACCTCTATCCCTGGCCCTGAGGGTAGGAATGGCTGGGCCCTGAGCTTGGGTCCTGCTTGACAGGAGCCGCACACAAGCATGGCACATGTGAGGCCCACAGGGCTGTGAGCCCTTATGTGGGGCGACCCTGCCTGGTCTTCGCCATGCAAGTCCACTGATGCCACTGCCAACTCACTTCATCTTCTCGGCGAGGTGCTCTGTGTTCTCCCTGATGGCATGGGACAGCTGAGACACCGGGTTCAGCATCAGGTTGTCGAAGATCACCTGGAGGGGTCCAGGCATTAGCAGGGCCCTGGCTGGCCCCAGGAAGCCCTGTGCCCTCTCACGCCCTGGACAAAAGCTGAGCTGTGCCCCCCGCCCACGGCCAGGCAGCATGCATGGGGCAGAGGGCACCATGCCTCCTCGCGGTTCCGAGGCCTTGTCTTGTTGCCCAAGGCATCTTCGTGGCTGCTATTCATGTTCTGGTCCAGGTACTGAGAGGTCAGAGTGCCAGGTGGCACCTTCTGGAAGTTGAGGCTGGCCTCTGGGATGCGCTGCACCAGCTGCAGGGGTGGGGCAGGCGGCATTGGCTCTGCTGCCCCAGCAGGTGGGCAGGTGAGAGGATGCCCCTCTGACCACCCTCAGGGGTGCAGGCAGCCACATAGGGATTGGCACAAGGCTGCACACAACTCCTGAGGACACCAGCTCTGGGAGCTACACAAGGACCAAACAGACAGACACTGGCTACTGGCTGAGCTGGAGTGTGCTAGGTGGTGAGGGACCATGGGGACCATGCCCTCTGCCAACCACATGTGGGTTGTGTGCACCCAGTAGGCCAGGCTTACCTCCTCGTGGGCAGAGATGGTCGAGGCGGGGGTGCTGGGCACATTCCCAAGGGAGGGGCTACGCGTGGGCCCTGGGGAGCCCAGCGAATCACCGTCTGTGGCCACATCGTTTATCTCCCGGGCCAGGATGGCCACGTCCTTCACCAGGGTCTGGCTCAGCCTGCAGCCGGCAGAAAAGATGGTAGGTAGGTGGTGTGGACATGACAGCCACAGGCGTGGACGTCACAGGTGCCCGCCTCTATAAGCAGGGAAACTGAGGCAGGAGGTGGGCTGAGACCAGGGCAGATGTAACTTGGAGCTCCTGACTTCAGTGTCAGAGCCAGGCAGGGATGGGCCAGGCAGACCCAAGGAGTTCTGGGGCATAAGCCCTGGCCACACTGCAGTGGGTGTGGCTTCCCTGGATGAGGACCACAGGCATGCCCAGGGGACAAGGGCAACAGCGAGGCCCAGACCATCCACCTCAGTTCCCACCAGGCATGGTCCCTCCTCAGGGAGGTCCTGCTAGAGCCCACAGCCTGTGTCCTCTGCCCAGCTGCCTCCTGAGACAGCATGCAGGGGCAACACGGTCCCTGTGGCTATCCAAATGGGGGATGAGCCCACCCTATTAGGCTTCCTCCAACCCCACCAGTATATCTAGTGCTCCCACAGCCTAGTAGGAGTCCATGCAGGCTGGGGCTCTGACCTCATGACCCTGTGCCAGGACTCTGCTGAGCCAGCCCTCCATGTACAAAGGCAGCCCTGGCCCTTGGCCTCAGAGAGCTCTGCCCAGACAGCCTTTTTGTGCTGCCCACCCAATTTAGAACTTCCCTCCAGCTCTGGTGATGCCACACTGACACATGCCTGCCCTAGGCCTGGCCCCACCCTGCCTTGTGTTGCCATGCTTAGGCCCCTCTGCTCTTATCTCCCATTCCTGGTGGGCTGGTATGCCTAAGCTCAGCCACTTTGGATAAGAGGAGAAAACCGATATGGTCCTCTGCCCTCCTTTCTCCTTCCTGACCCTGTTGAGGCTTGGGGAGCCCCCCTTCTCCTCTCATCTGGCCATGGGGCCTCAGCTACTAGTAGGGCACAGATGGCACTGCCCAACCACACCTTGGGTGCCAGACAGCTGCTCCTTGCCATCTCGTACTCACCAAGACCTCACCTCACCACAACCTTAGTGGCCATCTTTGTGCCAACGATGCCTGAGTCCTCATCCCCATTTGGGTGAACCTCCTGAGGGCCACCTGTCCTTGGGAGCCTCCTGGGGGTCTCCAGCACTCACAAGCTCAGCATCCTCTACAGGATACCTGCTGTTCACAAGCTCAGTAAAGGGCCACTCTAAGCTACTCAGCAACCTGTACCACCCTCCTCAGTAGGTGGCACAGAGGTGGACTCTATGGAGCTACCATAGGATGAGGTTCATTCCTACCAAAAGCCTGGGGAGAGCTCTCCTTGTACCAATGTCCCCCAGCTTCCCAGGCAGTTCTCCATTCACCCACCCATCCACCCAGTTACCTGCTCTTCCTTCCTTCCTTCCATCCATCCACACACCAACTAAACCATCCACCCAGTGACCCACTGATCTATCATTCCATCCTTCCATCAATCCACCTACCCACACCCCATCCATCCATCCACTCAGCCATCTACCTACCAACCCATCTACCCAATGAGGTATCCACCCATCTATCTACCTACCCACCCAGTGACCCATAGCCATCTATTCAGCCATTCATCTATCCACTTGTCCATCCATCTACCCACCTATCCAATGATTGTAGCTGTCCACCTACCAACCCATCTACCCAGTGACCCACCCATCACCCACCTATCTACCTAGTGATCTATTCTTCCTTCCTCCCATCCATCCATCTACTTAGCCAACTGCCTACCCATCAAACTATCTACCCAGTGACCTAGCTATCCATTTGTCCACCCATCCACCCATTCAGCTATCCACCTATCAACAAAACCATCCACCCAGTGACCCAACTCTCCATTCATCCATCCATCCATCCATCCATCCATTCTACTCAAAGCCATGAGTGGAGCCCCTGGCTCAGTCCCCGTCCTTGGCTTGTGCTCAGCTGAGGGGAGCCCTCTGTGATTGACCTAGAATGGCACCACTCACCTGGCAATCTCTGCAATCTCAGCCGTCTGCACGATAAACCCGTAGGGGTCAGGCTCCTCGTCGTCATCATCTGTGTCCCGGGGGCCAGGGGCCCGGGAACGAACCCGGCTTGCACTGCCGGCCCTTGGGGTCTGCGTGGCTGTTGAGGTATGGGAGCGTGCATGTTTGGGGGAGCCGTGGTGGGAGCCGTATTCCTCCTCGGAGGTGGACGTGTAATCCGAGCCCTGCTGCCGACGACGCGTGTCTTGGGGGAGTGGATTGGTTTCAGAAGCAAGAACAGAACAGAGCAGCACTCAGCCCCATGGCATCCCAGGGTCCTCTGGGTGAGGGCACTGTGCTGTGGATGGGCCACACTGTGGTTGGCGTCCCACACCAAAAGCCTTTCAGCAGAAGCACCAGCAGCCACTGAACTCAGGGAGCACAAAGCCACTCCAGCCCAGGAGTCATGCGGGGCTAGTGCAATGTCCCTGGGGTATGTCTATGCCTGATGGGATGGGACCACCCCTGGGGTGCCAGTGAAGGCTCCAGGCAGACCCTGAAGATGAGGTGAACCTCCCTGGAGGATCAGCTACCGCTCAGCTGGTGGCACAGGTGAGCAAGGATGGCCAGGCCCTCATGGCCTTTGTCAGACCCCTCCTCGGGGAAAGTCCCCAGGCAGGGCGCTGGTCTGAGCTCCAAACCAGCTTCAAACAGCAGACAGGAAGTGGACAAGGAGGGGGCTGCATGCTGGGTGGGGTGGGTGGGGAAGGGACAGAGGATTCTGCCAGAGGTCCTCAGCCCGCAGCCATAAGGCTCCCTACTCAATCCCCAGCTGCCCAGGGGACCCAGCAGGCAAGGAGGGCTGTGGATGGTGCTGGAGGTAGGCAGGCCGGGTGGCATGGGCAGAGCTACAGCACCTGGGCCTCAACCAATCCACTCAGGCAGGGCACGCGTGGCCCCCTTGGTAGCACATGGGGCAGGCTGTAGGACTACTAGCCCCTCCCTCTGTGCTGTGCACACAAACCTTGGGGAACAGGGCGGGGCTCTGTGGGCTCAGGGGCTGTCAGAGGCCCCCACCAGATGGGCACAGGCATTCCTGTGCCTTCCATAAGGCAGAGACAGGGAGAGCAGTTCCAGACCCCAGGGCAGGTGGCCCGGGGGTGATCAGGGGACCCACCTTGAAGTACAGAGGGGCAGGGCCAGCCCCAAGGTCCAGGCTCCTTAGCCCATGGGGAAGTTGTAGGAGTCCTGGCCTCCTGGGAGGCTCAGTGTCTTCTGCCCACATGGTATTGCAGACATATCTGGCCCCCACACATGCGTGTGCAAGTCTGCAATGTGTCCACCCTACAGAAAGCCACTTGGACCCGTGGGGCCGCCCTGGCCCCAGGCCGCCCACCCACCTGCCAGCCCTCCCACCTGTCCCACACTCACTGGAGGAATATCTGGCACTGCCCGGGCGTGCCCGGCTGAAGGGCTGGCGAGAGCCTGTGGTAGTAGCAGTGGCGGCAGCCTTCCTGGCAGCAGTGCGGGCATCGGCCATGGTGGGCTTACGGTTGGCACAGTACAGCTCGACGCTGCGGCCCGAGAAGCCTGTGCGGGCAGGGGCTGCCTCGGAGTCGCTGGGCCCCGTGAAGGAGCCAGCCCGCTTCCGGGGCATGGCCAGGATGTCCAAGCGGGACAGCTTCTTGGCCTGCTCAGCAGCTGGCCGGCCCACTGGCTCAGGGTTGGCTGGGGCTCCCCGGTCACTGTCTGTGACCTCGGTGTCGGAGGTTTCCCCAAGCCGGGCCCGCCTGAGTCGGGAGGCCCGTGTAGGTCTCGGGGTAGACAGGCTGTTGGAGCGGGTCAGCGCCTGCTGTACTTTCTGGACACTGGTGGAACCACGGCTCTGCTCCTCTCGGGCAGCCAGGGAAGGTGAGGGGGCCGCTGGTTTCCGGCGAGCCCCTGGTCGACCTGCCCCAGTGGCCTCTGGGGTCTCATGGTTGGGGGTGACTGTGTCTGTGGGTAGGTGGGTGAGGTTGGAGCCTCGTTCCTCAGTCCAGTCCAGGGACCCTCGGGGCCCACGGCCACGCCGGGCAGCCAGGTGCCGCACTGGCTCTCCGCGGCCTTGGTCAGTGGGGCTGGTCAGGCGATGCTGCTTCTCTGAGAGCCGCTCACGCACACTGCCCAGGGTGGCACCCCCCAGGTCCTGGGCCACTGATGGAGATGGCAGCCTCTCCTTCTGTGGCCCTGGAGGGTGAGGGATCGTCGGGCTGGGCCCATTCTTGCCACTGAGCAGGCTGACGGTGCTGCCTGTGTCCACATCTGAGTCCCCAGAGAGGGAGTCGTCTGGTGGCCTGGGGGTACTGCCCCCCTCACCCTCTTTGTCTGTGGTCTTGGAGAGCAGCCGGGCTTCCAGGGCTGCCAGGGCCGTCTCAGTCTCTTTCAGGATCAGGTGTGTATCCTGCACGTGGAGATCCATGCGAGCAGCCTGGGCCGTGGTCAGGTCCTGCAGGAGCGGATGGCTGGAGATGTGTGGAAGCTTGTTGGGAGCCGAAGAGCTGCTCGCTGGCTCCTTGGTGAAGCTCTCCTGCCGCACAAAGCCCAGGGCCTCCCGGGGTGGGACAAGGCTGGAGCTGTTGGGCCCCGGGTGTATCTGGATGACCATTCGCTCACTGCTACTCATGCAGAGGTCATCCCGTGCTGGGGGGCTGGTCTGGGCCACTCGTCCTGGGCCCTCTGCCTCCCCAGGAGCTGCCATGGGTTTCCGGAGACCAGCACCCTCGTTCGCAGCACCCTCTTTCTCGTTGCCAATGAAGAAAGAGACAGGGGCAGGCTCCCTGGGGCCCCTTGGTGAGCACCGCCCCTTGGGCCAGGCTGGTCCCTCCTGGGGGCTCCTGTGCCTAACTTCCTGCTGCTCTGTGCCCAGCTCAGGGCCCCGGCCCCCATCTGACCCACTGGCATCACTGAGGCTGTCGGGGTCCAGGTCCTCCTGGCCAACCAGGCGGCTGGCCTGCTCAATGCCTGTCTCTGGTGGCCCAGGCCCACTCCTCCTGGTGACCTCTAGGCCTGAAGGGCTGTCAGCCCTGTCGCTGGGCAGCTGGGGAAGCAGTCGTCTGGTGCGCACAGGCAGGGGCCCCTCAGGCTCCCTGGCTCTGTGTCTTGGGCCATCTTCTGCAAAGTACAAGGGTGGCCAGTCAGAGTGGCCACGGTCTATCCGTGCATGCAGCCCCACCCCTCCACCAGGCATAGCAATGTACAAGCTATGTCTCTGGTCAGTGGCCCGAGGCTGCCTGGCCTGTCTCCAACCCTTCCAGCAATCCTGGTCATATACCTGACAAGCCGGGATCTGAATAGCTGTCGGCAAGGCTGGCCCAGCGGGACACCCACTTCTGACCTCCAGGGCAGCCCGGAACCATGAGACCCTGCAGAAGACCACAGTGTCCATAGCAGGGGTGGCACAAGACAGCAGGGAGGCCAGGGATGGTTGGGCAGTCACTCACACCTTGCACAGCTTGCTTGTCAGGTAAGGTAACCCTTAGGGAAAGATCTGGCCCGTCCGCATTAGAGCCACCAGCATGGAGTCCCAGCTAGACACTGCTCTGTTCCTACTGCCCCTCTTGGAGTGGCCACATGGGCTCATACCTGGTGCTCCACAGAGGGATCCACACCCAGTGGCCGGGAGGCAAACTCCTGCAGCAAGGCCATTCTCTGGGCCACGCCTCCATCACTGGACTCATCCCTTTCCCCTCTAATCACAGGGCGGAAGGTAGCCGAGGACACTCTGGAGAGTTCAGGGGACTCAAGTACCCCAAAAACCTACCAGGAGGAGACAGCACCAAGGGTCAGAGGTGCCTGGCTGCCAGCCCACTCTGACATGGTGGGCATACAACCTGGCTGTCCAGCTGGTGGGGGGACAGGCCACCCCAGCAAGGTGAGAGGCAAGGCCAGTGGGCAGCACCGGTCTGCATGGTGGAGTCAGCAGCACCCACCTTCCCAGCTGGACTAGACTCAGGAGCCAGCTGGGTGCAGAATGCCAGGGCCTAGGCCCCAACATGCCCACCAGCTGAGTTCCTTCCCACCCCATGACCCCAGCTGCACCTGGTCGATCATCTTGCGGGCCTCTTCCACCTCCCTGTCCTGTGCCTCTGTCTCGATGGTATAGGTGCCTGCATCACTGAGGCTGTCATCCTCATCCTGTCTGCGCGCCTTGGTCAGCTGGGGCTCGGAAAGAGGTGGTGGTAGGGATGGGCTGGCCCCACAGGATGTCGGGGGTGTGGGTGGCACCAGGGGCACCTTCTCAGGGCTGGGCCTGGTGGCTGGGGAGCTCTCCCGCATGCACTGGGCCATGAAGTCCTGGGCCAGGCGGGAGCGGCGCCCCACACTGCCAAAGGGTCGGGCGAGGGCCCGAGGGGCTGGCGAGGTGCTACTCAACCGCTCCTCTGTCTTCTCTCTCTTCAGTGAGCTGGCCCTCTGTGACCCCGAGCTGCTGCCTGCTGCTCCCCGTGCAGGGGCACCTGGGCGCTCCCGATCAGTGGGCCCCGGGACCCGGCGCTTATCAGCTTTGGGGTCACCAGGTGGGGTGTGCGTGAAGGATTGTGAGCGCTTCTTGCGGGGCGTGTCCTCATCAAAGAACTGGATGACAAAGGCCTGCTGGTTGTGCAGCAGCTCCTGGGGGTCCCGCTTGATCTGCCTCTGCAGCCGCACCTGCTCCCCGCTGGCCTCCATGGGGGCCCCGGCCACTGAGGCCACCTTGGCCAGGGGGTCCTCTGAATCGCTCTGTGTGCCATCTTCATGCTTGTGACCTGGGGGGACCTCATTTGTCAGGAAACTGCGATTGGTCTGGGGCCTCACGTGGGTAAGGGGACATGGCACCTGCAGCTAAAACTCATGACAGATGCTGCACGCTGACCTGTGGACAGGCAGCTTAGGCAATGAATTGGAAAGCAGAGTTTACCAGATGCCTGGGGCCCAACTAGCAGCCACCTGCCCACCCCAGATGGCCCTGAGCCAGGAAGTACTGACCTCTCAGGGTACGGGTGTAGACAGGCAGGTCACTCTTGGCACTGTGGTGGTCATCGCCCGGGCCAGCCCGGCGCAGCAAGCTCGGATCATTCTGCACTAGCCAGTCGGCCACCTTGGTCTCCGCGGAGACCATCTCCACAGGCGTGGCCTCCTTGCCAGGGTGCCGCCGCTGGCGCAGGGCAAATTTGGTGATGTGGTCCTTGATCTTCACCTTGCCAGGGCTGCAGTCATCAAACTCGATGGTGAAGGAGGCATGGCTCTGCACCACGGGCCCTGCCCCACCACCTGCCGCCTCATCCTTGGTGGGCGCCTCATGCTCCGGCACCTCTGGGGGCCGTGATGGTGGTGGCGGGGCTTCTTTCGTGGGGATCTCAAAGTAGCTGGGCTCCCGGCGGAAGGAGTAGCCCTGAGGCTCAACAAGGCTACGACAGCCAGCTGGTGGGCCGTCCAGCTCGCTGTCTCGCTGCGCTGACTCCTTGGCACGCTCTGGGGGGTTCCAGACCAAGCCTCAGGGTGGCCACCCCACCTCCCTCTTGGTCCCCCCTGGTATAGGTACCTCCAGGCCTAAGCCATCCCCCTCACTTGCACCTCTGGGCTCAGGGGCTGCATGGCTGGGTGCCAAGACCCACCTGGGTAGGGGTCCTCCTGGCGCCGGTCCTCAGGTGGTGCGCCACTGTCGTCCTCTCCCCACCAGGACGGCTGCCCGTACAAAGGTGTGCGGTACACTACAGACTCTGTGGGGAGGCAGAACTCAGGCGGGAGTCCCTTCCCAGCCCAGACCCACAGCTGCCATGGATGCTGGCCACTTGCCAACCGCGCTGAGCCTGTTTCCACCTCTCACCTGCCTGCTCCCACCTGGGCCTCTACAGTACCCACAGAAGGGAGGCTTGTTCCTGGGGGACACAGCCCTGGCAGGCAGCAAGCCCATGGGCCCTGTGCTGGAGCCCAGTGGCGGTCCAATGGGGTACACAGTGGTGGAGCCCACTGCCCACCCAGCCTCCCTCCAGGGCTCTCGAAATGGTCCAAGCCACAGGTGGGTGGTTCTGGGGGCTGTGGGCCACTTTGGTCAGAGTGGCCCATGTGACATTTTTGTATATTTGTTTTAGTATTTGAATACTGGTCAGAAGTGAAAACCTGAGAGACCAGGTTTTCCAGCTCTGCTTTAGGTAGGAGCAGTGTCCAATGGCCCACATCAGCCCTCCGAGATCCCCCAGCTCTTACATCCCTGCCAGAGTCATGTGGCTACCTGAGTCATAGGACCTGCAGCTCCTAAGTGCCCACATGCAGGCAGCAAGAGGTCCTGAGCCTGGTCACTGGCTGGGCACCACATGCTCCCAGGTGGACAACTTTCCTGAATGTTGTGGGTGGTGAGGGGGACTTTTCCTGATCCAGGGCTGCACTCAGCTGCCAAGGCAGGGCAGCACAGCGTGCGCAGTACCCCCTCTCCTGCCCGTTGCATCGGCTGCTGGGCCAAGGAACTGGTGCCCTGCTGGTACATCTGCTGTAACCGCAGGGCACTCCAAGTCACCACCAGCAGCTGTGTGTGCTCAAGACCCGGACACCACACAGTGCTCTGGGCAGCTCACGTGACTTCCTGGAAATCTTCCCAGTTCCTGGCCAGGTCAGGTTCCAGAAGGTGGAGGCTCTGCCACTCTGGGAACCAGGGTCCAGCAGCCCAAGGGCTGGCCTTCCCTGGTGAGGGTGGAGTGGGGAGCCTGGACCCACCTATCCAGCCCCAACCCCCCGGCTCACCTGGACCGAGGTGGCAGCCCCTTACCCCTCATCACATCCTCCACTGTACCCTAGCATCAACCAGGTTTCACTGCACCAGCCCCCGACCCAGCCAGCTCTGTGCCTTTAGAGCAGGCCAGACACCTGACTGTGGCAGCTCAGCACCCCTGCTCCACCTGCCTCTGGTCAGCAGGCGGCTGCCAAGGAGAGAGCACACAGGCTGGGAAGTATGTGTGGGTCCACACATGAGTGTCACAGACCCAGGAAAATGCAAGCTGGGGTGAGGAGGTGAGGGATACATTTGGGGGGCATGGAGTTACAGGGGTAGGGTGAGCTACAGGGAGGGGCATAATAGTGGAGGGGACATGTGGGCCAGCAGGAGACTCATCCTCCCTTGCATGTCTATCCATTTCCCAGCCTAGCCTACCTGTTCCAGGTCTCCGGTCCCCCTTCTCCAGACGGGGGTGTGAGGTTTCACAGTAGGCTGTGAGTTCGGGTGGTGCCTCACTCTTCCTAGGCGCCAGGTTCTTGACACCCACCTGCAGCTGGCTGGTGTACTTCTCATGCTGTAGCAAGGAAGGGACAGGCACAGCTCAGGGACACTGCCCAGGGCAGAACTTGCCTCTCCTCTCACCTGCCAGGAGGTCTCTCCATGCACCAGAAAACACATAGAGCCTTATGCAGTCTGAGCCCTGCACCAGCAGCCACTTGGGTCCACATCCAAGCATGGGTCCTTGGGCCCCAGGGCTCCCAGGATGGTACTGGGGCTTGCTGTGTGTGTGCGAGAGCGCAGATGGAACAAGTGGTTGGGGGTGACTGCCAGTACCAGGCTCCACCTGAAACAGGCCCCAGGGGCTAGGGAGGGGGAGCATGCCATCCCTACACATGCGCATGTATAGATGTGTGTCTGCGTGTACACGTGTGCGGAGTGCATGTATACAAAGTATGTTCACACCAGTCCTGTTTTCCTGGCCGTGTGACCTTGTGCTGCCCACGTTCACTAGAACACGGACCGAGAACACCCACCAGACACACTCCTAGGTCTCAGCAGGGTCCCATGCACCTATGCCCACACCCCACACACACAAGGAACCCACCATGGCTCCCCCAGGACCTCTCAGCCTGGCCGGGGCCCTGGCTACACTGAAGGGCATGTTGCTGGAAGGCACTTTTGCACCTCAGGGTGCCGCCCATCCCCAAGAGGCTGGGCACACCCAGAGGTCCTGGGGCCTAGCTCCTCACCCTCTTTGCCCCAGTGGTAACTCTGTCCTCAGTGGGGCTTCTGTCTCCCATGGGGCCTCCTGATCCCACCTCAGCCCAATGAACCACACCTTACATCCTGGGCACAGGGCCAAGTCCTAGTAGCAGCTGGGAAAGCCCTTCACCCTCAGCATGCTGGATGGTTGGCCCACTTCTGCTGCCCCACCATCTGCCCATCACAAGCCTAGAGGGCAATGGCTACCTCCCTACCCACCAGACTGGGCCAACTGGCAGGGCAGGACAGGCTGCCTGACTCCTGCACTGGCAGTCAGAGCAAGGTGCTCCAGGGACCAGGGGTAGCTGCTAAGGGAGCAGAGCCTCCAGGTGCAGGTAGAGACCCGGGGTGGGGCCTGGAGCAGGTAGGCCCTGAGGGAGGGACACGTACTTCTTTTGGGCCTGCCGCTTTCTCCCCCAGCACCCACCTTGAGTGCCTCCTCAGGCACACGGTGCTGCACCCGCTCCAGTACATACATGTTGGAATGTGGCACTGTTAAGAACACAGAACAGGGAAAGCAGAAGACCTGTACCCAGTGCCCCCAGGTAGCCGCTCAGGTCCTATGCAGGTGGTGGGGTTCCTGCCCTTGGGGGTCAGCAATGCCCCCATTGTCAGACTGGTGTTGCATCTGGTATCTTTAAGGTCAAGCTGTGAGGGGGTCCCAAGTTTCCCCAGCCCCCTGTGAACCATCTGCTCAGTGGATGGATAGCAGAGGGTGTGCCCTAACCCCAAGTGGAGGCCAGCTGTGGGCTCCCCTGAACCTGAGGGCCCCCCAGCTGTGACCCTGAGATCCCCAACCTCTTCCAGGGTTCCAGGCCTACTGGCCCTGAGCACCATGGGAAAGGATATCGTAGCCAAAGCGGATGACATCGTTGAGCTTCAGCGTGATGTATTTCTGGTCTGGGATTCGCAGGTCATTCACAAAAGTCTGTAGAGGAACAGGCGGCCATGCAGCTGAGTGGTGGGACAGTCCGGGACAGCACCCAAACTCTGCAGACCCTCTCTGCAACCCAGTCAAGCTCAGGGTCCCACAAGCGGGCCCTGGCTCTATGTGGCCACTACAGACTTCTTGAGTGCTGGCCCTGTACTCAAGGCCAGTGAGCAGCTCAGGGACCTGCTGAAGGCAGTGTGGGCAGCAGAGGAGAGCCTGGCTGCCATGCAGCCCAGGCAAGTAGGGCTGCTGCAGCTGATGGGCAGGTGAGGGAGGAGGGGCCTGAGTCAACCTGGATGGGAGTGCCCTGAGGGGCCTTGAGAGCAGTGCCTTGGGCTTGCTGCAAGCTCACACAGCAAAGGCAGGGTCCTCAAGACTTTGGAGGACCCCCAGCTCAGAAATGTGAGGGCAATGAACCAACAGAACCAGATGGTTTGCCTTCTCACTGAAACAGCATCCCAGCACACCTGTACAACATACAGGGAGATGCACAGACAGCTTCTTCCACGCAGCTCCTCATACCCAGTCAGGGTACCCTGCACAGTTCCTTCCACCTCAGGAAGGCCATTTCCCAAGCCTGAGCAGTCCACACTCCCACGGGGCCAGGACTACCTTCAAAGGCCAAGTCTGGCCAGGGGGGCCCTTTCCAGGGGGCCACCTCAACCCCCACCCCTCCCTGTAGAGCAGTTTCTGGTGGGTCAGGGGCCCAGGGCCGGGGCCAGGACAGGAGCTGAGGGGCAGAGCCATAGCTAGAGGGGAAGCCAGGCAGAACTGCAACACTCACTCCATTGAGACTGCCCAAATCCTTCACCCAGTGCTCATCGTGGTCCTGGTCGTAGTTGATGACGGCATGCTGTTTGTCCACGCTGCGGGACTATAGAGACACACAGGGCACTCAGGCGCTCCATCCTGGGGAGGCAAGTCCAGGAGACAGAGGCACCCATGCTCCCCACAGGCCATCATGCCATCCAACTCCAGCCCCTGGGCCACTGACCCTACCCCACCTACACAGAGTATGTGTTCATTAAAGCCACCCAGCCACGGCGCAGGCCACAGGGACTTGGCAAGACACCAGGGCCACTTCCTCTGCCTCCGTGGCTACCCTGGCACCTCCTACATGACCTCCCTCCTGTGTTCCAGCGTCCTCTCTGGTGGGCCGTGGGAGGTCAGGAACCCGCTGTTCATCCATACAGCCCGTGCCTTCCCAAGGGCAGGTGGGGGTGGCGAGCTCTGGCTCCCCACAGGCCCAGAGACTAGCAGGCAGGGTGCACAGCCTCAGGGTCAAGGGCAAGTGTGCATGCTCAGACTTCCTGAGCTCCTGCCACCTGGCTCCCATGGTCCTACGCCCTCATTTGCCTGTGCCTGTACAAGTGCGTATGCATGCGCGCACGCACACGTACACACGCGCACACACACACACACCTCAGCATGCACACAGGTCCTCCACTCTGGGACTCACCTTCCCTGGCCACCAGCCTACTCAAGACCCCCCAGGACAGTCACTCCAGCTCCCTTACATGTTCACCCCAGCTGTCCAGCTTCAGTACCCCACTTCCCACCCAGATGGAGGCAGGAACAGGGTCACATTCTCCTGGCTCATGTCACCCAGTCCTCAAGGCCGTGGTCTCGGCACAGATCTCCACTGCCTGCCTCTACCCCATGCCACCTATCACCTGGCACCTGCCACTAACCCCTCCACCTGAGAGCCACAGGCATAGCCAGAGCCAAAGCTGGGCAGCTCTGCAGTGGCCAGAGCTTCCCCCAGGGGAGTCTGGGGGCTTGGGCCTGGCCCCCATTCCAGGTCACTCAAGTGCCCCTCTGGGCAGACCTGACTCAGAGTTCAGCCTGGAAGCTGAGAGGACCAGGGGTGCTGGATGGGGCTGGGGACTGCACACAGGCAGTGTCCCACCTCGCCCTGCACACAGGCTTTGTGGGGCACCAGGGATCTGCTCCAGAAAGCCAGCCTGGAGGGCTGAGGGCTGGACTCAGGCCTCAGACCTTCTGGAGCAGTGAAGGCCTAAGGGGTGTGCAAAGGGGTCACTAAAGTTGTCCGGGAGGTCCCAGCAGCTGCTGGCTGAAGGTGGACAGACAGAGATGGGTGGCTTGTCCATCATCTCTGCTGAGGAATGACCCTGAAAGGATGCTGTGGCTGTGTCTAGATGTCCCCCCAAAGCCTCATGCAGTGACAGGTGGGACTCTTCCAGAGGTGGTTGGATCTATACTTGATATTAGCCAAAGGGCCAAGAAGCAATCAGAGGTGGCTGGATCTAGAGTGTGTGAGGCTGGGATTGATGCATGGTGCAGTGCAAGGCTCAACAGCACTAGGATGAAGGATGTGAGTGCTGCCTGCCTTCGCTAAGTAGTCTGGATAAGATGTAAGGAATAGAAAGCGCTGTGGTCATCCCTTGCTTGTTTTGCTACCTTCTGCCTTCATGAGCTGTTTCTTCTCTGTGATGCCACCCTGCCGCGGAGCCTGGCTATTATGGGCTGAAACCTCTTTTGACTAAAAGCTAACCAAACCTTTCCCCTTTAATTTTGGGTGTTGGGTATTTTATCACAGCAAGGAGAGAAAAGTAACTAAGACATGGATGGGTCTTCCAAGTGACCTTTCCAGCCTGGACATGCCTCCCTATCATTGCGATGTCATCAGACTCCTGCTCATACTTCCTGGGTTCTCCCTGACCGGGAAGGAACTGCCCAAAAGTGCCAAGGCCCTCTCCAGACCTCCCTCCGCCTCCTAGGCCACAATTAGACTCTGTCCACACCACACTGGGGCTCCGGAAGCAACACATTCTCAATGGCCTAAGTCTCAGCCCACACAACATCCTTTGCCAGGACTACCACCCTTCTTGTGCCTACTTTCTCTTCTAGCAGATGTTCCACACTGCCTTAGATTCTGAGGCCCTGACCAAATAGTCCCTGCTCGCCCACACACACCTTGGCTATAACGCATGTCCACCCGGAGGCCAACCATCCATGACAATCAGGATTTTGCCCCAGACAGTCCTGCTAGGTTCCTGCTGGATTAAAGGAGTGCTGGGGTCTCAGGGCCCCCTTCCAGCAACCTCCCTCCCAGCCCAGACAGCTCAGGTCAGAAGCAGAGCCCTACCTGGCCAAGCCCACATGCTTATGGCTGAATGCCAGCCCACCCAAAAGGAGGTCCCTAACCCAGGGCTCATGAGGGGCTATGGAAAGGAGCTCCCTGGCACAGATGATCCAAAATGGCAGATGCTCCAAACACAGGGATGGGAGGAGGCAGACTTGGACCCCCTTCAAAACAAAATAAAATGTGTTTCCATGTTCAAGTCTGACGCCCTCTGTGGGGGAGAGCCCTGTCCTGCTGTGATGAGCCTCAAAGGGCCCTATGCCAGGGCTCCTGGCACTCCCTCCTGCCAGCTCATCCCCAGTGTTGCCATGAGGGAGGCCACAGGCACTGGAGCAGGCCGCCAGACTGCTGTGTGTGCACGGCCCTGAAGCCACTCCTGATCAGGATCCCAGCTGTCACATGTGCCACAGGACAGAGTGGGTGAGGCAGGCTTCTGGAGCAGAAAAGTTCCCAGCACTCTGATGATCCAGCAGGAACCCGGCAAGAGTGTCTGGGGACAAGGCCCAGGCCACAGTGGAAGTATGGCTGAGGCAGCACGCTCATGTGTACACACATACAGGCCTGTGCAGACACACACACATGTGCACAGACACACACACACACTTGTATGCACATGCCCACATCACACAGCATGTCCTCACCGGCATGAGCTTGGGTCACGCCTGCCCTGGGATTGGACATTACCACAAGCAAACTGGAAGCCTGCTGTGTGAGGTGAGTAAGGAAGCCCCCACAGCTCTGCCCTAAGGGCCCAAGGCCTGGCCTCAGGCTGCTCTGCCTCCTTCCTGCCCCAGGGCTCTGCCCTCCCACAGCTGCCCTTTTCTGCTAGCCCTGCTCCCCTCCCACAGCTCTGTTTGGTGGCCCTGAACCCCAGCCCTCACAATGCTGCCTTCTTTGCATTTTTCCCCATGCAGATGAGGAGGTAGGCAGAAGGAGAGGGCAGGGGTTGGAGACCACAGGAATATGTGTTGTATAGAGCTGGTTCGGGATGAGGGGACAGATGCGGATGACAACCTCCCAGAGGAGGCTGAGGTGGGCCAGGTGCTGATATGTGGGCAGAGAGAACAGCTGGGGATGTAGTGGGGAGAGAGAGCAACCAGGATGGACAGGCAGATGGAGACCAAGATAGCTGAGGTGAGGACAGGGACAGGATGGGGCTGCCTTCTGTGAGCTGGGGGTGGGAAGCAGTACTCAAGAAGCCAAGGTATGGGGTGAGGGGCAGGATGGTGTGGTGGGTGAAGCCAGGGCAGGGACACCACTGGAGGGGACAGGGTGATCCTGAGCCTCAGCTGCCTTTGAGAAGCTTGGGACAGCTGTGCAGCCAAGGTCAAAGCTGGGGACAGGATGGGCACAGGACAATGTGTATCTCATCTGCCTACTGAACAGAAGCCAAGAGGCTGGAGGAACCTGGAGTGGAGGTCCCAGGAAGAGGCTATGGGAAGAGGGGGGGCAACACATGCAAAGGTCCTGAGGGCTCAGAGGGTGGCACAAAGGGAGGGTACCTGGGAGGCCTAGAGCCAGCCAGGATGGGGTGAGGAGGGCCAGGGGCAGGAACCTGGGGCTGGGTGTGGAGTGGCAGCGAGGACTTCCCTGCAGAGGTGGCCTACAGTGGAGATAGGGAAGCAGGCTGAGAGGTCATAGGGTGGGGGTAGACTGATGACAGGGTGCTGGGGGAATGAGTATAGCCTTCCTGTGTTCTGTCCATGCATGGGCTCCCCAGTCTCATTTTCTCTGTGTAAGATGGAGAAAACTTTTACACAGCCACGCCACCACCTGGGAGCAGCACAGGGGCACCTAGGGCAGGAGCTTCCTGGCTCAGAGACCTAGAAGCTGCCACTGCTCCTAACCTGCTGGGGGCTGTACAACCAACCAGTCTAGACACTAGGATCAAGCTACAGACCCATGTGGCACTGGGATCCCCAGATGACCTCTCCCTCATGTCTAGGCAAAGCAGCAAGCAGCAAGGCACAGAGCTGGATGCAGGACGGGAGGAGCTCCAGCACCTCAGGCTTACCTCAGCTCCTCACCAAGGCCTGTTATTGTTTGTATCTAGATGTCCCCTCAGAGCCTCATGTGGCCAAACGTGGGGAGTTTTCGAGGTGGCTGGATTAGGGTATATGAATATGGATTAAGGGTGTGATACTGGAATCAAGAGTGTGGATAATAGGAGCCCCACCCTTGGTGTGGGTGGCACCAATCAATAAACTTGTTGCCTGGGTAGAATATAAAGGGACAAAAGAAGGCCAGCTTGTTGCTGCTTTGCTGCTCGCTCTCTCCTGCCTGACCTGCTATGGACTGTTTCTCCTCTGTGACACCTCTTCCATGCTGCCCTGTCTTAAAGCCAGCCAACTATCAAATGAAACCTCTATAAATTGTGAGCTAAATAAACTTTTCCTCCTTTAACTTGTGGGTGTAAGGTATTTGTCTCAGCAACAAGAAAAGTAACTAAGACAGACCCCAAAGTGCTACCTCCTCCAAGAGGCCTTCCTGGTCATCCTAGGAGTACAGCATGGCCATCATCAAAACCATGTATGTCATGCCATGCCCTGGGAACAACCTGGCAGGCCTGGCCACAGCCCCTCTACAAGGCTGGGGTTGCAGCCTGTGCTTACCATCTTTGTTTTTAAATAATTACAAATCATCATGAGACCACCTATGTCCTCTAAAAATCACAGGAAATCAACACTCAGAATCCCTAAATAAGCATGGCCATGCATGCCTTGCCAGCTCTGGCACATCGTCTATGCCATCCTTACACTATGGGGGCAAGGCAGCTGTGGGAACCACAAGGCTTTTGGAGCCCTTCACAGAGCACATCTGTGACTCTCACATAGGCCACTGACTTGTCTCTGTGCTCCCCAGGATCTCTGAGTCAAAGGAACCTGAGAGTCTGAGCCCCCCAGCAATGGGCAGAGCAGCTGGATTTGGATCCCTGCACACTGCAGGACTTTTGGGGAGAAGCCAGGACGTGGGGGCTTTGTCCATCAACTGCTATGACAAAATCCCTTTGATTAGGGGATGTGCAAGCAATGGAAAATGTAGATCACAGTGCCAGGCTGGAAGGCGACACCAAGGTGCCCAAGGCAGAGACTGTCTCTGTTTTCAGATGGAGCCTTTAGCAGCGGAAGGGACCATGGAAGGGACAGACAAGCTGCCTCAATCCTTGTTCCCAGGGCACAGATTCCATTCATGAGGACCCTCATCCCCTAATGGCCAGCAAAGGCGTCACCTTTCACACTGCCCCCTGGGGATTAAATTCAACTACTTACATGATTTTAAGGGGCCACAAACACTAGGACCATAAAGAGGCAGTCAGAATATCAATACAACAGAGGTGCCCTGGGCAGAGGTGGGCTAGGACTTGCTGCCCTATAAGTGTACTGTGGCAGCACCCACCCCAGCCTGGGCAAAGCTGCCTCCAGGGAACTGCTATACCCTGGGGTCTGCAGGGACAGCTGGGGCTGCACAGGGGAGCCAAGGTCTGAGCCCACAGCCTGCCCTGAGCACAGACACACCTGTACACATGGCACAGGGACCCTGGAGCCCACCCATGGGCCCAGGGCCTGGGTGGAGCTGCCTGGGCCTGGGGTCCTGCAGCAGTTAGGGGCCCCAACCTTTCTCCCAGCTCCAGTAGTTGCTCACCTGCAGCATAAGCTCACACTCATCGCGCCCCACGAAGATGAGCTCACGCGGGAGCCGATGGCGGGTGCCACTGCTACTCACTAGGAACCAGGAGGTGACACTCATCTTGGTGCTGGTGAGACCCGTCTGGCCCTGGAAGAGGTGATTATCAGAGGAGTGGGGCTCCCCAAGCTGGATCACACACAGACCACTCAAGGCCCAGCTGAGGGCTGCCCTCTGAGGCTCAGCCAGGCCTTTCTGGAAATGCTGGCTCTAGGGTGCTCAGGGCTACAGGGTACCTGTGTCTGTACCCCAGGCTGCCTGCCCTTCCCTAAGCATAGCCCAGGTCCCAGTGCCAGGCCTGGGCATGGCCTGCCTGTCCCATCATGCCCCCTGTGGCCTCCCCACCCCATTCTTGTCTTCTAGGCCCCACTACACTTCGTCCCTTCTCTCTTTAGGTGCCAGGGTCAAGTTGCATGGGACACTGGCAATGCTGCCTGTGTCCAGACCCATGTGTCCATGTGGCCCACCAGGAGCAGCTACAGCATGGCCCATCGGGTCCCCAGGACACAAACTCTGACTCAGAAGGCCCACTTCCCCAGCAGGACACTTGGACTGAACCAAGACAAGGGTGCTGGGGTGAAGGGCTGCAGGGACATAGGTGGAGAGAAGGCTCTGAGACATCACTGTGCCCATCACTCGGAGGAGGCTGGACATCCATTGGTGACCATGTGTGAGACATCAGCAGTTCAGATATCAGGCAGCCCATGCAGTGCCCAAAAGCGGAGCATTGGCAAAGAGGTCTGGTGGGCTAGTGTGGTAGGATAGGCAGGGAGCACCATGGCAGCAAGAGGGCCACTATGGGCCTAAGTGGCAGCCAGGACCAAAGTCACCCTGAGACCAGGCCCTGGCAGCTGGAAGCCCTCTATGCAGCTGTGTGCAGACACAGGCAGCTTGCACACCCAGGGCACTTGCACAGGCAGACATACACTGTAACATACATCCTGCACACTATGTGCTGGCATAGCCTGAGCTGAGGTGGCTGTGACTAGGACACTGAGGCCCTGCACCAGAGGGATTCCTCAGTCCATGAGCCAGGCGGGTTGTGCTGGGAGGGGCTGAGGAGTGTGGTGGCGAGCTCGAGAGAGGTAGGTCTCAGGGGCGGCACTCCAGCTACAGGAACCAGACAGCAGTGCAGGCACAGCAGTGGGACCCAGTCTCACATGCCCTTGAGTGCCCTGTAGCAAAAAAGAGGCCTTTGGAGCCACTGTGAGACCCGGTGCTAAGGGAGAGTCCAGGGCTTGTTCTGAAACCAGGAAGATGCTAGCCTGAGCATGAGGTTTGGACAGGGACTATGCTGGCACACAGGTCCCAAGCCCATGAGATGGCCTGGGGCTCCTGGGTCTCTGCAGCAGGGTCCCATTCATAGCACAGAGGACAGCTGGAATGGGCAGGTAAGAAGTGAGGGCAATGACCCAGGACAGAGGTAAGAGTGGCCAAGGCCAGGTGGGCAGAACAAGAGGGAGGGTAGGGGCACGGCATGTGATAGCCTGGACTTGGATATGTGGGTCAGAGGGTCGGGAAGGACTCTAGGTCCAGGGCAAAGCTGGATGGGAGGGGCATCGCTGAGCTGGAGACAGTCACACAGGGTCCTACACACGGGGTGACCTCACTCTGCCCTTGGGGGCAGGTCCTGTCCTGTAACGTCCATGCTCAGGCCTCAGCTGAGAGCTCTCCACCCAGGTCTCAGTTCCCCTGCAGTGGGCAGAGGGCAGACCAACACCAGGCTCCGCCTACCTGTGATACCACGTGACTGAGTATACAGGTGCCCTACATACCTGGCACAGTGTAGCTGGGACAAAAAGGTGGAAAGATGTAGGAAAACCCACACCAGAAGGAGGTCCATCCAAGCTGGAACCCTCACCATAGGCCCGGCCCTTATGCTGTCCCCAGCCTCCAGAGGGGAGCAGAGGTGTCCTGCAGCACTCACAGCCCAGAGACCCCAAGGCCAACAGAGCCCCACCTCCTGGGAACACCTAACCCTGCTGGGCAGGGGTCTGCTCTCCAATCTGCCATCACCCAGCCAGCAGGCAGGGGACGACCCCGGACGAGGCCGCAGACCCGTTTCACAGCAGAGGAAAGCCTGGCGGCTGTGCATGGCCAGGCCACCGCACCAGGCCCAGGGGAAGGACCACGCTCTCCACAGCCTGCGCCAGTGTGGGCCGGGCTGGCCCGGCCGTTGCTAGGATGGGGTATAACAAACACTCCAAACCGGTCCCCTCTGATGCCGGGCGGCAGGACCACCGCCCGGAGGTGAAGAGGGAGGTGTTGGGGATGGGAGGGCAGGGCGGCGAGCAGGAGCGGCGGAACGAGGCCAGTGGCGGCGAGAGGAGGCCCGGCCGCGGCGGCGCAGGGAATGAGGAGACTAGG
>NW_022900933.1:41368312-41374132 GCF_012274545.1 Fukomys damarensis | reverse complement strand
GGCCGGCCGGGTTCTGCCGGGTCGCGTCAGTGCCCACCGCCCAGACCCCTCTCCTGAGGCCGGGCGCACCTGAGAGCAGGGGGAGCCGCGGGGACTCAGATAGCGGGGGCAGGGACGTCCCTGCAGCCTGGATCAGGTGATTGGACCCCTTCTCAAGGCCAGTGTGGCGCCAGAGGGTTAACGTCGACCAGACCCACTCAGGTAGAGGCTTTACAGGCTGTGGCGTACACTCGGGTAGATGGGGGATTTGAAGGGAGGAGGCCTGGCGTCAGCCAGAGACCTTGAGCCAGAACAGGGGGGTCAGGGGCAGATGTAGCTGGAACAGGAGGAGGGGCTGGGCACTCGGACCACCTCCCCCCTGCTGCGCTGATCGCCGACCCCGCCCCCACCAGCCTCCGAGTGAGCTTGGAATTTCCGGGACTAGTCCATGCTCTAGTCTCCTCTTCCTGGGCTCCTTGCCTGCCCACTTGCCCGCTCTTACCTGCTCATCTGGGACCTGGGCTCCTCCAGCCCCTTCTCCAGGGCTTGCCCTTCCTCTTGGCTTGCCATAGCCTTGTAAATGACCTTTTTAGACCCATTTTTTCTGTGTGCCTTCTGCCAGGACCCTGACTTCCTCCAAGGAAAGGGGGAGGCAGGGATGGTGTCTAGGTTCTGCCTGGAGGCCCAATCGACTGTGCCCTCTCACTGGCCTCGGATACTCAAGCCAAGAGAGCAGTTGTGGGCGTCAGTAGTGGAGTGTTAGTCCTCATGGAGCAGGGACCACAGGAAGGGACAGAAGCCACCTTGGTCCAAGCTAGGAGACCACAGGAATGGAAAGGGAAACCAAGGAGGCATGTGGCTCCAGGTCCCCAATATTGCTCCATAGGTGGAATGCAACTCTAGGTAGTGCTTCAAGATGGTTTTGGAAATGCATGAGGAATTCTCAACTGTACTCATCACCAGAGAGGTGTCAATCAACTCCACAGTGAGAGGCCACCCCACACTCCCTCGGACTGCCTGCTGGAACTGCCTGCCCAAACACAGAGAGTGAAGCAGGAACGTGGAGATACACAAACACTCCTCTGTGTGCACTGCTGTGGGAATATCAGGTCGTGCAGTCATTATAGAAAGCAACGTGCCTGGCAGTTCGCAAAACATTACCATATGATCCAACAACCCTAATTCTGGATATATACCCAAAGGAATTGAAAGTAGGATGGAACAGGTATTTGTGCACCCCTGTTCACCGCTGCACTACTCAAAATAACCAAAAGATGGCAGCAACCACAGTGTCCCCGCAGGAATGAATAAGCAGGGTGTGTGTGAGTGCATGCGTGTGCGATATTATTAAATCTTCAGATGGATAGAAATTCTGACTGTGCTACAGCATGGATGAACCTTGACAAAGACGCTATGCTGAGTGAGATAAGCCAGTCACACAAGGCCGGCTGCTGCAAGACCGAGCCAGAAGGGGCTGGGACAGGATAGAGTCAGGGCTCTCTGGGGACAGAGTTTCAGTTTGGGAAAATGACAAAGATCTGGAGGGGAATGCTGGTGATGGAGCCACAAACTGTCCTTTTTGCCCCGACCTGGTCGTTTCAAATGTTTAGTAAATTGTGTTACAGATCTCTCATTGAAATAAAAAGTGAACTCTGAAGAGGGAAAGGAAAAAAGACTACTCTAGTGCTGCCAGGGAGTTGAACTTGGCACATGACCCAGCGGAATGTTTTGTTACGGGCTGTTCATGGGGCGTGGGAGTTGGAGGTCTGTGTGGCTGCTTCGTGTGTGATCGTGTGGGTGTTTAAAACTGATGAGGGTCTGGGCATTGCTGAATCAAAGGTGCTAGAGAAACTGCTCAGCTGCCTCCTGAAAAACCTGCCATTGTCCCTGTATCCAGTCCTGGCTGGGAAATGAATTCTGTCTGGCCCCCCAAAAAAACTGCAAACAGGCATCAAAGCATGAGACCATTTGATACTCTCAGGATGAATAAGGTTTTCCTAAGCATTACAAAAGTGGAAGCCATAAAAAACATTTTTGAAAAGTGTGAGTTTTACATGGCAATGCACAGATGACATCTTTGAAATCAAGGATGAACAACATCCTGAGGACACATCATAACTCCACACCCGACAACAGGCCGATTCAGCTAATGAATGGAGTTAAAAGACCAATAAGTTTAGCTCCTAGGACAGTGATAGCAACCTTTTAGAGTTTCCAAGGGTATAAATAGGCAGCTGTGGTGCCAGTGATGTAGGTTTGCCACCACTGTCCTAGGAGGATGAATGGCCAGGCCCCGGGCGGTTCAGTAGCTGTTGGTGGAAAGGTGCTTAACTTTGCCCAATTCAGAGAAATGCAGCCTGGTCCCACGCAGAGAGGTATTCCCACAGGAGGCACTTCAGTTGGTAGCAGGAGTTGGGGGACATGGGGGGGGACTTTGTTCCACCCTATCCCCTTAGGGCTACTAGAATTTTTTTCAATGAGGAGTTGTAGTAAAGAATTTGCCTTTTTTTATTTTGGGAGTTCCACAATCCCTGCTCAGGACTTTTGCACTGAGCTACAGCACCCCCCACCCCGCCTTATTAGAGACGGGGTCTTGCTAAGTTAGCCACAATGCTAGAATTTTCGATCATCCTGTCTCGGCCTTAGAGTGCTACTTTTATCATTGATATTGTTTGTTTAATTGGTTATTTATTTATTTAGAGATGGGATCAATTTCACTATGTTGTCTAGCCTCTTTTGCTTTTTTTTTTTTTAACCAGTAATCAAACTCAGGACCTTGCACTTGCCAGGCAGGCACGGTGCCACTGAGCCTTTTGCCCCTGGTCCTTTTGCTGTATTCTTTAGGAGAGAAAGTCAGGAGTCCAGGGGTTCCCCAGGGAATGTGGCAGAGTCGAGTGAGTGTCCAGTAGGCTAGATGGGCTTAGGGACAAGGCTGGTTGGGGCCGGAGTTGGAGCCTGGGACAGAGGCACAGCATGCAGATGTCTCCTTGAGGTAGAGAGAGGACCCAGGGCGTGCAAAGAGGAGAGGAAGGTGGGGTACAGTGGGGATCGGAGGCTTGCACCTTGCGGTCCTTCCACACTGCTGAATTGATAGCCTAGCTGGAAGCTGGGGCTGGGAACCACCTTGCACCACTCTGGGAATGGCAGCTCACCTGCTCCTCACTCTTCCCATGCTCTGCTTTCTAGGGCTTGACTGGAGGTCTCTGGTCAGACTGGTTCTTGAGCTCCAGGAGCAGGGATTGTGGAACTCCTAGGAGCCCTTTGTTTAGATTTCTGCATATGGTCCCTGGTTTCAGCTGGGCCATAAGGTGTGCACCTGTAATCCTGGCAGTCTGAGAGGTTGTGGCACGAGGATCATAAGTGTAAGCCTAGTTGGGACAGTTTAGCAACTTAGTAAAACCCACCCTCAAAATACAAAATAAAAAGGCTAGGAATGTGGCTCAGTGCAAAGGCCCAGGTTCAAGCCCCAGTACTGCACACACACTACACTACACACATGAAGCTTCCAGCCACCAGCAGGGCCCTAAGAATGGGTGCACTCTCTGCCAGCTGAGAAAGAATCTTGGAGCTGGCCCAAGAACCAACAGTGTGCACTATAGGACGTGTGGGTTCCCTAGGCCTGACACCAGTGTTTCCAGTTTTCTGTCCCAGTCTTACGTACCTCTGCCAGTGACCAGAAGCCACAGGTCAGCTGCAGGTGGGAATAGGGCTTTCTGGGTCTGCAGTGTGCTGCCTGTCTACAGGCCTGTCCAGCCCAGGAGAAGGCAGGACCTTCTGTCACCTGTGCCTGTGTGGCTGCCAGAGGCCAAGTCCCCTGTGGCTGGCTAGGCTGTCTGCCTGCTGCCAGCTTGAGTGGCAGGGGCAGGACAGGGTGGCTCCAGCAGGCCTCCCTGAAGCTGGCTCTCTTGCTGCTTCCCTTCTGGGACCCAGACCTCTGGGTTCAGCCCCAAGCCCAGATGTCTGCAAAGAGAAGGACAGCTGGGACACGCTGTGTTCCTGCTCTTCACCCACGGAGACTTGATTCGTTAGCCAGAGAATGAGATATGGCTCACCTCTGTGGACCTCATGTCTGCTCTCTGCTTCCACCAGTGATGGTGGCTGCCTACCCCAGTGCACTTCACCCCTGTTCCTTCCAACCCAGAGGGGCTTTCCAGCCAAGGGAAGAGCTCTTGGCCTCAGGAACAGTGAGCTGGGTGTGCGCACATGACTAGTTCCACGCCAGAGAAAAGCAAGGGGTAGGATACCTGTAAGATACCTGCCTCTAAGAGTGCCACTCCTGCCCCGAAAGAGGGGGGCATGTGTGACACTGCCTTGCATTTGCTGCCTTTGCTGGGCAATGTATTGATGCATACTGCTGAGCAGCCATTTCATGACCAAGAAGAAATGACCTGGGACCTGGCAAAGGCAAATCCAGGTCCCTGCCACACCAGCAAATTCCTTGCTCTCACTAAATGAACATGCAGATGCTCTCTGTTGTTTAAACTGTCTGTGTTGGAGGTGGTGTTAACTGCAGCCACTTTGGAGGAATGTAGCACAGTGTGTTACCTTGGCTTCCTCCAACCCTGCTCTTGGGGTGCTAGTAATGCATGCTTCTGTGAAGGGTGAATCCATGCATCCACTTAGTGATGAGCAGTTTCTGGCAGGACCAAGGATTGAACCCAAGGCCTTTGTACTGAGCTACATCCCTAACCCATTTTTAAATTTTGAGACAGAGTCTTGCTAAGTTGCCTGGGTTGAGTTTGAAGTAGGAATCCTTCTGCACTGGCCTCCCACAGTGCTGGGATTGAAGTTATGTGACACTCAGCCTGGCTTACATATCTGCTCTTAAATTAAAATGTGTTTGCCCTGCCTTCCATCTCTCCTGTAGTAGTCATGGCCACTGGCATGGGCCAGGCCCTATCCAGGAAAGACTTTTCTTTAGGGCTGGTGGAGTTAGGAGGCAGATCTTTAACACTCCTCCAGGAAGGACTGTATACTCTTTGCATTTGACATTACTGTAATGAAATACCCACAAGAGGCTACTTTGTGAAGAAAAGAGGTTTGTTGGGGCTTGAAGTTCTGGAGGTCTGGTCTGGGGCTTGGTGCACACACATGCGTACCATTCTGGTTTCTGTCCATATGTGTGTGGGGAGGTTGTTTTTTTGTTTTGTTTTGTTTTGTTTTGTTACTAGCGATTGAACTCAGGTCCTTGTGCTTGTGAGGCAGGCGGCAGAACCACTGAGCTAAATCCCCAGCCTGGTTTCTGTCCATATAAAACCACCAGAATTACATCATGGGCTCTGCCACCTCCTAATCACCCCCTAAAGGTCCCGTCTCTAAACACTGCAGTTAGATTGCATTTCTACCCTTTGAACAGCTCACAAGGGACCAGAGTAGAAATTAGGCACAGATACACTGGGCCAGAGACTCGCTCATAACAGAGGAAGAAGGTAAACTCAGAAGAAGAAGAGGGATGTTTAGTAAGTGGTGCCAGCACATCTCGACAGCATCTATGAGACTAAATTTGTATCACGTGCACATGGTAAAGCAAGATTGATAAGCAATGAGATGCAAAAATTAAAGGAGTAGAAAACACTAGATAGCACATAGGCTCTCAATGTGGAAAAGAACTGAAAGCCAGTGCCTGGGCCCCCAGGGAAAAGTGCACACAGGGCCGGGGATTTAGCTCAGTGAGAACCACCTGCCTTGCAAGCACAAGAACCTGAGTTCGATCCCTGGTACCAAAAAAAAGTGGTGGGGGCCAGGGTTTAGCTCAGTGGTTCAATGGCCTGCCTTGCAAGCACAAGGACCCGAGTTCAATCCCCGGTACAAAAAAAAAAAAAAAAAAAAAAAAAAAAAAAA
>NW_022900933.1:41364123-41367521 GCF_012274545.1 Fukomys damarensis | reverse complement strand
CGAAAAAAAAAAAAAAAAAAAAAAAAAAAAAGAAAAAGAAAAACGCACACAGCAGGCACTGCACTGGGCTGGGGGCCAAGGCGCAGGCAGTTGACTAAACAGTGTCCGACTTTTGTGGGAAAAGAGGCTCTAGACAAACTCTATAATATAAAGGTGATAAGTTGGGACAAATAAATATTGGCAAAACAGTCAACAGACATATGATGAATATCCATGCTATAGAAAAGCCTCTTGGAAATTTGTAAGAGATGGAGAGAGAAATGGTCAAGTGTAAGAAATCTGAACTGGGGAATGACAAACCCACTCAAAAGAGATGGAGAAAAGCTTTATTGGCTGGCTGGCCCAGTGGAGTTAGGTGCTCTGTAAAGACCTGGGCCCTGAAATTAAAAAGTTGGGGAAATTTAGATGGTAGTTTAAGTTGGGGTGTGCGTGAGATGAGTGATGATGTGCCTGTCTTGATGTTGGTTTTTCTTTAGGAACAGGGTATTCACATAGCAAAACACAACCGGATGCATATTGTGAATGTTGACACTGATGGGATACATTTTCCTGGCTAACAGAGGACATAACAGAATACATACAATGAATACTAAAGTTAACAGGCCATACATATATATTCTGTGGTGGCTTACGCTGTGATTATATAAAATACCACTCACTGGGAGGAGTTGTGCATCTGCCTGTTTCTGAGGAAATAGGGACAAAATAAGGGCCTGTGAGAATTTTTGGGGCTTGAAGGCCTGAAAGTTTAAAACTTCTGCATTATTTCCCCCTTTTGATACCCCTTTACTGCATAGCCTCAGAGGGCATCACTTGTGGTTATGGGGTCATAGCCTGAATAAGTTTTTATTGGCAGTTGATTTGGTTAGAGCTTGGGCCCAATTTTGAAGGCAGTCAATTAATAATCTAATCAGGGCCAGAGATTTAGCTCAGTGGCATCACACCTGCCTCACAAATGCAAGGTCCTGAATTTGATCCCTGGTATTAAACATTTTTTTTTAATCAAACAGGGACCAAAGAGCAATAAGAGTTGTAGACAGCTAAGGGGCCCAAGTGAGGGAAGGAATCACATGGTCTAGTTTAACCCAAAAAGGGACCAAAATCCTCCTTGTGAGTTGTCCCTTAGCTGTCAGCTTCTTTCAAATCTTTAACTTTTTTTTCATTATTTAGAGAATACTTTATTAGTTTCTGTAACCAAACCCAAGTAGATATGACCTTAGATATTTAGTACAATGCATTACCCCAGTACAAATGGAAAAAAAAATTTAAAAATTAACATTTCTAGACCAATATGGCTGTCCATTTCTGTACAATGTAACAAACAAAGAAAAGAATAATATCCAGAAAACAGCAAAGTTCTGTTGCTGTTGTGGTACCTGGCACCATTTTTTTTATTAGCATCTTAATCATCATCTGGAAAGAGAACATTCTAGAGTAATATCATTAAATATAGCTCTGATAAAGCACAGTCACTACTATGTATCATAAAGCAGGTACAAGATATTTTACATTCACAGAGGTATGATACAGTCTACATCAATGACACTAGAATCAGTTTTGGTTTGAAATTTGCTTTGTCTGCAAATAAGATTGCTACCCCTATTTTTTTCTGGGCTCCTGTCTCATGGAGAATTGTTTTCTATCCTTTCACTTTCAGTCTATGGGCTTGTCACTACTATGTATCATAAAGCAGGTACAAGATATTTTACATTCACAGAGGTATGATACAGTCTACATCAATGACACTAGAATCAGTTTTGGTTTGAAATTTGCTTTGTCTGCAAATAAGATTGCTACCCCTATTTTTTTCTGGGCTCCTGTCTCATGGAGAATTGTTTTCTATCCTTTCACTTTCAGTCTATGGGCTTCTTTTTGCACTAGGTGTTCAAATCTTTAACTTTTGATGTAACTATTCCAGATTGATCAACAAAATAACAGCATTCTTCATTTAAAAATACAGAAGTTCCTCTTTTCTCTGCAGTGATGAGGTCCAGGGCCTATCTGTTCTGGAGAGGACCCTGGCTAACAAATTATTTGTTGTTGTAATGTGGCTAGAGAATCTGTAATCTGATCTATGTCCAATGATAATTCTTGGGATAGCTTGTAGTATAATCCCACAGAGGACCTAATTCCTCCTATTCCTGCTCCTACCCCAGCATCAATGCTGGGCTATATCTGTACAGATGTTAAGACTGCTGTCCTTTTCCTGGAGTTGGGGGCTAAGACATAAGCTAACTCGGGGTCGGTATAGACTGAGATTTTGGGGTGAGAAAAAGTTTCAGGCAGATGTCTGCCCAACTGGGCTGTAGGCACTGGCAGAAGGCATCTCCACACAAAAAGAAGACTCCAGCTGGGTTGCACTGGGTCATGTTACTAGGCAAAGTTAGGTTTTTAGAGCAGAGTGTTGGGGATAGGTTTCCTGGTAGGGTCGGATCGGCAGGGGCTTTTGTACTGAGGACACAGGTCAAATTGATGTCTATGGAGCCTAAATAGATTTGCCTGGCAATGGGTCCAAGGAGTGTATCTGTAGGGTTGGTGAAGTTTGATTTGGTTGAGTCCCTCCTATTGGAATGGGGATCCCCATGTAGGCTTCTTTGTGGAGGGAAAAACGCATCCAACAGGAGGTATTATGGACACTTTGTTGGTAAGGGTCAAAAGAGCTATTAAGCAACTTCTCAAGATGAGGTGGGGGGCCCTTTGGTTTGATCAGCTAGTGTAAGCCAAGTAGATCCTTGCAATGGTATTATTTTTTGGCTTGATTTGTTTTTATTATTTTAACTACCTTTTCTTGGGTTTTTCTAGCTTCCATACTGTAAAGCCATCTCTAACACTTTGGAAGCAGATTGTTTCATCTTGTCAGTACAGATTGATCTTCAACCTATGACTTGGTCAAAGAAGTAACACTTTCCATTTTGGGTACAAGGTCAGATTGACTCAAAACATGAAGATACCATAGTTCCATAGACAGTAAACTCTGAGTACTTCTAGATCCCCATCCACCTATTCTAGATCCTTGGCAGGATTATAGGCAGGGGTTGTTTTTTATGTAGCCCCCAATGGGTGGGAAGGAGGATGGAATGAGCAAAGTTAGGCTGATCATAGTGATAGGATGCGTTATAAAAGGCACTGAATAGAAGTTAAACACCCGGGCCAGGGATACAGCTCAGTAGCACCATGTCTGCCTTGTAAGTACAAGGTCCGTTCGATCCTCAGTACCAAGAAAAAAAAATAGAAGAAGTTAAACACCCAATATAAATTATAAAACAGGAGGCTAGGTGAGTCCTCTGGGTGAGTGTCTAGTCACTAGATGTGGTTGTGGCAAGACCAATGGCCAATATTAAGGTTAGCAGACCTAGGAGGCCTGGAAACCAGGGATGGCGATACATAGGACAGTATAT
>NW_022900933.1:41355460-41363910 GCF_012274545.1 Fukomys damarensis | reverse complement strand
ATATATATTCCTTTTTTTCAGTGTCCTCAGGCTTCAGTGTAGACTGGGCAGCTTCTGGGGTTGACTAGAGCAGGGAGGTTGTCTGGAAGCTGGTCAGGAATTTTGAATCCAGTGTTGTTTGGTGGAGGCCTTTTGCAGTGGAGTTGTGTTCTCAAAGGTTTTTACCCAGGCTGGAGAATTGGGCAGGTTAGGCCCTCTTAATGCAGGTGTAGTGGTCCAGGTGTTGATTCCTGTAACTTTGATAGTGGTGGGGGTGGCAAATACACATAATAAAGTCCTAGACAGATTGGTTTAGGGGTGGTCTTTTTCCAATCTTTAACCTCCACTGAAAGGGACTTGCAGGACTTCCCATAGGAATAGGGGTTCTTTCTAGCACATTTTTATTGATTTGTAAGAAAAATTTTCCTAACACTTGTAGTTCTAAAGTCACGTATTATCCCCTAGTTGTCTAATGTCTCCTCAGAAGTGTTTAACGATAGGGGGAGGCTTTCCATACATTATTTAATAAGATGAGTAAACTGGTCTAGGAGTGCATCTGACTCTGAGCAGGGCCAGCAGTAACATGTCTGGCACCTATTTCTTGGCAGTACTTAGTTAAGACAGTCTTGAGGGTTCCATTCATGCATTTTACTTTCCCTGAACTTGTAGCCTATAGGCGGTGTGAGGATTCCATTTAATCTTTAGCATGTCAGCTAAGCTCTGGACAGCCTCTGCCACAAATGCAGGCCATTGTCACTCCTTATTAACAAGGGAAGTCTATAACAGAATGACTTCTTGAGGAGGAGTTGAACAACTTCTTGAGCTTTTCCCGTCTTGGTTAGTTTGGCTTCAACCCACCCAGAATAAGTGCACACTATGACTAATAGGTATTTATGTCTGAAGCAGGGCTTCATTTTGATAAAGTCTCTCTGTAAATCTTCAAATGGGGATGTACCTGTGTTTTGAATTCCTGGGGGTGGTAGCATCTCTGGCAAGGGCTGTTGTGGGCACAGGTCTTACATCTTTGACAGACTGTGGCACAGACTGAGGGGAGTCTTGCTTTATAGTAGTATCTCTTTAAGAGATTGTCTAGCTTTGTTTTTCCTAAGTGTGTCTTTTCATGGGTTTGTAAAACAAATGGGTAAGCACTGTGAGCCGGAATGAAGATTCTGGCACCTGGCAGTGTGTAGAGGCCTGACCCCATCCTGAGGGCCCCTGTTCTTGAGCCCATAAATTCTCTTCTAGTGAGTAACAGCCAGGATTGTCCTTTGCATCAGGTGTGTCTACAGCGGTTGAAGGCAGTCCCAAGATACAACTTTATAGTCTTTTATGAAGGCCTTTTCTTTAGTAAAAAGCTGTCTATCTGTTGGTCTGGTTTCTGGGTAGCCATTTGACCGCCTTTAAAAACTGCAGGGGTAAACTGGGCATGGTGGTGCACACCTGTAATCCCAGCACTCAGGCTGAGGCAGGAGATCGCTGTGAGTTCGAGACCAGACTGGACTACACAGTGAGTTCCAGGTCAGTCTCAACTATGTAGTGAGACCCTGTCTGAAAACAAAAAACAAAACAAAACAAAGCAAAAAAACTGCAGGGGTGCAAGGACATTGAGTCTAGTCTGTCTGGCAGCTCCCCTGGCTGTTTGATTAGCCAATCAGTTTCCCTTTGTAATAAGATCTTGTCCTCTTCGGTGTCCTCAACAGTGCATGATGGCTACCTTTTTGGGTTCCCAAATTGCCTCTAGGAATTGGAGTATCTCCTTTTTATTTTTAATCTCTTTTCCCCTGATGTTAGAAGTCCTCTCTCTTTGTATATTGCCCCGTGGACATGAACAGCGGCAAAGCTGTACTTTGAGTCACTATAAATGTTGACAGTCTTTCCTCGAGCCCATCAGAGGGCTCAGATGAGGGCCCAGAGCTCTGCTCTCAGTGCTGACCCCCTCTAGGAAGGCGCTGTCTCAATGACCTGGTCAGTCGCTCTCCATCCAGCACGAAGTTGCTGCCATCAGTGAACAGGGCGACATCTGGGTGAGGCTTTGGCTCCAAGGTAAGGTTGGGTTAGCAGGAGAACAGCTGTCAGTGACTTCTTCGCAGTCATCGTCTGGTTGGGCCTCCTTAGCAGGCACAGAAGTGGCTGGATTTAAGGACCATATGGTCTCTAAGGTGACTGGGATTTTTATAGAGTAGCCCTTGCTTCTGGGCCATTCTGGAATTTGAAAGCCACTTATGTCCTTGATTGTTCATCAAGGTGTAACCGAGTGGAGGCCTTTTACTCGAAGGCTTTGTCCCACGGTCAGTTTGTCTCTTTCATGAGTCACAGCTGCTGCCAGGGCATGGTGACAGGCACCATCCGGCCACCACAGTGTCCATTTGTTTGGACAGGTAGGACACTGGCCTCTGCCAGGGTCCTGCAGTTTGGATTAGGACTCTTAGGTCTACATGGTCTTTTTCATGAACAAAGAGGTTAAATTCTTGGCTTATATCTGGTAACCCTAAAGCAGGGGTACTGATAAGTTGATCTCTTTGAAAGCAGATTCTTGCTGATCATCCCATTGTAAAGGCTGCCTTTCTGGTCCAGTGAGGGCAGAGTAGAGGGGCATGGCTTTCTCAGCAAATCTCAGAATCCAAATCCTGCAAAATCTGGCCACCCCCAGGAATTCTCAGAGTTTTCTTTTGCTGGCCGGCATGAGAAGGGAGCAGATAACTTGTTTTCTTTCAGGTTCTAGAGCTTGGTGTCCTTTAGTGATGATAAATCCTAAGTATTGAACAGAAGGTGGACATATCTGGGCCTTTTTCCAGGAGACTTCGTAGCCAGTCTCTAGAAGTAACTGGAGGGGGGCTATTGTTTCCTGCCAACAGTCCTCTTCAGTTTTATTGGCTAGCAAGAAATCATCTACATGCTGTAGCAGGGTACAGTTCAGTTTTTCTCCTGGGAAAGCAGCTAGATCAGCAGCTAGAGCTTCTCTGAACAGAGTGGGGGAGTTTTTAAAGCCCTGCAGGAGTCTCGTCCAAGTAAGTTTTCTTTTGTCCTGTGTTATGATCTTCCCACTCAAAGGCAAAGAGTGGTTGGCTCTGGGGGGCCAACTGTAGGCAGAGAAAGGCATCTTTGAGGTCTTGGCAAGTAAGCCAGGCTGCCTCTGCCTCTGGTGAGAGCAGACTCAGTGAAGTACATAGGTCAGGCACAACTGGGTGGATGGTCACCACAGCAGCACGGACAGCTTGGGGGTCCTGTACCAGCCGGTAACTCCCATCAGCCTTTCTAACAGGCAGCAGGGGAGTGCCCCAAGGGGATTGACAGTCTTTAAGGAATTTGGCCTTTCAGAGGTGGTCGGTATGTTCCTGGATGCCAAGTCGTGCCTCTCGAGGCACGGCATACTGTTTGAGTCTGATGGAACTAGCTCCTGGCTTGAGGTCTAGTATAATTGGGGCCCAATTTTGGGCTAGTCCTGGTGGGGACTTTTCAGCCCAGACTTCTGGAAAGGCCTTGAGGAGATCAGAAGGGTTTACTTCTGTTTGATCAGTGCTATGTAGTCTCTGTTCCTCCCTGGGACCACAGCTGATAAGACTAGGCTTTTCTGATCCCTAAGGTCAGATGGGCTGTCCCTTCAGATGTGAACGTGATGTGACCTCTGAGTTTGGTTGACAGGTCTCATCCCAGTATAGGAATGGGACAGTCAGGCACATAGAGGGATTCATGAACCATTTCGCGTCCCCTCAGGTGGCAGGCTCGAGGCTGGCAGAGACCTGGTGGCCTCTATGATAGTAGCAGTTCTATCTGTGAGGGTGCCACTGGAGTAGTTACCATAGAATGGGCAGCTCCTGTGTCAGTCAGGAAGTCACTGGTGGGCCCCCAACTGTCACTTTGACCATGGGCTTCAGGGGCCAAGAGTGAGGGTGCCGGTCTGTGCTAATCTGAGTCTACTTCAGCAAGTCTGATCAGGTCTGGGATTGTAGGCTTGGGGTGGTAACAAGGACCAACGTGACCATCAGTCTTTTGTTTGAGCATGGCCCCTTTCACTCAGGACATTCATTTGTCCAGTGTCCAATTTCTTTGTAGTAGGTACATTCATCTGGACATAGGGAGGTTGGTTATTGGTTTACCCCCTTGTGCAGTGGTCCTGGTCTTCCGGTCAGATCTGGTTTTCCTAACATAGCTGCGAGGAGTGGGACCTTTTGTTTCATCTTTTTCTCTGCTTCTCGATGGGCTTCCCAGTCTCTGTTGGCAAAAACTTTCATTGCCAGTTCAAGTAATTCTGTGGCTTTCTTGCCAGCAAAACTGTCCAGTGTTTGGAGCTTGTGTTGGATGTCAGGAGCAGACTGGGCCACACATGCAGAGTTTACCATGTGCTGATTTTCAGTCGTCTGGATCAAATGGGTGTAGATATAAAATACTTCACATAGTCACTCAAAGAAGTCTCCGGAATTTATCAGGCTTTTGTTGCACAGAAGCAGCTTTGGACTTGTTTGTAGGCTTTTTGGCAGCTACACGAACACGGTAAAGGAGGGCCCCGAGATCCCTGGTGAGGCCTTTTTGTCCCCAGGTAGTGTGGAAGTTCCAATTTGGTCTGGCCTTGGGAGCCATGCATTTGGCCCACACTGCTGCACCTTGGCAGGCAGGGGCTGTATCTTGAGGATGTCTCCCAGCCTTGATGACAATTCTGCACCTCTCCTCCATGTTGAACCAGGGCATTAGAGCAGCTGACGGCAGTCATCCCAGGTAGGCATGTGGGTCTGGAATATGGACTCCACAAGGTCTATGATCACTTGGGGCTTTTCACAATACGATGGAGCGTATTGCTTCCAGTTGAGGAGGTTACTTGTGGTAAATGGTTGGTAATAAAGGGTGACTGGTCTGGGTTGTTCAGAGCCATCTTCCAGGGTGGTAGGTAGATTGGTAACTGGGCAGCAGAGCACCAAGCAGATCTGAGATGTCAGATGTCCAGATCTCTGGAGAAGTGATCTCTTCACCACACAAAACAGTGGAGGAGTGGGGGCCTCAGTTAGAAGCAATGGGTACAGGAGAGTTGGCAGGACATGGAACTGGCATCAGTGTAGGGGGCATTTTGGAGTGGCTGGAGACAAGGCTGCTGTCTGACAGGTGGTGACTCAGAGACGGGGGACTGAAGGTCAGAAGTGGTGGTGAATTAGGGTGGTGGGCTCTCTGGCAGACAGGAGTGGGTAATGGAGGTGCAGATGGTGGCTCAAGGGCTTAAGATGGCAGCAGATAGTGCTTCTCAGTTGGGTCCTGATGAATTAGCTTTTTTAGGGCCTTAAACAGTGGCTACAGTTGTGGGCCAAACAAACTTGACTCTGTCCCTTCCCACTAATGCAGAATTGAACCCACTGGGTGAGAGTCTGAGCCATTTTCAGCAAATAATTAATATAGGGGAAGTGGTCAGGGTGCCCAGGCTGCCTGGACTGTGGGGACGTCTAGAGTCCCTTCTGCTGGCCACCCAATGTTAAGCTTGGGCCACTCTACCTCACAGAAACCCTTCAGTTTGGAGGGTTTCATCTTAATTCCATAGTCTCTACTAAAGCCTTTCCTAAAGTGGGGTAACATACAGTCTAACACATTGGCTTGCTCTGATTATTTTCCATAGTGTGTGCTGTATGTGGTGCCCTTGAATGGCGTCACAACAGACAAAGGGTGGGTGCCTCCTAATGGAGACCACTCAGGTGTCAGCCTGGCTGCACCCCTCACAGAGACTTAGGTGGGGATTTAGGCTTGCTTTGGCTGAGGTTCACAGGTAGCCCCACTGGGTCAGCCTCCTATAATGGGAGGTGAGTCACCGGTGTGCCTTATAGTGTCACCACAGAAATGCAGGATAGGACCAGATCAAGCTCCTTGGTCTCGACCAACCATGGAGCCCCAGACCAGTGGAGGAGGACCATGCCCAGTTGCACACACTCACACATTCACCAGTCACTCAGAGGTTAAAACATTCCTCCTTTTCCACCCACAGAAATGGACAATGGGCAAGACACCAACCGATTTGTCCATCACCAGCCAGTGCCCTTGTGGCTATATTTCAGGCTCCTCTTAGCACTGGCAGCCCAGTGATCCTGGCTGTCACTGCATTCTTGCCCTATGACATATGAGGTGGCCCTGGTTTCGCTGTTCAGGACTCCATACTTGTGTACCCTGTGCACGCCCTGTGCACCCCGACCTGAATCAGGAATGCGATGTCTGTCTTACTCACACACAGGCACTCACAGGTTCAACCAAGCAGAGACATTTCCTCCACCTTAGGGAGATTCCTGACTGAAGTCTCTGGCCTGAGCCTCTGAGAGGTGATCAAGCTCTCCTTCAGTCCAACCAATAGGCTTGACTGGGCCGAAATGAGCCTCCAGGTTTCACCTTATCCTATAGTCCCCAGGCTTTCAGTCTGCCTCTTCTCCTGAGTCAGGTCAGGTAAGAGGTAAACACAGCTATAGGTCACCCTCCTCTGATGAAAGAGATACTGTCAAATAGGGCAGAACTGCACCATCCCCTTCCTCGAGAAGGGTTCCCTCTCCCGCTCTCTGACTCTGAGCTGATGGCTCAAAGGGCCAAGATGACTGGCTTTCCCAGTCAGGGAACCAAATGTTATAGGAAATCTGGACTGGGAAAGACAAACCCACTCAAAGGAGATGGAGGAAAGCTTTATTGAGCAGATGGAGGAAAGGTTTATTAAGCAGTCAGCCCAGTGGAGCTGGGTGACCCGTAAAGACCTGGGCCCCAAAATTTAAAAGTTGGGGAGCTTTATGCAGTAGTTTAAATTGGGGCAAAACCAGGATATTCACATAGCAAAGCACAACAGGATGAAAAACACAAGAGGATGTGAAGTTTGAGGCTAACTGGATACATTTTCCAGGCTGATAGAGGACAGAATACGTATCATGAATACTAAAGCTAACAAGACATACACAGATATTCTGTGGTGGCTTCTACTGTGATTTATAGAAAGTACCACGCATTGGGAGGAATTGTGCATCTGCCTGTTTCTGGGGAAAGAGGAACAAAATAAGGACCTGTAAGAATTCTTAGGGCTTGAAGGCCTGAAAGTTTAAAACTTCTGCATCAAAAGGGTATCTAAAAACAACAACAAAAAAGGGCGTCAATAAGCAACTCACACAGGAGCAAAGCTGAAGAGCTGGCGACAGGAGCAGACAGTCCAGTCCTGACCCACTAGTGTCTCAGGCACTCTCTCGTCACTGGGACGCAATGCTGACTCCGAGACTTTAAGGAGAGATTTATTTTGGCTCAGGGCTCCTCCGTAGCTGGGTGGCTCTGGGGCAGAAGCAGAGGGAACTGACCAGACGGAAGGGAGGTGCAACCCTTCCAGGCCACGCCCCAGAGGCCTCTCCAACCACACCCCACTTTCTAGAAGCAAGTCCAATATCTCACCACCAAGATTCAGTGCCTTTCAAAAGCTCCACCGATGAGGCCTTTGGAGACATTCTTGACCTACATCATTATAGCCACTGTGGGAAGCAGTCTGCCAGCTGCAAATACATTAAAAAGACAAGTAGACATTGACCCACAATCTCAATTGAGAAGTTTTGCCACACAGTATTATTTGAAATGGCAAAAAGACAAAAACAAAGCAAAACAAAAACAATGACAGAAACAAAACAACTGTGGTACATAACATGAATGTAAGTAAACATCTCCTTCACCTACTGGTGCAGTCAATAATTACATATGCCCGACAGTGTTATAAGATCCAAGAATATGGTGATAAACAGATCAAAGCTCTGCCTTTTATGGAAAGTCTGTTGAGTCAGAACATAGAAATAAACAGCTATAATGAAAATGTTAGATAATGGCAAGTACTTAAAAAATAATTCGGGAGAGAAAAGGAAATTAAGAAAGCAATTCCATTGTCCTAATCACTTTCCTCACCACTGGGATAAAATTCCCCTCACCTACAAGTTAAAGGAGGAGAGGGAGACTGACTTTGGCTCACACTGTAGAAGTTTCGGTCCTTTTGTGGTTGGTGGTGTGGTAGAGGCCCTGGTGTGGAGGAGTGTGGCTAGTGTCATGGCGCTGGGAAGCAGAGGGAAGAGTGGGGCCGGGGAGGGAGATGGAGTCTTCTGGCTCACGGCCCAGTGGCCACCTCTCTGGACCAGACCCACCTCCAGCACTGTAGACTCCAAAATCTAGTTAGCTCCCATGAGTCCCACCTCTGAGCACAGAAGGCTTTGGGTGGACATTCAGATATATAGCATAACATCCATTATCATCTAAAATAATCAAATACCTAGAAATAAATCTCACAAAGAGGTGAAAGACTCATGCAAGAAATTATAAAATATTGCTGAAATTAAAGAAGAGATAAATGAAAAGAAATCCCATGTGCATGAATAGGAAGACTAAACATTGTTAAGATGTCAATACTACCCAAAGTGGTCCATAATTAAATTCAGTCTGTATCAAAATGCCAACAACTGGGCCAGGGATTAGGCTCAGTGGTTCCACTGCCCCTTGCCGAT
>NW_022900933.1:41349449-41355371 GCF_012274545.1 Fukomys damarensis | reverse complement strand
CCACTGCCTGCCTTGCCGATCCCTGGTACCAAAAAAAAAAAAAAAGCCAACCATTGTTTTTTACAGAAATAGAAAAGCTAATCCTCAAAAGCCGGGTATGGTGGCGCATGCCTGTAATCCCAGCACTCAGGAGGCTGAGGCAGGAGGATCGCTGTGAGTTGGAGACCAGCCTGGGCTACATAGTGAGTCCCAGGTCAGTCTCAACTACGTAGTGAGACCCTGCCTTAAAAAAAACAAAAAAAGAAAAGCTAATCCTCAAATTCACACAGAATTGCAAAGGATTCAAATAGTCAAAATAGTTTTTAAAATTAAAAGATAATGTTGGACCCACTTATCCCAACTTCAAAGCATATTATAGCCAGGTGGGATGGCACATACTGCAATCCTGGCTACTCAGGAGGCTGAGGCTGGATGATCCCAAGTTCAAGGCTAGGGACCAAGGATTTAGCTCAGTGGTTCCACCACCTGACTTGTAAGCACAAGATCCTGAGTTCGATCCCCAGTACCAAAACAAACAAACAAACAAACAAACCGAGTTCAAGGCCAGCCTGGGCAACTTAGTGAGACCTATCTCCAAACAAAAATATAAAGGATATTTATATTTATAAATAAATATATTTGTATTTATGCTGGAGCTATAGCTCAGCATTCCCTAGGTTCAATCCCTAGTACTGCCAAAACAAACAAACAAACAAACAAAAACAAAACCACTTATTATTAAAACAGTGTGCTGGTATAAAGACAGACATGGAATAGAATAGAATCCAGAAATAAACTTTTACATATATGGTTAAGTGATATTTGACAAAGAGGCCAAAACCCTTCAATGGAAAAAAGAGTCTTTAACAAATGGTGCCAGGGAAATTGGATATCTGTATACAAAAGAATGAAGTTGGGGCCCTCACCTTACATCATATTCACAAATAAACTGAAACTGGATCAAAGACCTAAACTTAAGAGCTAAAACTATAAAACTCTTAGAAGAAAACATGGGTTAAAATATTCACCACCTTGAATCTGGTGATGGCTTGTTAAGTGTGACACAAAGTACAATGAGCATAAGAAAAAATAGATAAATTGGACTTCTCTGTAATTAGAAGACTTTGTTCATCCCAGGACATTATCAAAAGAATGAAAGGGCAATCCACAAATGGAAAAAATATTCACAGACCATTTGTTAAGGGTTTAATAGCCAGCATATATAAAGAATGGCTGCAGTAAAACAACAACAAAAATCTAATTAAAAACAAAGGACTTGAATAGACACTTCTGTGCAAAAGATGTATAGATGGCCTCTGAGCATGTAAAAATGTATACCTCCAGGAGTTACTGGGGAAATGTAAAGCAAAACACAATCAGATACTTTACATGCTATTTTTCATCAGGAAACAACAAATATTAGTGAAAATGTGGAGACCTCGGGACCATTGTGAACTCCTAGTGGGGATGTACAGTGGTACAGCCACAGTGGAAAACAGGTTAGCAGCTCCTCAAAAAGTGAAACACAGCTGGGGATGTAGCTCAGTGGTAGGACACTTGCCTAGCATGCTCAAGGCACTAAAAGCAACAACCACAAAGTGACACAGGGCTAGAGATTTAGCTCAGTGGCACCATGCCTGCCTGGCAACCACAAGGTCCTGAGTTTGATTCCCTGTTGGAGGGGTGACACAGAATTACCGGTATAATTCAGCAGTTCCACACTGACATATGCAGATATACTGAAAAAAACGGAAACAAGGACTCACACAGATGATTACATGCCAGCATCCATAACAGGATTATTCACAATACAATGGCCAACATGCGGAAAAAGCTGTGTGTCCATCAGCAGGAAAGTGAATAAACAAAATGTTGCCTAGCATGGAAATGGAATGTTCTTCAGCCAGAAAGGAATGAGGCTGCGACACACCCCACGGGTGAGAAAGTCTTGAAGACACTGTGCTAGGTGAAATGAGCCAGATGTGAAAGCCTGTGGCTGTCTGTTCCATTGGTTGAGGCCTCTGGGGTAGAGACACTGGGAGGCAGCCAGGCTGGGAGAGGCAGGAGCAGAAGCCATTCCTCAGTGGGTGCAGAGTTTGGGCTGATGAAAACGTTCTGCATGGATGATTACACAACAGTGTAAATGGACTCAATGCTACTAAATTGTGCACTTAAAGTGGTGTATAGTAAAATTTATCTCATTTATATTTACAGGCACCACCACGCCTCTCTGTCTCATATATTCTTACCACCCACAAAAACAATACCTTGGTTCCAGTTACTCAGGAAGCCAAGACAGAGAGACCCCTGAGCCCAGGAATTTGGGCCTAGCCTGGGCAACATAGGAAAGAGACCCTATCTCTTTAAATAATAAGTAAATAAATTAAAAATAAGTATATAGATAGTGAAAATATGGTACACTAAAAAAAATCTATTTAATACCAAAAAAGGCAATCTGAAGAATAGAGGAATAAAATGTGCAAGACACATAGAAAATAAATACAAAATGGCAGACAAACATATGTTACTATATCAATAATTATATTAAATATTAATACATTAAATACTAACTGAAAGGAGGAAACTGGTAGAATGGACTTTAAAATCGGATCCAACAGCTGGGTGTGGTGATGCGCGCCTGTCATTCCAGCACTTGGGAGGCTGAGGCAGGAGGATCACTGAGAGTTCGAGGCCAGACTGGGCTACATAGTGAGTTCAGGGCCAGCCTGAACTACAAAGCGAGACTCTGTCTCAAAAAAACAAAACAAAACAAAACAAAAAAGATAGAAAGAAGGAAAGAAAAGAAAAGGCAGTGTATACATGCAATGGAATAATAGTTAACCATGAGAAGAAATGTAGTACACCAGGTATAATGTTGCAGGCCTGTGATCCCAGCTATTCTGGAGGCTGAGACAAGATTGCACGTTCATGCACAGTCTGAGAAACTTAGAGAGAACCTTACTCTAAAAAAATAAAATAGGATCCAACAGCATGATGTCTACTAGGAATACAGTTTAGATTTAGACAAACTATGTTGAAAGTAAAGTGCTAAGAATAGATATAGCACAGCAACAGCCACACAGAGGGAGGTAGAGTCTTTATTATATTATTAGGAAATACAAACATTAAGACAAAAAGTGATACTAGAGACAATAATGGCTGTGTTATGATGATGAAGGGCAATGGATAAAGAAGACACAACAACTAGAAACATACATGGACCTGAAAACAGATCTCCTGAAATTCAGGAAGAAAAATGACCAAATTGAAGGAAGAAATAGATAAAGTCACCATAGTTGGAGGTTTCAATACTCCACTTCCAACAGTGGACAGACAGAATTCCTAAAAGAGGACCAACAAGGAATTAGAGGACTTCAGCATCATCACAGACCAGCTGGACTTCACAGGTCTGGGCCCAGCAGTGCACAGTAGCACCAGAAGAAAATGGACTGATGTCTGGAATGGACTGTGTGTTAGGCCATAAAACAAGTCTCAGTACATTTGAAAGAGCTGAAACCCTATGAAGTGTACTGGATGGTGTTCTCCAATGGGGAGCAGTTGGCAGGGGACGAGCTCACATGGCCATGGGGGCTGAGCACCTCGGTGGAAGCTGTCTGCAGGCGGAAGACCCTGGGAGGCCAGCAGCTAGCTCTGTCCAAGCTGGAAATCTTAGACCCAAAGCAACTGATGACCAAATGCACAGCCTGACCTTAACACCTGAGAGCCCCAGGAGGTTATGGTACAAATGTGAGGGTGCAAGGCCCCAACTGGACTCCAGTGTCCCAGGCGAGAGGAGGAGGAGACAGTGTTTCAGCTCCTGGACAGAACGAAAATCCTCTTCTGTGTCTTGCTGTTCTGTCTGGGTGGACTAGACAGGGCCCACCCATGGCAGGTGGGTCTTCCTTATCACATCCACTACTGCGTCCTCTGGGGAGGCCTCGCAGACACATCAGGAAAGGGCACTGTGCCTGCTGCCTGGGCACTTTCAGCCCAGTCAGACTAATACCTGAAACTAAACATCACCCAGAGTACGTGCTCAGGCTAACGAAGTAAAATCAGAAATCAATAACAGAGAGAAATCAACACAATTCTAAATAACCAATGGGTCAAAAAATAAATAGCAATGAAATCTTACATACTTCGATTGGAAGAAAATGAAGGCATAACTTTCCGAAACTATGAATGCAGCTGAAGCAGTTCTTAGAAGAAAATCTGTAGCTGCTGCAGGGAGTGCTGCGCTGTGGACATCTTTTCAGAAAAAAGGCTTCACCTGGCCTGAGCTCTGTGAATCTCTTTGTCTGTCTTTTCTTCATCCCCCACCATTCTCCTTCTGAGGCCATTAGCAGGGGTGCCCACATGTGCAAAGATTTCACAACTCTTTGTGTAAGTTATTTTTAAGACAAGGTATCATACTGTATTCAAATTCCTGACCTCAAGTGATCCTCCTGCCTCAGCCGCCTGCTTATGTGGGACTCCAAGCACATGCCACCATGTTTGGTTTTCCCTGGAGCTCAGTACTGTATGTAATTATGCCTCTATAAAACATGGTAAGAAAGAAACAGCATGATTTACATACATTTAAAACACATATGTTGTAGTCCCTTCCTGCTGGTATAAAATCCCAAGGCTGGGTAACTGATGAATCACACAAACTCCTCTCTCACAGTTCTGGGGCTCCTGTCCCTGAACAATGTGGCAGCAGGCGCGATGTCTGCTGTGTCCTCCTGAGGTTCAGGGGTCACAGGCCCCAGTCCCATGCTGGGCTCCACCCCTCCCCACGCCCGCGACCCCAACACCACCTCCTTAGGGTTGAAGTTCCCACATTCATTGAAGCAAATCTCACAAAAACAAGCTTCACATATGTCGCTGTGGTGTGATTCTTTTAATTCTTTTGGGAAGATACCCAGCAGGGGAATAGCTGGGTCAAGTGGGACCTCTAATCCTAGTGTTTGAGGTATCTCCATATTGATTTCCACAGTGGTTGCAGCAGTCTGCACTCCCACCAACAATGGAGCAGGGTTCCTTTCTCCCCAAAGTCCCACCAGCATTTGCTATTGGTTGATTTCTTGATAGCCATTCTTTCTGGGGTGAGGTGGAATCTCAGTGTTGCTTTCATCTGCATCTCTCAAATGACCAGTGATGTGGAACATTTTTTCATATATTTATTAGCTGTTTTTACTTTTTTGAGAAATGTCTGTTCATTTCAGATGCCCATTTTTTAATTGGACAGTTTGCAGCACAGTTTGTAATAGCTAAAACTTGGAAACAGCGCAAGTGCCCATCAACTGGAGACTGGATAAAGAAGATGTGGTTTTTTTTCTATAAAATGGAATGCTACTCAACCACAAAAAATGAGAAACTAGAGACATTTATAGCTAAATGGATGTGCATTGAGGCCATACTCAAGTTAAATAAATAGAACACACGTGTAAATACCAAATAGTTTCTCTGGTGTGAAATAACTAAAAATATAAATAAGGTCCAAATAGTATAATTGATAATGTGAAACAGGAAGAAAAGGTCTAAAGGAGTAAGGGAAATGGGAAGGGTAGGGGAAAGGAAATAAGGGAAAAGTAAAATATGAAATAAAGAAAAAATGGAAACAAACTTTGTAAACAGGGAAGGGTGAAGCGGGTGGAAGGAGGGCAGGGGAATTGTGGAAAAATAAAAACCAAGATACAACATGTAAAGGTACAAGATCTCAGTGATGAAGGTAACTGTGTTGTTTACATTAAGTGTACTGATAAACTTAATGGAAACAAAAGCAAAAACAAAAACCAAGCTTCAGTGTTTTTCAAACGAACAGATCCCTGGGACTCGGGAAAGCAGGAGGCCCGGGAGCATCGGAGGCTGTGGTCCAGCATGGCTGTTCCCGCCCTGAGCACCCCGCCTGCCATCCCCCAGTGCCCCAGTGCCCCTGGCTCCCCGAGCAGAGGACCGGCA
>NW_022900933.1:41338913-41349363 GCF_012274545.1 Fukomys damarensis | reverse complement strand
GCCACCGCGCAAGGCTCGCCGGGCAAGGACTCTGCATCTGACCCCAGATGAGAGCTCGGGGCAGGTTAGGGCACAGGGCGGCCCCCACCCCGAGACCCCAGAGGGAGACGCGATGACGCCGGCTAAGAGGGTCCAGGCAGAGGTGCCAGCGTCCAGGCGGAGAGGGAGACGGGCCGCCCAGGGCGCGGAGGGCAGACCTGCCAGGACGCGGGCAGCCGAGCAGACCCAACGCGGTCCCCCTCTTTCCCCGGCCCCCACTTCTCTCAGGACATCCCGCGCGTTCGGCCCTCGCTCAGCCGCCTCCTGTGGGGTCTCCTGCCCCAGCAGGGCGGGTCTTGCCTTGGCCCGGGATCCCCTTCTCAGGGATCCCTCAGGCCTGGCAGCCCCTGCCCAGCGATTGCAGGTTGGACTAAGGAGCTCATGGCCATCCATACCCGCGGAGGAGACCCGGTCGGTGCGCTTTGCCGCCAGGGGGCGCGCTGACCCTGGACCCCTGGGGTGGCTGCGCTGGGACAGGGACCCTGGGCCGTGACACCTGGCAGCTGGCGTTGCCTGGTGCAGAGCAAGCTCGGGATGGCCATGCTGTGACTCAGAGTCCCGGGACCACACGTGCTCCCCACAGACGGGCGACCGTTTAGCAGGGTGAGTGAGGCTCATTTCCACCTTTGGTGGGGGCTGCCTGTGTCCCTGCTTTCTGTACATGGCATCGGACCTCCCTCCAAGTGCCAGCTGGGCAGGTCCTGGTTCCCCATTTGCTCCCACTCCTCTGTCCCACTTCTGGACACTCCACACCCAACCCAACCCAAGGCCTCAGCCCCCTGGGCTTCTGCTCAGAGATCCCCTTGAGCCAGCCCTGCCCATCTGACATCTTCCTGAGAAGCAGCCAGGCCTTCTGGGGTCACCCAGGTTTCTGCACCAGAGGTTCTCCAACACCCCAGACACCCTGCAAGGACACCAGCTCTCTATCAGGTTCTCAGTGAGACTCAGAGGATTACAAGTTCAAGTCCCACCTGGGCCACCTGCACCTAACAAAACATTGTTACACAAAAAAGGGAGGGGCTGGGGATGTAGCTCATTGCAAAGGGCTGGGTTCCATCCACAGCACCACAGAAATCAAGTAAAATGCTCATCTCTCATCCAATGACAGCCCCACACCAGCCCCTCACTGATGGCATAACGTGTGCCTCAGCAGACCACAAAAGGCGGGGATGCAGCTTCCTTCCCAAGGCATGATGGTCTCCACAAGAATGGAAGTCATGGTCCTCTGAGGACAAAAGTCACTGAACAGTTTATGCCCAAGATCCAGGAGAGCAGCTGCATAGCCCCAGGGCCCCACCTGAGGCCGTGGCTCTAAGTTCTCCAGGATCAGTGTCCTCCAGCTTGCCTGGTGAACTCCTGGGACCTTATTTCCTGGCCAACCTTTAACCTTCAGCTGCTGCTCCTGGAGCTCTAAGGCCACTCCTACCCCTGGAGCCTGACTATGGGGGACAGCTTCAGGCCTGTGCAGTCCGTGGGAGACTCAGTCATCTTTCCACCACTGTGACAGCACACCTGACAGAGTCCACCCAGAAAGGAAGAGTTCGTGGAGGCTCACAGTGTTGGGGGCTCAGTCCCTGATCGCTTGGCTCTGTCAGTTTTGGGGCTGTGGCAAGGTGGCACATCATTATGTGAATATGTATCAGAGGAAGCCACTCACTTTACAGCAGCTGGAAAGCAGGAGGGGAGAAGGGGAAGGGGGAGAGACCAAGAAAGAGAGGCAGTATTCCACTGTTCCCCTCCAGCCCACCCCCTCCCATGCCCTGTGACATGTGGACGGGACTTGAGTGAGAGCCACCTAGCAGATTAGTTCTTTTTTCTTTTCTCTTTTCCAGCATCAGGGATCAAACTCAGGACCTTGCACTTACGAGGCAGGTGCGGTGCCCCTGAGCTAAGCCCCCAGCCCTTGCCTAGGAGATTAGTAAAGGCATGAGCACGACTGCCCTGCCGCGGCAGCTGTCCCCACAGCCCTGTCCTGCAGGCAGGGCACAGGATGGCCCTGGCAGAACAGTGCAGGGCCCCATCTCTTCTGTCAGCAGTCAGTAAGGATGTCAGAGCTGTGCTGGGACTCTCTACCACTTCAGACCAGAGCAGTCAGGGACACAAATGTAAAACAAGTGAAACCACAAAATGTGCTGGGGAAAGTCGCTGGATTCTTTGATGTCAGAATGGGCCTCCCAGTGGGCAGAGGGTGTGAGCAGAGTCGGTCCCAACGGAGTACCCAGGAGCCCCAGGCAAGACTGAATCTCACAGAGAAATGCAGCTGGAGGAGCACTGAGCCACTGGGTGGTCACTGTCACCAGTGCAAGGATCGGGAGTGGGGAGGGGTGTGGTCACGGAAGGGGTCCAGTGCAGCTAGAGAGTATCTGCTGTGCTACCTTTTGGAGATGGTCATGGGGGTGATATTTGCTTACCTTTGCAAAAAGAAGGTACATAAGAAACTGCTGACAGTGGCTCCCTGAGGGCAGGGCCCAGGGGTGGCAGTGCAGGTGGGCAGGGAACACAGGCACTGGAGAGTTGTCAATGTCTGTCTTCTTTTTTTCTTGTGGTATGGGAGATCAAGAGAAGGGCCTCGTGTACCACCTCTGAGCACACCCCAGCTCCCAGAGTCTGTCCTCTAATGACATACAGATTAAAACATAATACTTAGGGGGAAAGGAAATTAAAAGCACCAGACTTGGCCAGTCACATGACAAATCTTGGCAAGAACAGAAAAATGGAGCAAGACATGGGATAAAGAAAGATGTTTTAAAATTCATCCTAATTCATTCAGTGGGCAGTCAGTGATTGGTAATGGGGCTCAGAAGTTTAAAAGGTCACCCTGGACCTTATCTTCCAACTGCCAACTTCCCTGCCTATGTGCAACCAGGATTTCTATAACAGCTTCCCAGAAATATTGTACACATATGTAAGTACTTATTATTATGCTATAGTTTTCCCCTTTTTATGTCATAAAAAAGATAACACAAGATCACTTTCCTCAACATGGTATAGCCTTACCTTAATAATATCTTTTGGGAATCTTCTTGTACCATTCACAAATGCAGAGAACTTTCATTTTTATGGTTGCATTGAATCCAAACTCTTGAGCCTTTCCCAATGTGCAGAACAATGTTCTAATGAGTGCCAGAGATGTAGATTGCCTTGTATCTGTGGGAAAGACAGACTCCTGGGACTGCTGGGTCGAAGCTTTTGTGCCATTGCTGTGGACACAGAGACAAGAAGGTTGTCCTCTGAGCTGGATGTGTGACAGCAGCACCAAGAAAAAGTGCTTTTGCCCCAAAGCCTCACCAGTAATGTAGACTTCGAAGATAGTGCTGTGTGTCTATGCTCCACAGATGTCCCCCAAAATGATGTGAAGTGCCAATCCCAATGCAATGGGGCTCCAAGATGGGGCCTCAGGAAGTGACTGAGGTGTAGATGAGGTCAGGAGGGTGGAGCCTGGGACAGGACTGGGGTCCCCCCAAGAGAGGACAAGCTAGTGCCACCCTTCTATGTCCAGGGGTTGTGAGACGCTGAGGCTGCTGGCTTTTGACCATGGCCTTCCCTGCCCCAAGTCTGGGTTGCCTGTAAAAGCAGAGAAACCAACTATGACACAACATTTTTATCTTTGCCAGTCTGATCAAAATGACATCTTTATGCATTTTTCTAAATATCTTAAGGAAGTTTTGTTGTTGTTTTTGTTTTTTTGTACCAGGGATTGAACTTGGGACCTTGTGTTTGTGCGACTAAATCCCTGGCTCTTTTTCTAAACATTTTAAGATGAAAAGTTTCAAACTCTAGGAAAACAATTTCAAGTACACCACATTGCTGGTCACCCCTGGCTTGCCTGCAAGCAGCGGGGTGGGTGGAACACAGGCCTCGACATACGGATACACTGCCCCACACCATGCAGCAACCAGCCCTCAATGTTTTTATCCTGAATATGTCACCTGTTGTCCAGGATCCATCCACATTACACCCTCTTCATGTGACAGCCCCCTTACACTGCTTTGTGCTGTTTATTGGTGAGGGGCAGAACACACCATCCTATGTCCTGGAGACATCTTTCCCACTGTACTGTGAACACCACACAGAGGAGAGGATGTTGGGCCTTGGCAGTGGTTTGGCAGCCAGAGAGCAGCGATGCCAGGCAGAGAGGGGCGGTGGGAAGGAAGAAAGCTGGGGAGGGGCAAGTGGAAAGGTGCAGGCCCAGCAGGCTCATGGCCATGATGAGCCCAGGGTGATTCTAGAGAGGCTGCTGGGCCAGGAAGTGGGAGAGGAGCATGTGTTGGGAGTCAGGATGCCCAAACCTCAGGCTCCAGAGGAGGGGGGATGAGGGGTCCAAGCCATAAGCCAGAACCCTGAGGCAGGGTGGGAGGTAGAGGGGAGACACTGGTGGACCAGTAGAGAGGCACCCAGGGTGGACCCAGAAGGCACCCACCTCTGAGGGGGGGGCAGGGCAGGAGTGTCTGCACCGGCCTGGCACAGCTACTGGGACAAGTGAATCCTACAGGGGAGCAGAACCTCTGGGAAACAGCTGGAGGTGGGTGTGCAAGGTCAGACTGGGAGAAGAGAGCACCAGGGACTTTGTCTGCCTGAGGTTTGGGTGGGTGTGCTGATGGACACAGTGTGGGCAGAGAGGGAGATGATGTGGCAGAGATGATAGGTGAAGGTGATGGAGGTGGGGGCATTGAGAAGGAGGGGCAGTGACGGAGGTAGTGGTGATGGAGATGGAGGTGGCAGTAGAGCAGGATGTTGAGGTATTGGCATTGAGGTAGAGATGATGAAGATATTGGTGTTGGTGGAGGTGCTGAAGATGGAGGTGTTGGTGGCAAAGGAGGCTGAGGTGTTGGTATTGGAGGTGGAGGAAGAGATATTGGTGGGATGGAGGTGATAGTGGTGGACATGATGGAGAGAAGGTGGTGTTGAAGGAAGGGGAGTTGGCGTTGGAGGTGAGGGAGGTATTGGCAGTGTGAAGGTAGTGATGGAGATGGTGGTGGAGTGTTGCAGAAGGAACTGGTAAGTGACACACAGAGAAACAAAAGTGGGTAAAACAAAAATATTTGCTTTGCTAGCAAAGGGTTGGCCTGCACCAAGGGCTGTGCCATATGACTGACTCCGGGCTGGGTTACAACCTTTCTTTTATAGGAGTTTTACAATCATGACCTCATTTTAGGTAGTTCAATAAGACATTCCAGTTCTTTCAGTTCCCATCACAGATGTACAATCGTGGTCACAGACAGTTTGATTTTAACCCAAATGTAGCATCTCCTTTGTGGTTAGGATTTTTATCTTTAGGGTTCACCTAGTTAGCTATTCTAGCCCACAACAGCAGGGGTCAGAGTTAGGAAAGCAGGACTGGTGACATTCCTTTCATCTTAATTCTTTTATAGTCATAATTTACAAAAAGCTTAGGGTTTAGTATCTAAGTGTACTTTGCTTGTAAGGTATGGCAATTGTTATCTTAGTTTGTACATCTGGTCTCACCGTGGGGATGCGGCTAAGCACCTCCAGCATCTGTTATCTTATAACATTTTAAACTGGGGCTATGTGTCTTCAAGCTTTGTAGTAAATGATGAACCCTCTGGTATTGTTGTCCTAAGAAATAAGCAAAGCAAAGCAAATTACAGAAGTGAAAAGATAGTGGTTATTCTATATTTCCTTAACATTCGGTAGGTTTCAGACTATTTACAGAAGTTCTCTTTATCAGTAGAGATGATGGTGGTGATGACCATGATAACTGAAATGCAAAGCCTGGATGTTTGGTGCAGAGAAGGTGGGACTTGGGTTGGGGGGGAATCACTAGGGAAAAGCAGAGTAGAGGGCTAGACAGGCTTGGTGTCTCAACACTGGTGGGTCATACCTGCACCGTGTGTATGTCCTAGGCTCCCTGGGGTGTCTACAAAAACACCCTGTGCCAGGAAAGGATTGGGGCTCCTTAATAATATTGGAAAGGGGTGAGGCCAGTGCACATTGTAGTGGGCAGCTCAGTGGCCGCCAAGGCCAAGAGCTGGGGACGTGAGGAAGGGAAGCCAGCCCCTAGCTTGCACCACTTCACATCTGGCAACCTTCTGCAGGTGCACCCACATACTGCACCTGGGCTGCATGCTCACCTACATGTGCTCACATGACCTCTCATCCTGTGTGCTTGTAGAGGGCCACTGGCCTGCACCTGTGTCTGTGTGGTCTACCTGCCTGGGGAGCCTCTGGAACACTTCTGTGCCTTTCTTGGTTCTTGCTGCCCTGTGCAGCCACTGTCCCAACAGAAGCCCCAGGCCTCTGACCACGTTGGGGCAACACAGGCACAGCTAAGAGTCTTAACCTTCATTGAAGGAAGTTGAATTCTGGGACTTGGGGCCACTGCCAGGCCCTTCCACATACCTCAGTTTACCACCCAATGGGTCAGGCTGGATGTCCTCCAGGGAGGGTGTCAGGGGCCCATGCTGCCAGCTTTGGTGAAAGTTCCAGCAGTGAGCTAAATGGCAGCTCACCTTGACAGAGCTGTGCCAGGCTGAGCAGGCTGCAGGGGCCTAGGAAGCCATACAACAGCAGCCTTTTTCTCCTCCCAGCTGGGAGGCTGGGCTGAGCCTTGTGCCCGAGAGGGAACATGACAGGGCTCCCTGTGGGACATGGTGGGGCCAGGCACAATGGGGTTTGAGGGATGAGAGGATCTTCATCTGGACCCAGGCTTGAGAAGGCCACAGCAAGTGGCCCAGGAGTGGACAGGACATCTGGCCTGAACTCTGGGGACCCTGTGGCAAGTAAAGCCCCATTTTCCCTGAGCTCAGGGTCTCCTTGGGCCTCCCTGAGTTGAGTAGGTGCTTTAGCCTGGGGAGGGTGAAGTTGATAATACATGTAAGGGCCATTCCCTCCAAGCTGCCGTAAGAGAAGCCATGCCAAGGGACAGCTCACTCCTGCTTAACTTGCCAGGTGGGCTGGGGGAAGTGCCCACTGGTCCTCAGCCCAGAGGCTGGGCAGCTCACCTACCCAAGGGGCTGAGTCTGCCCAGCCTCTCACTCAGGAGGACTGGAAGATGCAGGGCACAGTAGCTTCCAGGAACCCAGGACCTCTCTGAGGGAGGTATGAATGAAAGGTGAAGGGAGGGGACAGGACAGGGAAGGAGGGGGACATCAGGCACAAAATCAGGAGGTCTCACCTGGCCCAGAGTTGGGCAGGCTTCCTGAAGGGCACAGCTTCCTTCTCCAGGCTGCAGTCCCAGCCTGCATCTTGCCCTCCCTCACACATCTTGCCCGGCCTCCCTGTAGCTCCTTGCCCCAGCCTTCAGCAGTGGGGGTCAAACCAGAGGAAAGAAGTTGTGTTGCTAGTCATCAGCCTGGCCCACTGCACCCTCCAGGAACAGCTTCCAAATGCCCACCACCCACTGGCCCTCCTCCCCAGCCAGCGGTGCCCACCCTTCATGCCCTGGCACCCCCAAGAATGACACTGTCTTCTCCACCTGCGGTGGGTTTTATTACACTGCCATCGTGACAACCACGATGTGGGACACAGGAAGATGGCGCCAGTCTCCATGGCCAGCCCAGGCAGCAGCTGGCAAAGGCTCCCCACCGAAGCTGAGGGGGACAGCTGTCTCCCAGGGTCACTCTGCAGTTGTCCCAGCCGGCAGGCTCCACTTGCTTCTCTCTGCCCCATAAGCAGTGTCAAGGATACATAGATCTACGTAAGTGTGCATATTTTATCTAAACCATCGCCTACAAAATTAAAACTGATCATTCTCATTATATTCACGTCACAGTAACTGTGCACAAAGACAACAAACCCAGTGTTGATAACACAGAGCAGGCGTCCCCGCCCTGGGGAAGCACTCGGGGAAGCCAGTGACACAGAATGTGTCCCTGATGGTGGCAACTGCTCTCCTGCTGGCTCCATTGCCCTCCTGGGTGTGGACACACGCAAACCCAGAACTCAGAACCCATAGTGTGTGGCTGTGTCCCTCCAGCCCCCGTGAGGTGCGGTCGGGAGCCAGGACTGACAGAAGCAGGTGTCCCCTCACCCATCTATTTGGGGCCACAGTGGTCCAGGTCTCAGGCTGGCCGCAGAGGCAGCAGAAGAGCAGAGCCAGGAGGCAAGTGGACTGAAGTCTGCCCCCTACTGAGAAGGCGACCAGCATTTGATTCTGGGTCAGGCAGACAGATGAACACAACACCAGGAGTTATGAGGAGACGGACGACAACTTCAACTGACTTCATCCCAGTGCCACTTCCAACCACAGCAGAAACAGCCTGGTATCCTGGAGACAGCCAGGGAGCTCTGCCACTTGCTGCCTGCCTAGGGATTGGGCACACCCCCACTCCACCCACCCCACCTATAACCATCAAGGTCCCAGCAACAAGACTGGTGTCCATGTAGGTAGCCCAAAGGACCTCAAATATAGCAGGTGTGTTCTTCCCATTCTAGGGCCAGTGGCTGTGGACTAAGTGGGTTGCTATGGCTCTGGTCCGGGGGATACCAGCCTCTCCCTCCCCGCATGATGGTGGCATCCACTCCTGCCCCAGTGGGGAAGAGGAGCTCTGAAGACATCACTCCTGGTAACCCTGTGCTCCTGCACTGGAAACACCTGAAGCCCCAGGGAGACCCCTGAAAGTGGTGGAGACCCCAGGGGCAGAACCCTGGCCCCACCCCAGGGATGCCCAGAGGCACACTGGATTGGCACTTGCCCCATCACCCATGGGCAGACACCTGGTGGCCTCAGGGAGGTCTTCTCCTGGGTCTAAAGATAATCCATTTCCAAATTCCCATTTCTCTGCCCAGGCTTACAGTGAGGTCAGGATCACACGCTCCAGCAGTTCCACCCCAGTGACACTGACCCAAGACCAGTAGCTTTAGCTGGCTCTCCTCCTGCTGCTCTGGGGTCCCTGCTGGGGCCACACTCCATGACACAGCTGTGCCTCAGAAGCTCCTAAAGGCACTCGCTGTGCCCCAGGCCTTCCCAGCAGGGGGCCCTGCTGCCCTGCACCAGGGGTGGCCTGTTTCCTCCAAGTGCCCTGTCAATGACTTCCGACCTGTGAGTCACTGCCTGCCAGGGAACCAGGCTCAGAGAACACCCAAGCAGGCCAGAGAGGTGGTCAGAAAACCCCTGAACACAGGACACCTTTGTCAGCCACACAGGGAAACCTGGGCCCCAATTCTGTCCTGAAACCTGGCTGGGAGGCAGGGAGGACAGCACCCCTTCGTAGCAGGTAGAGCCCCGTGGCCCAGGCTTCCAAACATGGCTCCTTGCATCCCTAGGTCCACCCAGCCGGAGGAGTGTGTCACACAAGCAGGGACTTGACCACACTGCAGTGGAACTTGCGCACATGGCGGTACAGGTCCCCGGACTGTGTGAAGCGGCGCTCACACCAGCGGCAGGCATGCGGCTTCTCCCGCGTGTGCACCACGGCGTGCCGGCTCAGGTTGTGGGAGTACTGGAAGCTCTTGCCGCACTGCATGCACGTGTAGGGCTTCTCCCCCGAGTGCGTCCGCTCATGCCGCTTCAGTGTGTAGCTGCACGAGAAGGTCTTGCTGCAGAGTGGGCAGGTGGGCACGGCACGATTGGGCGAGAGCCTGGCCCGGGTGCCATCCCGCTCTCGGAAGTGTGCACTGAGGTGCTGCTGCAGGGTATGGGCGCTGGGGAACAGCTTGCAGCACAGCGGGCAGATGCAGAGGAGCCCTCCAGGACCCAGCTCCTCCGTGGCTCCTGCCTCCCGCTGGGAACCCAGCTCCAGCTCCCGGCTGGCCGCCTCTCGGCAGGGCAGCAGCTCCAAGTCCAGTGGCAGGTGCTGGGCTGTGGGGGCACAGGCTGGCTGGAGGGAGCTGCGGCAGCTCCAGGGACCGCGGCTCTGCTCCTGTTCCCATCGCGAGTCCTGCTCATCCTTTACCAGAAATGGGGCTCCTCGCTGCCTCTGGCTGCTGCAGGCCAGTGTTTGGACTGGCTCTGGTCTCGGACCCGGCTTCAGCGACAGGTCCAGCGCCCGGTCCGACTCTCTTGGGGCCTGCCAAGGGGCAGGGCTGGATGCTGGCAGAAGGAGCGCAGCCTTGACCCCTGGTGCGGGGAGCTTGGCAGTCAGCGCAGCAGGGCAGAGGCCTGGGGTGCACGCACGCAGGGGGCACGGTGGCCGGTGCTGTGTCTCTGCCTCGGGGGCAGGGACATCCCGGTGCAGCGCTGGGTCGTTCTCCCTGAGCCTGCCCTTGCAGACCTTGACGATGTCGTACATGTGCAGATAGCTGGCAGCGGCCAGGACGTCCTCGACGGGCAGGCTGTGCAGGTCCAGACGGCCCTCGTACATGAAGTCCAGCAGGCGGCCAAATGCGGGCGCCGTGACGATGTCGCCGTTGAGCCGCACGGTGTTGCGGCCGCCGGCGGGCCGGTCCCTGTAGAAGAGGTGGAAGTAGACGCTGCACGCGGCCAGCACGGCGCGGTGCGCTGGGAACTGCG
>NW_022900933.1:41334749-41338375 GCF_012274545.1 Fukomys damarensis | reverse complement strand
TGTTTACCATTTCAGTGACTCCACATTCCTCCCTGAAGATCTTCAAGGTGACTTCTCCCAGTTTCCCTGTCCTGACCTAGCCTTCCAAACGCTACCCCTGTGAGTTTAATGAGGGACTGTGGGAAAGAGCTCCTTCCTAACTGGGTACACATTTGCTGAGTGCCTGGGGATTCTTGGATTTCCAATCCATTATGTCAGGGAACATGTGGCCATTAAGCATTTGTTTAAATTTTTTTTCTTTTATTGATGCCGTCTCGGCCGCCGCCCCCCACCCCGGGGAGGTCTTCATAACACTGGTGTGCAGAAATCCCCTTCCGAACGTCCTCGCTGGAGCAGTCTGCGGACCCGGCCTCGGAAGCCCTGCAGGCGCCTGCCAGGGGTGGGAGAGGGGTGTGGGAGGAGGCTCGTGCCTCTTGAAAAAGGACACCCCCTATTCCCTGGAAGCCTTCCCTTAGATCCACGCCCAGATACAGTGGGGTTTCAACCGCAGTCCAACACAGGGGATCCCCAACCTCTTAGACTCTGGACGGGGTGGGGAGTAGGCCAGCTAAACTGGGTATCCCAGAGCACAGACCAAGGCCCTGGGCAGTCAGGGTGTTTGGCGAACAGGTGGCACAGAGACAGGACAGAGCTGGTTCGTGGTACCGTGATCAAAGTGGGGACACAGAGACGGGGAAGTGTCCAGGCGGAATCAGGGTTGGCACGGATTCGAGGAGACACCGGTTCTTTCTGGGAGTGGCGGGGAGATGGGTTTGGAGTGGCTGGGAAGCTGGGCACAGCCTGGGGGCGCTGTCTGAGGCCCAGCAGGGTCCAGGCGAGTGGGTAGTCCTGTTGGCCACACTGCAGGTGTCACATTTCTGGGCCAGGGTTCCAGTCCCACCAGCCTCATTTGGAATTCCTGCCTGGCACTGCCTGGGGGTCCAGGGAGGGTGTGCCAAATGGGTGGGCACAGTCCATGCTGGGAGTAGGCAGTGGTAGAGAGGGCCCTTGAGTGTGAATGTGTGGGGTGTTGTAGGAGAGGGGATCATAAAGGACAGGCAGTGGGGAGACCCCAACCTCGATCCCCCAGACTGGGAGAGGTGGGCCAGCTCCAGACCTGGTGGTTTGGAGGCCTCAGGGGCTGCCTGAGGTCCTGGAGCCCACCGAAAATTAGCATCTGAAGTCTATGGAAAGAAAGCCCCTTTGCTGTATTAAAACATTATTCCTTTTGTATCTGTAATTCAAATTTGACTGGACATCCTGCTTTTTTGGGGGGCGGGGTACAAAATTAAACTCAGGACCTTGTGTTTGGGAGGCAGGCGGTGGCACCACTGAGCTAAATCCCCAGCCCCACATCCTGCATTTTTATTTCCAAAGTCTGGCAACTGCAGCTCAGAGTCCTAGAATCAGATCGCACACCTGGTCCTCAGGCCATCAGAGGGGCAGCCAATCCCTGGCTCCCTCAAAAGGACCCTTCCTTTGCATGTGTGCCCCCATCAGCCGGGGTCGGGGCAACTCAGAGTAGAGCCTGTTCTGACCACCCCTCTAGGCCTGAGATCTGAGCCCAGCCTCCCCCGGCCTTGGCCCCTACCCTCACCCCATGAGCCTTGATAACTGCTGGCTGCAGAATGGGCATCAGCACACATCCCAGAGGCACCGCAAACATTAACCACAGGGATTTTGTGCTGCTGGTCACTCAGTCCAGAGACGTTCACCCCTCAAATCCCTTCATGGCCCCTCTTCATTCCTGTCTCTGTTCAAAGGCTCTATCCTTAGCTAGGGTGCTCTTCTCTGGTCCCCTAAGGCCTATCCCCCAGCTCTCCCTGGCCTTCTCCAGGTGCCTCCTGGGGCCACTGTCCAGAAGATTCTCTTCTGTGCCAGGGCCCTGATGTTGAGGCCTGCTGGATGCCTGGCCAGGCAAGAGTGGTGTCCAGTGTGCGTGGACCCCCAGCCACTTCTCCTTCATGTCTGCTGTTCATCTCAGCAACTCAGCCTGGTCTCAAGCCTGCCCTGCTTGACCGGCAGGGCCAGGAGGTTGTGGGGAACAGAGAGGGTCAGGATGCTGCCTGCAGGACCTGGCGGCCTGCCCCACTGGCATGGCCAGAGAGCAAGGGGGGACAGCAGGAGAGGCCGAGACCCCTCCCTGACAATCAGAGCTCAGGTCCCACCTGCCAAGCCACCCACAGTTTAGTACACCCTCCTAGCCACAATTCAGTCTCAGGCACAGCAGTGATGGCAAGCAGTCACAGAGCCCTGTGGGGCTGGGGGTGTGGGCAGAACCTGTCCAGACCAGAGCTTCCATCTGGCCTGGGAGCTGCCCAAGGCCCAGCCTGCAGCTGCTGCTGAGACCTGGCAGCCTGGGCCCTTGATCCGGTGAGGGTTGCCAGCTGCAGAAAGTGACAGGGAAGAGGCGGGGCCCAGTGCAGCAGTTTCTGTTAGGAACATCTGGCTCCAAGCAGCAGCCAGGCCAGGCCGCAGGGCTGGCTTCTCTCCTTGCCACTGTCTGGGGGTCCACAGGGCTGCTGAGAGAGGAGAGGCCCTGCTTTCTTCTTGGGAGCTAAAGAAGAGGGGGTGCTCTTCCACTGGGAGACCCTGCCTGAGGGGCTGGAGCACAGAGGGAAGTCAGGACTGGGTGCTGCCTATTGCTGGCCTGGGTGCTGGACTGCAGCATCCTTGGGTATCCCCAGTCGCCAGGCAAGGAGGCCTTGGGCCAGCCACAAAGTAGCGGGCATTGCTGCGTCTTCCACAAGGGGGCGCGCTACTAGCTCTCAGTGGCCACTGGACGGCCACCCTGTCCTGGGGACAGTCACAGGGCCCGGGTGGGAGGCAGAGGAAGGTTCGCTGGATGAGGGATGGACAGGCATCTGACGCTGCGCTCTGGCAGTATAGAGCCCAGGCCTTCCGAATGTGTCTTGTGAGCTGGGACAGGCCCTGTCCCGAGGGTGCCCTGTGTCCGGGACAGTACTCTGGGAGAGTCCTTTTACTGGTCAGCCTCAGGAGGAAAGGGAAGCTCCAATTGTAGCTGCAGACTCCGTCCGTCCTGAGCGCTCCACCCTTTGTTCCCAGGGTATTCTGACCCTTGGATTAAAAATATATATATATATATATATATATGACTCTCCACTCCCCAAGGCCAGGGGAGTCTTTTCTCTAAAGGGTTAATATCCGTGAGGACCTCTGGGTGGGGGTAGGGCAGTGAGAAGCCCACGGCTGGGGCGGGAAGAAGGGTAGGTGTGCGGGGGTACTGCAGCCCCTGGGAGTCCTCTGCAGACAGGGTGTCTGCTCACCTGAGTCCAGGCAGGAAGGTCCCCTACCACGAGTCCCCCTTTCCTCCTGAGTGACCGAACCCAACTCAGGCGGGACCCAGGACAGGTGTTTCCTCTGTCCTCCATCCACGTTTGTAACCGAGTCTCCCACGTGCTTCCTTCTTTGGGGACACCAGTGGTCACCCCCTCGGGGCCCCAGCATGAGGACAGCACACAAGCTAGCACCCCACCCCACCCCCGGGTCTCGGGCCTCCTCTAACAGGGCCAGGAGCCGCAGGGAGGGAGGCTCCAGGTCGCTGAGAGCGGAGACCCGCGACCAGCGAGCCCCGTGGCGCGGTCAGCTGCCCAGCCTCGCGCGTTCTTCATTCCTCACGGGGCGCG
>NW_022900933.1:41291088-41334122 GCF_012274545.1 Fukomys damarensis | reverse complement strand
GAGAAAGGCTGGGGCCTGCGAGCCCGTGGGAGGGCCTGGAAGGAGACCTCATTTCCCGTGGACGAAAAGTTGTCGCGGTGGCAGGGCGCCCAGGCTAGCCCACAAAGGGCGCCTGGACCTCCCGGCCTGGAAGCTGCTTCCTGCCTGCCTGGGCCTGGAGGTGCTACCCACCCTGGTGAGCAGGGGCCTGGAGAGCCAGCGGGGCTCTGCAGATGAGCCGTCCTGCGCCGGCAGGCTCCTGAGCTGGGCCTGTGTCTGTGGCCCCAGCCCTTCCTTGCTCCAGCCGGCAGCCGCTCACTGCCTCCCCAGCCCCGCGAAGGGCGGGTGGGCGCTTGGTAGCCCAAGCCCCTGGAGACCCAGATGTCTGGGGCATTGTGCCTCAGGCCGTAATGGTAGCCCCCCCCACTCCTGTGTGAGGCACTGGGGACCCAAGGTGGGGTTCTGCGTCCAGGCTGGCCTTGCCCATGCACCCCATGCATGTGCATGATGTATTTATACACGGGGCCCTACAGCTGTCTGACTGTCAACAGCAGGCCTGGGCTGCGGTGGGGGTGGAGGCCTCCAGGCCTTCAGGACACACCCAATGGGCCACAGAGCCCCTTGTGGCTGCCCTGCCTGGGAGCCTCCTACCCCCTTCCCCAGGCGTTTGGAGTACCCACTTCCTCTGTGGGCTGGGCTTCCCTGTCCCAGCCCTTGACCGATGTTGGGGCCTTCCTGCTGGGCCAGTTGTAGCTGAAGACAATGAGGGCCAGTGACACTCCAGGCACCCAGTACGAGCCCCAGAATGCCAGAGATGTGGCCGCTGGGAGGTCTCCCAACTGGCTGTGAAAGGACCCAAGTGGGGTTCCATGCTGCCTGATCTTCAGGTCTCTGTTGGGCCTGTGGTCGCCTGAGGGCTAGCACAGGGCTGCTGGCAAGAGTGTCCAGGTGCTCTTTTCCAGGATGCCCAGGAGTGGTGACATGAGAACTGGGTTTTGAGGGTTGCCTAGGAGTATAGTACTTGCAGTGGGATAGCTGTTTGGCATGGGCTGGCTGGTGGGCCTCTGAAGGGGGGGACTTGTACAGTGTCCCCCCCATTTGTGGCCTCCTGAATGCTGTGATTGTGGGTCTGTAACCACCCCACTCTGTGCTCCTTACCGACAGGGCTATCTGCATGTATCTTTGTCTTGGGCCCAGTGCTGGGCCTGGCAAAAGTAGAGAAGCCTGGTCGGTGTTGGTGGAGTAAATGAACTGGATTGAGAGGACAGGGTGCTGTGGTTCTCGTGGCCCGACCTGCTGGTGGAAGGTGTCACTATCGTTGAGGGCTCTGGGCTCTCCTTGATGCTGCCACCTGCATATGGCAAGGGTTCTGCCTTCCCAGGGTGTGAGGTCCCTGTGGGCCATATGTCCTGCCAGGGTGGCCTGGAGGAGGCAGTGAGTGGTGAGCAAGTGCAAGGCTGGACAGAGAGGCCTTGGTGGGAGTGGCCCTGCAGGCCAGGAGCAGCGGGGCCTGGGGAGAGGAGGATGGGCAGGTGCCCGTCTGAGACCCTCAGGCCCCACCTCATACCCCCTTCTTGTTTCAGACGGTGGCCAGGATTGGCCTTGAGCCCCCTGAGAGAAGACTGTGGAGACCACGAGCACCCTGGGGCCGTCCCGGCCCACGGGGCCCACGGGCACCATGAACGATGTGGCCATAGTGAAGGAGGGCTGGCTGCACAAGCGAGGTCAGTGATGCTGCTGGGCCGGAGCCTGGGGCCCAACCTGGCCTTCCTGGTGGTGGGTGCTGGGGGCGGGGCAGGGTGCCACTCTGGCTTTCCTAGAAGGCGGTGAGGACACAGTGCCCTGGGGCGGGTCCCCTGGCAGCTGGGCACTGCCAAGGGCTCCCGACGGCAGGGCAGGGCCTTCCTGCCTTAAACTGGGCTCTGGGGCTCCCCTCCTACTGAGGAGCCCAGCCTGGGCAACCTGCACCTGTGGGAGCCCTGCAGCCCAGGGAAGAACATGAGGCAGGCTCTTCATTCAGCCGTTCCCTCCTGCCCTAGAGTGGGCACTGGCCAGCCCCTCTGCACTTCTTCCTGAAGACCTGCTCCTCTGGAGGTCCTGGTGATTCCATGCCAGTGGCTCAACGTGTCCTCTGGTGGATAGACCCCATGCCTTTGTCAGGGGTAGCCCCAGGCATAGATCAGAGAGGGAGCTGTGGCAAAAGTGGGTGTCATGAGATGGGGTTTTGTGAGATGTATAGGAGGTCCTCTGCAGAGTGGGCCAGGGAGCTGTAGGGGCTAGCAACGAAGCCAGGGGTGACAGAGATGAGGTGCCAGGGCCTCCAGGGGACCAGAAGCTTATGTGGAGGATGTGGTCGCTGTCCCTAGAGAGCCTGATTTGGCAGCCCCCGGGAGGTCGGTTGCTGCCAGTATCGGGTGAGGAGGCTGCAGCCTGGGGTCTGGGCCCTCCTCACCTGCTGCACTCTTCTGCCCTGCCTGCCTCTCCTCTCTTCCGTCCAATGCCGTCCCATTCTGGCCCCAGGCCGCACCTTCCCCATGTCACCTCACAGCCTGTGGTTTGGGGACACCAGCCCCCACTCAGCCTGTTGCTCTCCACACTGCCACTGCAGTCTCCTCCTTAGCCATTGCTGGTTGAATGATGGGGCATTGCCTGGCTTCGCATTCCTGGGGCGCTGCCTGCCTGGGGCCGTCTGTGACGGCCAGGACCACTGGCGCCCCTAGGTCCTGAAGTTTCAGGTTGTTGCTCACAGTGCTCCATTCCGGGGCCTGGAGGGTGGCAGGACATCCATCCCTGGGGTGTCCCTGTTGGCCACTCTGTCCTGGTGATGCCCTGTGGGACAAAGGTCACGGACAGCCTGGGGCCTCAGTGTCCCCATCTGCACAGAGCAGGTGGGGCAGCCCCTGGGTGGGAGGTGGCACTGGCATCCTGCTGATCGGCTTGGCCTGGGCCCCTGGTTTCCCTCCTTGGTCTCTGGGACCCTCTCTGTGCTAGCCAATGGGGCAATTGCCGCTCACTGCCCTCTCTGGCCTGCGGTGTCCTTGTGTCCCCACAGCACTCAGGCCGGGGCCACCCCGATGTGCCAGGCTGCCCTCATGGCTCCTGCAGGGTAGGGTGCTGCCCAAGGTGGGGGGCTATCTCAGCCAGCGCTCCCCAGGATGGCCTGGGGCCAGACTACACTGGCTGTGGGCTGAAGCTGGGGAGACAGCACCACTGTGACCATGGGGTTGTTGTGTGTCCCGTGCCCTGAGGATGGTGCCCGGGCCGAACCTCCACCTCAAATGTCCTGCTCTTGTACCCTCAGTTGTCCTTCGTGTCCCTCAGCCACAGTGGAGAGCTGGCCCAGGAGAGGAAGACTTGGGATGGGTAGGTCCGTGCACCCAGGTACGTCAGGGTGCATCTGGGCCTCAGCTCAGCTGAAACCAGGAGAGCTATGTGTTGGCTGGGCCACCTGTGTCCTGCTGTGGATGCATCGCGATCTGATGCTGGACACCCTGTGAGCTCTGGGACTGGTACCCTGGGCAGTGAGTCCCAGACCGGGCACCTAGATGCTTTGCCACAGTTGGTGCACCTTGGCTGTCCAGGAGGAGGGTGTGCAGTGCGTGGGAGCCCAGCCGTGGCCTGATGCAGGGGACAAGCAGTGAGGGCTGGTGGCATGGCTGTGGCTGAGGCTGGCGGTGCAGGGCCCAAGATTCCTATTTTGTGAGCTATTGAACTCTCACTTTAAAAACAAACAACAAAAGAGGAAGCAGGCGGCCTTGCGCTGGGGATGGGATCACTGTTGGCCCCAGCCTGGATGTGGGGGCCCCTGAGCCTGGTGGTTCTCACGCAGTCAGTACTCCTGCCGTTACATCCTGGCTGTCCATCCTGTCTGGCAGAGGTGTCCTCCAGTGGGGGCGGGGGGTGGCTCCATGGTGTCCTGGACTTAGTGGAGTGGGCACGGACAGGGCCATGCCACCCACCCAGCTGTGGGCCTGGATTCCTCCTGGCCCCATGGCAGCCCTGTGGAAAGGGCTGCACTGGGTGGCTCCTGGCTCCCAGGAGAGAATGGCGGGTTGCATCAGGCCAGTTCCTAGAAGTGCTGGGGGTGTGTGGAGGGAGCTGGCATGGCTGGACTGGCATTCCCCCAGCCTGGGCACACCCGGACCAGGCTTGGCGCCAGCACCCAGCCTCAGCCCTCCCACAACTGGAGCCGAGGCTGTCGCCTGCTGCCCAGGACTGCCCTGTGGTAATGGCAGAGGCCACAGCTCTGCCCGCCCTGCTCTCTCCAGCCAAACCTGGGCTGGCAGCTGGTGGAGGGCTGTGCTCCAGCCGTAGCCCTGTCTGCTGGGGGCCACTCCTCCGTGCTGCCTGTCCTCTGCTGCTGGATGGACTCCTCTAATCTTGGGAAGTAACAGGTGTGTGCCTGCAGGTGTTGGTGCTAGGCAACAGGGTTGGCTGGTGACTGTCCTGCCGTGCTAGGGTGTGGGTGGGATCCTTGGGTGCTGGGTTTGGGTGGCCAGCACTTCAGCCCCATGCTTATCCTCTACCAGTGACATCTGGAGTGGGCCACCTGCCCAGGGCCTCAGTGGGCTGTCAGGTGGGGCTTCCTCTGGGGGAGTCTGGTGGCAATCCACAATGGGTCCTGACGGGGATCCAGCTTGGTAGGAGTAGGGTGAGGCCACTTGGATCAGGTGGCACCTCAAGGTGGCTGGCTGGGATGTGGAGCAGACTTGGCACTGTGCTCAGCCTCCTGGCCCAGGGTGGCAGGGCGCCCAGGGTGCAAGGTAGCTCTTGTGGGGGTAGCGGACGTGCCCTGGGTCCTGGCCCCTTTGTCCTCTGGGTGTCTGCATGGTGGTGGGGATGGGGCTCACATTTGTGCAGCCTTGCTGCCCTGCCTGCTCTGCCCTGGAGGAGCCCTGGGCTCCTGTCCCTTTGCAGAGTGGCTGGTGCTGCCTTCTCACCCCCTGTCCAGTGCCCTCTTGCCTCCCCTCATCTGGCCAGAAACTCTGTCACTGTCCCTGCTGGGGTGGGTTTGGCTGGACTGCTTCCTGGACACTGTTCTAGAACTGAACCAGGTGCTGTGCTGTGTAGGCCTCCAATGCCCCTTCCTTGTGTGACCTCCAGCCTGTCATGGGTCCCCTGCTGTTAGCTGCTGCATCACACACAGCAGGTGATGGGAGGCCTGGTGTGGGGACAGAGCTTGGTGGTGGCTTGCGGGCTGGGGTTTGGCCAGGGTGAGCCCTGAGCAGGACAGGCAGAGCCAGCACCTGTGGGACTGGGCTGCTGGGTTAGGGAGACCTGAGGCTGAGCCTGGGTACAGGCCATGGGACTGAGTAGGAAGATTTGGGGGACACAGGATGCAGAGCAATGGGCTTGGTGATAGCTGCACAGGTTGGGTGTGTGGCGTAGTGGGGTGCCGGGCAGTGCCAAAGAAGAGGTAGCTGTAGGGAGGAAGCAGTGTGGGTGGGCCGGGGCCTGCAGCTTGGATGGCAGGGTGATGGATGGGGTGGCAGTGTCATCCAACAGCACCCTGGTGGCACCTTGGCCTCTGCACCCCGCAGGGCTGTATGGCGTTGCTGGGCCTGCTTCCGGGCAGAGCCAGAGCTTTTGAAGAGCTGCCTGTACCCTGTGGCACCTGGGTCTGTGCTGCTCTGCGTCTTCCCTGTGGGAGCCTCGGTCTCCCCAGGGAGCAAGTGGGCATAATGATACTGCCTCCCTGTTCCCAAGTGGGCTTCCTGGGGGTGGATGGTGCTGCGGGCAGGAGAGAAACCCAGACAGCTTGTGGCACGGCATCTAAGCCGGCCACTCGTGTCCCTGAGGCTCAGGCAGGGCACCTCACTCGCCGGGGCCACCTGGGGAGGCGGGAGGTGGGGGTGGTGGCCTTGTGGCATGGCTCCTCTCACCCTGTCCTGTCCTCACTGGTTCCTGATCCATCTGTGGCCTGCACCTGCTCAGGTCAGGCGATGTGGGGACCTAAGGCCCAGGCAGAGGACCGACAGACAGCTGGGCCTTGGAGGTGACCGTGTCGCCCACCAGCCCAGAGGGCCGCTGTCCGCGCTGTGTGAGTGCTCAATGTGCTGGAGAAGGTAAATGGGCGCCCAGCAGCTGTCGAGCACGATGGATGTGGTGGCGGCGGGGTACTACATCGCCGCTGTCAGCTGGTGCCTGCTCCACGGGCCTGCTGGGGCTCACTTTGCTGTGGAGAAACAGCTCGGTGCCGCCTGGCACCCTGCCAGCTGCTGCCTGCCACTGCACCACCGTGCAGCAAAGTGTTTACCCAGCAGTTTCCCGAGAGCCGGGACTTGGGGTGTTGTGGTGCTGGGATGCGGGGGAGGGGCTGCTGTAGTTCAGAGGGTCCTGTGCTTGGAGGGACCCCAGGGACGGATCTGTGACCTGTGGCCTGGCCTAGCACTGGCCATGAGGCTCCATCCTATGGGTGCTTTGGCCACTGGGCCCTTTTGGGGGCCCTGCTAGATCCCCAGTATCTAGCCCAGGAGGGGCTGCCTGGAGGGACCCCTTCCCTTGCTGGGAATGGCTGGGGACCCAATCAGATTGACCACAGGGATGCTTAGGGCCCATGGGCTGGGTACAGGGTGAGTGGGGGTTCAGGCCTGTCTGCCAGCCTGGGCTGGGCTACAGGGGCCTGGCTCATAGCTGCCCACCCTGCAGCTTGGGGGTGGGGGACATCCCCAGGGGCTGAAGGACTGCAGTGGTGCAGAGCAGGCCCCCAGAGGTAGGACAGACAGCACCCACCTCTGTCTGCCTGTAGTGTGGGCACAGGACAGCAGGTCCTTGCAGCAGCTGCACCCATGCTGATATCAGGGCTGGGATGAGCAGGACGTGTGAGCCTCTGGCCTGAGCACCCACTGTGGCTGCCTCTGGTTGTCCTGCACGTGGGGTGTATCTCTGGCTTGGGGAGCAGTGGGGACCCATGGAGGGGCAGCGTCCTGGGAGGCTCACTTGGCTCTGTCCTCTGGCCAGAATGTGGCCCTGTGAGGGCAGTGGGGATGCAGGCTAGGCCCTGTGGTCCCCATGTGGGCTGCATCCCTGAAGGATGGGTAGAGAAAGGTGGCTGGTTCTTTACATCCCCAGCTGGACTCAGCTTGCTCCAGGGTAGGTAGTCAAGCCAGAGCAGTGGGCCTCCGAGATGCTAAGGACAAAAGGGAGCCTTGTGGGCCAGTCTCTTCCTGCCTGTTCCACCAGTGGGCATGTCCCCCACACAGGCCCTCAGTGGCCGCCCCCTTGACTTATGCTCCTGGGGCCTCCCAGTCCAGGCTGCCTGCCTACCTCTCATTCTGTCTGGACTGAACTCGTTAAGATGCCAGCCACGGCCCAGGCCACAGCTGCCTCCTGCCACAGTGATGGCCTGGCTGGCCTGGCAGGCGGAGATGAAGGAGAAGATTGTGTCTCCCAGCCTGTCCTGGGCACAGGGCCCCATTCCTCCTCTGGAGGGGTCTGGGTGCTGGGTCTATAGGCAGAGAGGGCACAGCCTTTCCAATGCCAGACTCCTGGGCCTTCCTGGCCCTTCTCTTAGGGGGCTGAGTTTAGCCTGCATCCCCAGATCCTGCTCTCAGAATGGCTTGCACTAGAGCTCCGTCAGGAGGTGGGAGGATGCTGCTGTAGGCTGGGTTGGGAGTCGGGTGGGCGCTGAGTGCCGGGTTGTGCGGGGGGCGCAGTGGGGGCAGGCGGCAGTTGGTGGAGCAAGATGGATTTCTGGGGTGTGTGGATATGTTGCTCATCAACAGCCCTGCTCGGTTAGTGTCCCGGGGAGCGGCAGCTGGTGAGATGGGAGGTACTCCATCAGGGGCCGACAGCTCCAGACTGGCACCGGCGGGTGGGCACGCGTGGTGGGTGCCCCCTGCCCACTCTGCTCCCTGTACCTCCTGCCGACACTGTGCAGCCAGGCCCTGTGTCCAGGCTGGGGCTGGGTGGGGAAGGGGTGCGTGGCCAGGGCTGGAGTCTATGGGGCCTGCCCCGCTGACCGCCTAAAGAGCTGGGGTCCCCAGGGCCATGGGACCCTGTGTTGTGTACTTGGGGGGGGTCTGTTACTGACCTCCTCAAGAGGGTTGGTGCTGGGTGATGGCCCAAGGCCACCAGCAACCCTGGGATCCAGGGTTAGGTTGTAAGTGCCCTGGTGGCCACAAGTGAGCTGCAGGCCAGCATTGAGGGGATCTGTCCCCTCAGAAGGACCCCTGCAATGTTCACACACATCTGGAGCATTGCAGATGGGGGGGTGGGGGGCCCTTCCTGCTGGTGTCCGGGATGTGGGTGGTGGCCTGGTCTGGGCTCTGGCCACCTTCTCCCAAGCCTGACCCAGGGCTAACCCCGAGCCCCACACACACAGTTGGCCCTGCTGGGGCAGGCGTTTCTGTCCCCTGTGGATCTCCCATTGGCCAGGATGGCAGAGTTTGGTTGGAGCAAATGAGTGGTGGCCTTGGGGAAGCCTCTGTGGCCTGCAGCCTGGGGGGTGGAGCTGAGGCTGTGAAGGCTTGACATTGGGCCCCCTGGACACCACTGTGGGGTGTGGCCTGTAGGAGGACCATAGGTGGAGAAGGATGGCCAGGCCTCTGGGGCTATAGGAAGTTAAGATGCTGCCCAGCCCCACAGCCTGGGCACCTTGGGAGTAGTGCCTGCCCCAGGCATCTGACCGGGAACCCGCTCTGTGCTCTGGGGTTGTAGTGTGCATGCCTCACCCATGGGACTATGCCATTGCTGTCTGCTTGTCCCTCCAGGTGCCCCATCCAGGGCTTGGCGTGGCAGAGGACATGGCCCCTGTGCAGGGCCTTGACCCTGTGGGCTGGTCCCACCCCACCCCACCCTCTGCCCACCCTCAGATGAAGAAGTTGCCTAATTAGTAAGTTCCCTGTTCAGACTCCTTGCTCGGCAAAATGTAAATGAAACGTTTCTTCCGGGTGTCACTATGAAAAATGACAGTTGCTTGGAGATCACAAAGGACATCTGCTTTTGTCCCCACTTGTGAGTGCCTGTTTATGGCTGATGTTGCAAAATAACTTGAGGGAGAACATTGCCGTGTACCTGGGTGACCCAGGGCAGGTCTTGGTGCGCAGCTGCAGGAGCCTCCCAGGTCTGTTTCCCAGGCCCCGAGTGGTACCCAGAGCCTGGGGCAGGCAGTTGCTGTCCCTTTTGAGTGGCCATCCTGTGGCCCAGCCCTAGCCAGCTGTGGCCACGAGTCCCCTTCCTCACCATACACTAGGCTCCGTCCTCAGCCAGGGGCCAGCCTTGTGGCAGCCCATACCTACCTTTGTCACCAGCAGCTACCACCCGCCAGCTCTCAGGTGCCTGGGCAGAGCCCTTGTCCTGAGCCCTGGCAGTGGAGCTGGGCACTCTTGATCCTGGCTCTACAGAGTGCCTCTGTCTGGAGGCCAGCGCCCACTCCCTGCCCACCCAGTGTGCTCAGTGTGCGGCCCTCCCTCCTGCCCCACAGGGGAGTACATCAAGACCTGGCGGCCACGCTACTTCCTCCTCAAGAATGACGGCACCTTCATCGGCTACAAGGAGCGGCCACAGGATGTAGACCAGCGTGAGTCCCCTCTCAACAACTTCTCTGTGGCACGTAAGTGTCCTCTTGGCCGCTCTGGGTTGGAGGGCATGGTGATGGTGGGCAGTGATGGCTGGAGCCCTGTGTGTACCAGGCCCCTGCTGAGGTACCCTTTGGCCTGTGTCCTGGGGAGCCGGTCAGGCAGTGCTGGCTCCTGGTTCACCCTGGGTCATCTTTGGGGCTGCATGGTCTGCTCAGGCATGGCCATGATGGCACTATTCCCTAGGGCTCTTCTTTGGAAGCTGGAGGCTCTGGCACGTGGGGCTGAACAGGGTCCACCAGGTCTCTCTTAAGGACCCTGTAGGCAGGGAAAGGTGGGGGGTGCTTCCATCTCCCTTAGCCTCTGACCGAGTGTTGATAGGGCTAGGCTGTGGGACACTGTGTTGAATGGGCTGGCCAAGGGCAGGCCTCAGATGTTGGCCTGAGGCTGTAGTCTGGGGGTGTAGTACAGTTCCCACCATGGGTTGGTCCTGGGTTGTACCCTGGGACCTGGGGTCCTCTGATTCCCCCAACCTCACTGGCCCCTGGGTTCTAGCCCCAGGGCCCAGGCTGGGTATGGAAGGACCTGGCCTTGGCACTTGCAGGCAGAAAGAGGAGCAGGGATGATTCTGGCACCCTGGGAGCATTGTCACCAACGCCAAGTATCCCCAGCTTGTGCTCTGAAGAGGAGGACATAGCCAGCACCCTTCTCCCCGGGTACCCAGTTGGGAGGAGCAGACCCTGCCCTGTGAGGCCCATGCTGAGGGCCTCCTGAGGGCTTTACCTTGACCTGGTTCTCTGAACCCTGAGTTCCTCCTCTGAGGTTTCTCCAGCCTGAGGCCCTGCAGCAGCAGAGTGGTCTGATGGTGGGGGGGCCCCCAGGATGGGTGAGACCAAGGAGGCAGACGCAAGTCCCCTGGGAGCCTTGACCTAAGCTCTCTCCAGCGTCCCCTGTGTCAGAGCTGGGGCCTTCATGGCTGTGGAGGGTGCCTTGCTGGAGGAGGCACCAGGAGTGTACCCTAGGACGAATGTGGTGGGCCGAGGCAGCAGGGGGACTGTGGAGGGGCACAGTGGGGGCCATGAGCACAGCCTGGTCCATGAGCAGGCCATGGGATGCAAGAGACAGGGGGTGGGGGTGGGGTGGGGTGGCTGTGTTGGGCCTCTGTGACCAGGGGCTTTTCCCAGGGTGGGTTCTGGTATGTGTAGGGCCAAAGCCCCAGCCCCTTTGGGCATGGCATCCCATCTGGTGGCCTCCGGTGGGCTGTCCTGGAGGAAGCAGGAGGCTCTTGTGTCACACAAGAGCAGGCAGGTTTTCCACTCTCCTGTGCCTGGTGTTGACACAGGCCCTCCCCACAGAGCTGTGCTCCAGGCCCCTTCTGGGCCCCCAGTGGAGCCCAGCCGGCCCCTTATGTTGCCAGGGCCCCAGTGCTGGAATGTGGGAGGCTCCTCTGCTGGCCCCTCAGCCCTGCCTGCCTCACTCCAAGCCCTGCCCAGAACCCTCCCTGCACATACAGCTCACGATCCTCAGGGCTGCTTTGCCCTCACCTCCCATGCACGAGGGGCGGGTGCTGCAGGTGTGCAGGAGCCCCAGGGTGTGTGGGCCCTCGGTATGCATGTCGCAGGTCTACACATATCACAGGTGTGCATGTGGCATGCATGTGTATATTGCAGATGTGTACATGTTGCAAGTATGTGTGCTCAAGGAGGGTATTTTGCAGCTGTATAGCTATTCCGGGTGTGCTCCAGGTGTTCCTGCTGCAGGTGTGCATGTGTGTGCTCTGGATATATGTATTCTCTAGATGCTCCAGCTCAGCTTGGAAAAGCTGCAGACATTCGTGTACCAGTGGGATGGGCAGGTTGCATCCCAGCCCTGCTGGAACCTCAGTGCTCCCCTCTCCAAGGCTGAGCATGAGATGGGGGCTCAGAGACAAAGGCAGGAAGTGTCTTGGGAGGGGGCCCCTCTTGGGGATGCCTCTCAGCTCCAGGGCAGCATCCCAGCTGCAGCAGGGCCTAGCCCTGTTTGTGAGGGAAGCAGCCTTGGAGAGGGGCTGGACAGCCCCCTGGGACCAGTGGGGCTCTGTAGGGACGTGGCTGGTGTGGCCAGGACTTTGGGGTGGGTGCTGTGGGGGGCAAATGCTGATGATGCCCCCTGGCCCGGTGACCTCAGAATGCCAGCTGATGAAGACAGAGCGGCCCAGGCCCAACACCTTCATCATTCGCTGCCTGCAGTGGACCACGGTCATTGAGCGCACTTTCCACGTGGAGACGCCAGAGGAGCGGTGTGTGGGGCAGGGCATGGATGGATGGCTGCGGGTAGTAACCCCAGTGCGGGGGGGATGGACATGGCGCAGGGCTGTGGTGCCTTCTGCTTATGGCCATCCTTGGTCCATTCTAGAGACTAGCCCTGTCCTACCTTGCGGTTCAGGTGGTGGGGAAAACTGAAGCTAGAGGTGAAAACAGGGTGGGTTGGGTGCCATGCTGCTGGGGGCTGGAGCTCCATATCCCCAGCATCTGGGAGTTTCCACATTGTGGGAGGCCAGGTTCTGGGTGGCCACTGGGGGCTCTGGGGTTGCTGGACTGGCCAAGGATGAAGGTGACTCACATGACGCTCTGTAGGGAGGAGTGGACAACAGCCATCCAGACTGTGGCGGATGGTCTCAAGAGGCAGGAGGAGGAGCTGATGGAGTTTCAGTCAGGCTCACCCAGCGACAACTCAGGGGCTGAGGAGATGGAAGTGTCCCTGGCCAAGCCCAAGCACCGAGTGGTAAGGCTGGGCCCCTGCTGGGGGTCAGGGTCCTCACCTGACTTCCAGGGTGGGGCCTGGATCTGAGTCACCAGGCCTGCAGGTGACTTAGGCCCTGCCTGCACCGTTTCCCAGGCTGCTGTGGGTGACACTGCGTCCTCTGGGTTTCAAGCAGGTGTCTGCCCCATGGGCAGGCATGGGGTGCAGGGGCCCTGACCATCGCTGCCTGCTGCCCACAGACCATGAATGAGTTTGAATACCTGAAGCTGCTGGGCAAGGGCACCTTTGGGAAGGTGATCCTGGTGAAGGAGAAGGCCACGGGCCGCTACTATGCCATGAAGATCCTTAAGAAGGAAGTCATTGTGGCCAAGGTGCGTGGGCAGGTGGGGGTGGGGTGGGTGCAGGACAGGGGCGGCAGCACTCACTGATCCTGCCTTACAGGATGAGGTAGCCCATACACTCACGGAGAACCGTGTCCTGCAGAACTCCAGGCATCCCTTCCTCACGGTGAGTGGGGCCACTTATACCTGGCCTTTTTGGGGGTTTGGGCATGGCTTATGGTGGCTGGGTATGATGGTGCCAGGTGTGGGCTGCAGATTGCAGGATGCAGAGGCAGGGCTCGTGACCTTGGTCTCCATCCACTCTGCCAAGGGCCTGGAAGTCCTACACCTCTGCCAAACCATCTTCCAGGCTTACCCAGTGGGCCATGCCCAGGAGGGGTGTGTGCTGGGCTCCCCTGTCCCAGGAGAGGGCCCAGTCCAACCAGTTGCTTAGCTCCAGGGTCAGCCCTTGTGGGTGACCAGCCATAGGTGGCCTTCTGAGAGGCAGAGGGGGCCAGGCAGCTTGGAGCATCAGGGTGGATGCCCTCAGCAAGTGCTGTGTTTCCCTTCAGTTTTGGTGGTGCCAGAGCTTGGCGTGTCACCTCCTTGTGAGGCTGCCCCGTCCCCTTGGACATGAGCCCAGACCCTGTAGCTCATCCTGAGAACACACCTTGGTGGCTATGGGTCACCTGGCGCTGGTGGGCACATGGCCTCCATCCGCCCCTGCCCTCATGGAGGGCTGCAGCCCCAGCTGTGCTCCGTTCTAGGCCCTGAAGTACTCCTTCCAGACCCACGACCGCCTCTGCTTCGTCATGGAGTATGCCAACGGGGGCGAGGTAGGCAGGGTGCAGCTCGAGGGCACCAGTGCACGGGTGGGCTTGTCAGCGACCCAGGATGGTTCTCTGTCCCTGAGTTAGGATCTCTGGGTCTCTGGGACCTCCAGACCCTGGGCCCCTGGACTGGCCCCACTGTGCCCTGCCTGCAGGTGGCAGGGAGCCCTTCGCCTGTGGCCCCTCAGTGTCCCCTCCCACAGCTTTTCTTCCACCTGTCCCGTGAGCGCGTGTTTTCCGAGGACCGGGCCCGCTTCTATGGTGCAGAGATTGTGTCAGCCTTGGACTACCTGCACTCTGAGAAGAATGTGGTGTACCGGGACCTCAAGGTGAGCCCAAGCTGGGCCCCACAGGTGGGCTTACAGGAGGTGGGGGCCGGGCCGGCAGTGTTGACCCCAGGCCTTCCAATAGCTGGAGAACCTCATGCTGGACAAGGATGGGCACATCAAGATTACGGACTTCGGGCTGTGCAAGGAGGGCATCAAGGACGGTGCCACCATGAAGACCTTCTGTGGGACACCTGAGTACCTGGCCCCTGAGGTGCGTCACCCCCATCGTGTCACCCACACCCCCGCTGCCCTGTGCCACAGTGTGCTGAGACCTGAGTCCCCGTGCAGGTGCTGGAGGACAATGACTACGGCCGCGCAGTGGACTGGTGGGGGCTGGGCGTGGTAATGTACGAGATGATGTGCGGCCGCCTGCCCTTCTACAACCAGGACCATGAGAAGCTGTTCGAGCTTATCCTCATGGAGGAGATCCGCTTCCCACGCACGCTCGGCCCCGAGGCCAAGTCCCTGCTCTCGGGGCTGCTCAAGAAGGACCCCAAGCAGAGGTGCAGCCCCTGCCTGGCACCCCTGGGAGGGCAGGGCTGGGGCACCGTGCTGAGCCAGCCACGTCCCTGCAGGCTCGGCGGGGGCTCTGAGGACGCCAAGGAGATCATGCAGCACCGCTTCTTCGCCAGCATCGCGTGGCAGGATGTGTATGAGAAGAAGGTGCAGCGGCGAGCTCCCCACTGTGCCACATGTCCTGCCATGCTGAGTCCCGTGCCAGCCACTCAGCCACATGGTGGCAAGTGTGCTTGCCTTTGCTAGCACACCCACATACACAGGAGAGCCAGAGTATTCCTGGTACCCCCTGCCTGGGGTCCTGCTGCAGTCTGGTGCCAGGGGCCCTTGCCTGTACCCCCTCCCATCGCCTGTGCTCACTAGCAAGGGTCCTGGAAGCTGGCCCAGGCCTGCCTCCCTCCCTCCTCCCATAGGAGCTATGCCCCAGTGTACCTATCTGCCTAGTCTATGTGGGAAGCCTGTAGGAGTGGGAGGGTGCCACTCTGCTCTCCGCCAATGGTGGGTGCACCGTGCTCTTGGCTTTCTGAGGGGCTTGGTCTGCTCAGTGGGTACTGGGTATCCTGCCCTGAGCACTTTGTGGGTGTCTACCTGAGTCTCTATCACAGGCCACAGTGGCCGGCAGGGCCCCTGGCCCTTGCCCAGCTTGCTGTCCCCTTCTGGCTCTGCCCTTGAGAGTGGAGAGTGTAGACAGTCTCTCCTCCTGCCCAGCCCTGACCAGAAGCATGCAATCCCACTGGGGCAGACTCCAGGTTCATGTTTGATGTGGACCCTAAGGGGTGGTCTGAGGCTGCTTCCTCCAAGGAATATGAGGAATATGTCCCTCTCTGGGGTTCTGCAGGATAAGCTTGAGAAGAGGGGAAGCTTTAGCTGTCCCTGGCCCTCCCGGGTTCCTTCCCAAAGGAGGCAGTCACGCTTGGGTCCTGGGGTCCAAGGTCCCCTCCCACCCAACTCCTGCCTGGCACATTGCCTGCTGCCACAAGACTGGGCTATCCCTGTGTGAGGAACACAGGTGGTGGAACTCCCTCCACTGGAGGGGCATCCCGCACTCTCTCCCTTTCCAAATGGCCCTGGCATCCTGGCACTGTGAGGGGCTGTCACCTGAGTTGGGGCACATTGGGGTGTAGGGCAAGGCCGGTAACCAGCCTTTGCTGTGCCTCCTGCAGCTGAGCCCGCCCTTCAAGCCACAGGTCACCTCGGAGACAGACACCAGGTATTTTGATGAAGAGTTCACAGCCCAGATGATCACCATCACACCGCCAGACCAAGGTGAGAGGCCCTGCACCCCATCCACCTGCCCTGGTGGCTGAAATTCAGATGCCTTAAATCTAGACTGTGGTGGTGGTAATCAGGGTGGGTGTCTGTTCTGAGGGCTGGCCTCATTCCCCCCAGGCTGCAGCCCTGCCTTGGTTTCCCCTGAGCCATGTCTTGCCCTGCAGATGACAACATGGACTGTGTGGACAGTGAACGGAGGCCGCACTTCCCACAGTTCTCCTACTCGGCCAGTGGCACAGCCTGAAGCGCCCACGGCAGAGGCCCGGCAGCTGCATCTGGCACGTGGATCAGAAGCCTCGGAGGAGCCACACCAGGCCCAGGGAGGACATTCCTGCTGGGACAGCATCCTCCCACCTGGCCAGGTCAAGAGAAATATTGCCCTGCAGTTTCTCTTAATTTATTTCATCCAATCTGTTCTTCAAATGTGGCCTCAGCCCTCTGAACAATTACACTCATGTAGGAAACCTTACAGACCTCTGCAGCCCTTGCAGTGAGGGGCCGGTGGTCTGGGCACATCTTGCACTACCCCATCGGGCTGTGCGTCCAGCTGCCACCTCAGGTCCAGGGCCTCAGCCTGCCTGCGGCACCAGGGGCAGCTTCATTGGGTGCTGGTTGGCACCCTCCTCCAGGTGGGGCACAGGAAGCCCCTACACTAGGGCCGAGCCTCTGAGGACATCCTCAGAGCTGCCGCCAGATGGGATGGGCTGGGATGGGACAGAGTGGGCCAGGGCTCACCTGCAGGACGGAGATACAAGGGTAGTTTGCCATGTCCTGGCTCTGGGGTGTAATCTCAGTGACAGGAAAGCCCCTCCTGCCCTGTCCCTGTGCTCTGGATGATTTCTGTCTCTGCACTTGTCCTCTCCACGCTTCACCTCTGACCCTCTTGCCTGGCCCTCCCTGTCCTGGCCAGATTTGGCTGCTGCTATACCATGCCATTTTTTTTACATTGAACTTTAGCATTTTTACTATTATAATATGAAACTTTCCCTCCAAATCTTCAATAAAAATTGCTTTTCAAGTTTGTGGCTGGCTTTGCTGAATGTTAGGGGTAAAGGGCTGCAGCCAGGGCCTGTGCTGAGGTTGGCCTTTGTCCTGAGGCATGGGCAGCCTCCAGGACACTTCTGTGGGGAGAGGAGTCAGCTGCCTGGGCTGTGAAGGGAGAGAGACCCTGGCTACCTGGAAGGACTGTGAGAGGAACAGCTGGGGCCCAGGTTTCCCCAGAACCAGCAGCATGCATGTTTTGCAGCTGGCGCCCCCTGGCCGATGCCTGGTGGCATTGCTCTGTGGGTCAGGCACGGTGCAACTGGCCAGGGACTGCAGAGTGGGGCGCCAGGGCCTTATAGGTAGTGGGATCCACTCTAGACAGAGTGGACAGGTGGCTGCTGTCCCATTCCCACTGAGCAGGGAGGGTGATGTTCTGGGCCTGCAGGGGCAGCTGAGGTCTCTGGGTGTCCCTGATCCTCAGTTCTAACAGACTTATGCCACACCACTGACTCCTTACACAGCTTTTCTGGAGAACACACTTGCAGGGTTACATACTGAACAATGCTTTGGAGAGGCGGCATCCTGACTTCATGTCCATACAAAACGAGTGTGGCAGAAGCCAGAATATGCAATGGCCTTCCATTCTCCAACCTTGAGCAAACCTCACTGAAAAAGTGGTTGATGGGGGTGCTGGGAATTTAGCTCAGTGGTGCCGCCACCTGCCTTGCAAGCGCAAGGACCCAAGTTCAACCCTGGTACCCGCCCCCCAAAAAGTGGTTGATGGAAGAGGGAAATGGAGACAGCTGCAGCCAGGAATGACTTGGTATTGGAGAACCATGAGCTGCTCCTTCCACAAGAGCCCTTGGGGCCATTTCTACAGTCCAGAGTCACAGGGACTGGATGCAGGGACGGAGACCCTCAGCCTACCCCAGCCTTCCCACTGCTCAGATGGAATGGTCTGCAGCAGGACACAGCAGCAGAGGGGCAGCCAGGGAGGCCACAGCGGGGTTCTGCCCTTCCCGTGCCCAACACACCCATGCCTTACTTTTCCCAACACAAGGCAGGCTTGGAAGAGCCAGGAAGACAGCAAGTGGCTTTGGCTCCGGCCCATCCCATGTTCCAGCAGGTGCAGCAGTAGGCCCTACAAATCCAAGACAGGGATGACCGGGCATGTTGGGAGGCGTTAGAAGTTGTGCCTGCTCTCCCAGAAAATGCGTCTGCCAGGGTATGCCCGCTTGAAGTCTGGGCTTGTCACTTGGCAGAGGCTTGCTTATTCCATCCTTTTCTTGTAACTCATTTCTTTAAAGTGAATTTTTTTTTTTTTTTTTTTTTTTTTTTTTTTGGTACCGGGGATTGAACTCGGGTCCTTGCGCTTGCAAGGCAGGCCACTGAACCGCTGAGCTAAATCCCTGGCCCTAAAGTGAATTTCTTGTAGATGGCATAGTTGAGTCTTGCCTGTTTAAAAAAAAAGAAAAAAAGGCAGCCTCTGACCAACAGGGAGGTATTTAGACTGCACACACTGATGGGGGTAGCAGTACAGCTGAGCTCACATGAACTGCCTTCTCCACTTCTGCCCCATGTGTTCCTCCTTCCCTTGTCTGCCTCCTTTCTAAGTCTTCCCATTTTATTTCCTTTATTGGCTTGTCTGAGTTTCATGAGCTTCTCACAAATGCTGTCCTTTTTATTCCAGAGTATTACATTCCATTTAGAATGCTTAATAAATGAGTTAGTTCTCTAGCCTGGTGGCTTCAGGATTTATGGTGTCTGTTGTTATAGCCCACCTTCAGGTGGTGCAAGAGAACCTGAAAGCAGACTACTTTCATAGCCTTGGGATTATCATAAATTTTGTTTCGAAATATGGCATCAACTTCCAAATAAAGTGTCATCATTTTTGCTTTGAATAGTTGTTTAACAATATTTTACTGTGGTAAAATGTGTGAATCTTAGCTTTCACTGTTTCTAGGTGAACAGTCAGTGGTGTTACACACACCCACACGCTGTCCAACCATCACCTTCTTGGGAACGTGGTCCCTCCAGATGAAAACTGTGCTGTTTAGTGGTAGCTCTCCATCCCTGCCTGCCTCCAGTCCCAGCACCCACATTGTTTGCTATCCCCACAGATGTGGTTGCTTGGATCCCTTACCCAGCTGATATCTTGCGGTTAGTCCTGTATCTGGCTTTCACTGTACATTGCTGGGAGGGTCAGAATTTCCTTTCTAAGGGGAAATCACATTCCACTGTTGACATACATACACGTGTGCCAGCCCCAACTGTATACTGTCATTTCTTCAGTGACACGCCCTGATGTGGTCCTGCTGGGTCCCATGGCAGCTATGTAGCTTCCTGAGGAACAGCCTCCTGCGTTCCACAGAGGAAACACCACATGACAGCCTCACAACAGCCTCACTGGATGGGACCTGCAGCTTCCTGATGATGGCCATCTTCTCATATACTGTGGGCTGTCTGCACCCCTCCCGTGAAGAAACATCAAGTCCAGTCCTTTGCTCATCTTTGAGCTGGGCTGGTGTTTATCATTCAGTGTAGGAGTTCTCGACATACAGTCAGTAAAGGGACGCTAGGGATATGAAGAAAACAGCCTTCACAGTACCCGTACCTGCCTGCGCCCAGCTCTTCGGCCTCTGTGCACATCTCCTTCCCACGTACTATCTTCCTTCTGCCTGGAAAGCTACTTCCGACAGTTCTTGCAATTCTTTCGGCTTTGGTTAATCTGAAATGCCTTTATTTCACCTTCACTTTTGTCAGACACTTTCAGGTGTTGAAGTTCACTTTCTGTCACTAACAGTACAGCGCCAGTATGGCAGGGAATAGAAAACACAGTTCCGGCTCTGGCTCACAGTGGAAAAGCCGTGTCTGGCAACACCTCTCCCTGGCGCAGTCCTGGGGCAATGCAGGATGACAGGTGGCAAGCGACAAGAAGCTTTTAGAGCAGACCCATGCTCCAGATGCTGCCAACCACAGGAGGACTTGTCCACCCGCAAGGGCCCAGCCCTAGTCACCCGAGTCTCTCACAAAGGGACTCAGAGGGGACAAGGTATTCCAGCCAGAGTGCTGGATACAGAATCCTAGGCTGGTTCACTTCTTTTTGGCTTCTTGAGAGGGTCTCGCTTTTAAGAAATCTGATCATTATGTGTCTTTCTGTGACTTTCTTCATGTTTCTATTTGGGGCTCATCGGGCTTCTTGGACTAGGTTTATGATTCCATCAAATTTGGATGCTTTACAATTTCCTCTTCAAAAACCTTCCTGCACCCTCATACCTCTTCCACTCACACTAGACTACCAGAAATCGTCTCACTACTCACACTGCTCTGCTCAGGCTGGCCTCGAACTTGTAGTCCGCAGTCCTGCCTCAGCCTCACTTCCTGTCAGCCCGATTCCCTTTGGACCGTTTCTATTGCTGTCTTCAGTTGTGAATCTTTCCCTTCTGCAAGATTAGCCTCACTTCTTATCTTGTCCAATGCACTTTCCTCCTCTAGACTTCCAGCTTTCCTTCTCACTGTAAAATGTATCTTCTCTGTATGTTTTTACTGGGCATTAGGTATGTAGGTTTTATTTTATCAGGTAGTGGATGAAACAAAAAATACCGGCAACAGGCTGGCTGTGTGAGGAGGACAGGGCAGCTGCTCCTGGGTACAGTGGCCTCTCTGCTGGGCCCTGCTTGTGCTCCAGAGTGTACTCTTCTAGTGTAGGGCAGCATTCCCTCCTGTGTTCAGTATGCAAACCCGGAGGGGGCTGGCTCTGATTGTCTCCTTGGTTTGGGCACTGAGCTTTGGGGTCCCTCTGCTGTCCTGTGGGCTGCTGCCAGAGTCTAGCTGATTTGCCTTTCCTTACCTGTTTGAAGGCCAGCTAGATACTGTGACAAATCTGTGCACCAGGTGCTGTCCAGGCAGTACCAACCCTTCCAGACCGCTGCAGCAGGTGGTGGTGAGGCAGGCAGACTAAGGGAGTAAGGATGGGAATTGTGCACCGGGGTATGGGTGCTGCTCAAGCCCAAGCCCCAAAGAGTGAGCCTTACAGCTACCCAAAGCAGAGTTCTGACAGAAGCAGGATAGGATGCTGAAGATGACAAACAGACTTGAGCATGCTGGTGGTGGAGAGCTGGGGCACAGCCTACCCAGAGGCAGGAGGGGTGAGGCTGCTGGCTGTCACTGGTAGGAACAGGGCGGGCCAGCAGAGTACAGGAGGGAGGGGAAACAGCTGGCTGCTGCCAGCATGGGGGCTGTGCAGAGGAGCTGAGGGCATACTCAGTTGGGTGGCAGGCTGGAAGACACACAGTGGAGCAGCCACAGGGCAGCTAGGGAGCAGGGCAGCAATGGCCATAAGCACACGGGTCTGAATCAGCAGGCAGAGACTGGGAGGTGGCTCTGAGCCTCTAAGGCCAGAGAGGAGGTGAGCCCTGACAAGAACCACCAGTACAAGGCGACCACGGGCTTGTTTCTGGTGCTTGAGGCATGGAGTGCCTGTCAACCACAGTGCTCAGGCCAGCTAACCCACAAGGCCTCAGAATGCTCCAGGACCAGAAGGCGCAGGAAGGATCTACAACCCCGTTCACAGCACCTGGCCCCACCACTGGCCCTGGCCAAAGCCCACTTTGGACTGGCTTTCCTGAGAACCATGTTACCTGCCCCTGGACACTGACCAGTGTGTCCAATGCCACAGTTGGGAAGGCTCTCTCTTGTTCCCTGCCCTCAACCTCAAATCTGTCCTAGTCCCAATCTCCACACTGGGAGGCAGGTCAACTGCCCACTGAGCCTTGCGAGGTCAGGGACCCACCTTTCAGGTCAGCTCCCAGGGATGCATATGTGGGGATCCACCCCCATCCTCCAAGCCCCTGAAATTCTCATTAACTTGTCCTCAGGGCCTTGTACAAACACGGCCACTCAAAATGGAGTAAGGACCTCCAGCCCCCAAACCCAGCCAAGACTCCTCTCTTGCCACACCAGAGCTCCTGGAAACAGGCACTGTCAAGTCACCTGACGCCCAGACTACACAGGTATGAGAATGCACAGCAGACACCAGGTTGCGATGGCCAGGTGTGTGACAGCGGCACTGCAGGCACAGGTTGGGAATAGTACCTGCCACAGGGTGGCTCAGCATACCACTGATGCCCTTTGGAGCCAGGTGCCGGCCTCAAGTAGGGCTCGTTCTTACTGGGTGAGGCCGGGAGGAAGGGCGGGCAGCAAGCAGGGCACATCCTTCAAGGGGGTGGCAGGTCACGCCTGCTGTTCTGTCACCATCACCCTCCCAGATGACCACCCTGGCCTGTGACAGGTTCCACTTACTCTTTTGACAGGAGGTTGTGTGTGCAAATATAAAGGGTTTTATTCACTTCTGTCATCAAAGTATGAAACACGCATACACAAGCCAGTCACTCCCTCTCCTCATGGACACGGCAGTCTCAGGCTTCAAACATGGCACAGCTGCTGCACAGCGCCTTCTCACACACATCACTGCAGCTGCATGTGTGGGGGGGGAGAGAAAACAGCTGTTAGGGTTCGCTGTGCCCTACCCAGGCTGACCCTGGGGGCTGTCCTGAAAGAGGTGTCCAAATGCAGCACACCTCAGAATATGCCCTAATTTGTAGAAAGGCTCTTGTGACGATGGCGGTTCAGGGCTGTCTGTGAACACTGCTTTGCTGCGAGCAGCCTAGCTCAAACATGTCCTGTGGCTCATAAGCCTGGGCTTTTCCTCCTTTCCCCTGGGTGAGCAGAAGTGAGCAGACATGGATGTCACACTGAGAACAATGTCTGTCCTGAAGAGAATGCCACTCAGGGAGGAAAAGATGAGGACAGAGGGAGAACACGCCCATCAACAGGGCAGCCAGAATATGGCAGGAGGGGCCTGGAACAGATTTTCCCTCACAGCCTCTGGAGGATCCCACCCTGCTGGCACCCTGCCTTGGACTTCCGGCCTCTAGAAGTATGACAGTGTGTTTCTGATGTTTGAGCCACACAGCTGAGCCTGACTCAGCATAAGTCGGTGGTGGCATGACCTGGATATCACCGAGGACAGCACCCTCTCCAGGGACTGCCCAGACATCTAGAATTCACAGGGTTATATAGTGGGAGCACAGTGCCTTCTTTTGATGATTAAGACTCCATAGGGTACCTGCTACTCTTGAGGAAGGACACTTGCCAGCAACATACTGCATGACCACAGCAAGGACATGCAGGCTGAGATGAGCAGAGACAGAGCTGCTGGCTACAGCCCTACACAGGAGCCAATGAGATACCCCGGCAGGTGGCTTGGGAGCTGGGTACAGGGCCACCAGGTGGGACACTGGCACCAGCTGGGTCATGTCTCAAGTAAACAACAGCCATGCTGAAGAAAAACTGATTTCCTGACACTCATAGGGCTCAGGAAGCCAGGGTGTATCTGCTGGGCGGGCCCAGCTCCCAAGCCTGGGTATACCACTTCTGGCCAGAAACCCTGAGCAAGTCACTTATTTGTAAAGTAGGGCAGTCAACCTCCTGGGCTGTAGCCATGAGAAGAACATGTGACAAGGGAAGTCAGGGTCCCATGGACACCAGAATCTGTCTGGGGAAGAAGCAGCAGAAAGGAGAGGCATGGGGAAACCAGATCAGGCAGGGTGCAAAACCCTGAATCCAGTTACATGGGCCTGGAGGAAGCAGTCTCCTAGCAGGCACCTTACAAGTGCCAAGTCCAGCCAGCTTCAGGAAACACACACACACAGACTTGACTAAGTGAACGGTCCACTTCCCGATTAAGAAATAACTCATAACCCTATAAACAAACCCCCATGTGGCATAACTGCAGTGCATACTTGCTGACCTGTGTCAGCCATTCCTCAGGCAACAAGCATAATACAGAGAAAGTTAATCTATGAGAAGGTGCCAGCTGCCCAAGTCCTAAATGTGAAGGTGAGGAGAGCAAAGAGGTGTTCTAAGACAGGAGGCCCCGGAGAGAGTAGCTGGCTTATGAAATTTGGATTTCCTTCAGAAAGGATCATTAAGTCTTCAGAACATAAAGGTGGGCAAAGCATCTTTGACCATTACGTCCCATCCCATTAAGCAATGGTGCCAACAGAGCACCCACTTGTCCCCTGCAGGGGATCCTCAGGCTCCTGGAGCACACTCGGGGGAGGAACAGAAGGGGTGGTCCATGACTTCACCAACTCCACAGACCAAGGCACTTACTCCACAAGGCCACAGAGGGCACAAGCCACAGCACCGCAACTCCAGCAGGTGAGCACACATTGGCCACACAGGGCCCGCTCACACTGGCCACAGACCATCTTCCCATCCACAGCTCGGACGCATGATGAGCAGGCACGGGATACTGCCCCGGAGAGGTCTGTGAAGAAAAAATACCAGGCTGTCAGCCCTGGAAGGAGGGTAGAAGGATGTGGGGCTGCGGGACCACTGGTCTCCGAAAGTGACGGCACAGGGCCACAATCCATCTACCACTGAGTCTTCTAGATGACCTGTGGCCAAGTACAGTACCTGGACCCTGTTCAACTAGAAATACACAGTGAGACTCCAGGTCAGCATTCCCATCAGTACCCAGAACCCAAAGAACTAGCTCTTGCTACTGCTTTATCACATCTCTGTCCCCCTCTGTCTCAAACTATGCCTCACTGCGTCACTGCTTAACCAAAAGTTCCTACACAGACCCTCCCAGGACCACTGACCAGACCCAGGAATGAAGCTGGCAACTATTTTTAACCTGCCCCGTGGCCACAGAGCCACCTGGCCAATGTGCTCCTACCTACAAGGCCAGGGAGCAACAGGTGGGACATTACCTCAGAGGCCTAGAAAAGAGCCTCAATTCTTTTCTAGCTCCAGAGGTAAAAGCTATTTAACACCTCCCAGACAACTGGAGGCTTCTCAAGTTCCTGCCATTTACTCAGTGTCAGATTCTGAGTGGGATCCCTGCTTGTCCTGGTAGGAAAACGTCCCAAGCAGACCATCTTTCCACCATCGCCTGTGGTTGGCAGCCACTTACCAGCTTTGGAGGCCTGGGCAGAGCTCCTGATCAGTCGGCCATCGGGTCCAATCAGCATCTGGCCCCTTGCAGATCGAGGGGTCTCTGTGGGGCCTGGCTTTGGGGACTCAGGCAGGTGGACAACGGCACAGCCTTCACCCCACACAGGGTCTCTGCAGGCCTGAGCTCCACGGAAAAGTAGCTGCTTGGTCTTCTCTGAGGAATACAGACCCTTCATTAAGTTTACACTGTGCAGCCAGAAAGCCTCACACAGCTATTCCATGACCCACCAGACGGCACATGTACCTCTCTGTGCCTGTCACCCTGGCCCTCTCTGGCTCCATGCTGAAAATGCTCTTCCCTCCCAGCTTCACTTGGCTTAGCGGCCAAGCTAGGTTCTGGATCCTGCAGCCCTACCTGTGCTCCATCAAGAGGCTCCCTCTACTCTACTGGTCTGCTCACTAGCCTCAATTCCCTGGACTTGCACCCCTTCCCTCCCTAGCATTCTCCCTCCTGCAAGTGGGAGAATCATGTAGAGGAAACTCTGTACCCTGAAGCACTAGGAACATGCATTATCAAAGGCAGCCAGGGTCTCAGAGCTGTGCCTACACCCCCAGGCCAGTGTACTCTCCTTTCATCCACCAGAGGGACCTGCCAACCTTAGCAGTTCCTGACCAAGGAATCCCAGAATCTTCCAGGCCCTCTGGCCTGGCACAAACCCATGCCTGGGAGCTAAAGCGGCTGCTGGGAGTGATGCTTTCCATCAGGCTACATGAGGCACCTAGGAGCCCTCACAAAAGCAAATGCCAGGTGCTAGTCTCAGCCATGCTCACCCCAAAACAGCCAGGAGAGAGATGAAAGATGCTGGGGCTTTATGTGACTGAGCAGCAGCAAGAGCGGTGGAAACGGACTGGCGGAGGCCCACCCATTACACCAGCCTGCCTGTACCCACCTCTCAGGCCTCAGCCCAGACCCATGAGGGACAAGACCCTGCAAATGCTCCAAGACAAGGACACAGCAGAGACAGACAACTTCCCAATCCTATTTCATTCTTTTTGAATACAGTGTTTATGTCTTGGAGGGCACAACCTTGCAGGTCAGACACAGTCCCCAGGGCTTCTCTCATTTGATCACCTGCATGGCCTGGGAGCGCATCTGAGTTTGGAACACCAGCGCCCGGGGAGAGAGGGCACAGCAGCGGCATGGCTGGGGGAAAGGGGCGAGGAGGGTCTGAAGGCGTCTTTGTCTCTCTGAAAGCTGGGCTCTCCCGCGTCCCAAATGCATAGCAGCACCATTCACAAACACCCGGGTCATCTTCTAAGTGAGTCACAGGCATAAACTGCTAGATAAGGGAAGCTCCACTCTGCTGGTCACCATGAAGAGTCTCAGTGACACCAATCCGTCTGGACTCCGTGCGAAAGGCTCCGCGGCTCTCGACCCCGCCTGCCGGCTCCCCCGCTTCCTAAGACCTTGCCCCTCCATCCGCAAGTCCTCCACGGGGCAGGACCCCGTCCGGCGCAGAACTGGCAGGGGAGGGCTGGGGACAGAGGAGGCGGCTCCGGGACACTTGCGCCGCTGAGTAAACCTGGAGAGGGCCCCGGCGGGAAGGCCCGCGACGCCCGAACTCACCGAAGATCTCTCGCGAGTACCGCTCACCACACGCGCCATGGCTGAGCTCCTTAACGCCTACGCGGACTTTGAGCTGCAGCGGAGCTGCGTCCGCAAAGGGGCAGCCCCGCTTGGGCATGGCCGCGAGGCCGGAGGACGCAGAGCGCCACACGCCGCGCGCTCCGCGCCTATGCGGACGTCACAGCACCGCGCCAACCGCTGGGCGCGGGATAGGCTGAGAAGACCTCGGAGGCGGAGCTCTGCGAGACGCGGCGCCGGATAGGTCAAGGAGAAGGTTGGAGGTGGGACTCGGCGCGCGGGAAAAGCCAAGAGAGAGGCCGAAGGTCGGAAAGGAGTGGCGGGGACAAGCACTCGGCGCAGCTCAGAATAGGTTGGAGGCTAGATCTAGGCGGGACTTGTGGGCTTTGCGGAGCGGCCCCGTGCAGAATAGGCGGAGGCAGCGTTGGGGGCGGGTCTTGTGTGCGGCACGGCGCGCGATAGGTCGAGCCTGGGGCGGGGCGGTTCCGGCGTCTCGGAACGGGAAGGAGGCGTGTGTGGGCGTTTTGGTTCTGCAGCTCCTGCGAGACAAACCTGGTTAACAATCCCAAAGTGTCAGGGCGACACACCTAGTCCCGGCTCTCAACCGTGACCGATCCGGGCCGCTTCCGCTGGTCCTTCGGCGTTGCCCACGCTCTCCCCCCAGTGTCCCTGGGCGTCCGTATTTATTTAATGCAGGTTGGGAGAAATGACATTTTATCAAGGATTATCAAGGACGCCATTGTCGTGCTTTCCTGGGACTTGGCCTGAGGTCTCTTAAGAGCCGCTATCATCTCCAGCCTTGCCTCGCGGGTTGCCGATGTTTACCTTGAGCTTTTCCCACCCCTTCCTTATCTTGGCGACGCGTGACCCGTGTCCCTCGCACAGTAAGCCGTTCACACTGGCAGACGCCCTTGTGGCTCTTGTCTGACCTGTGTCTAGGTTACCCCTGCCAAGGCAGCCACCCTCTGGGAGCCGTGGCAGTGGGCCGGTGTGGGTGTGTGGGTCAGGTGACACACAGGCGGAAGTTCATACAGCACACGAAACGTGTTTTTATTTTCCCAGGGCACTCTACCATTGGGCGCCATCCCCAACCTTTCTGTAAGTTCTTTTTAAAAAAATTTTTTTGAGACAGGGTTTCACCAAGTCCCTAAATTGTCCAGGTAGAACTGGTACTTATTATATTCCTGCCTCAGCCTCCCAGAGTGCTGGGATGATAGGCATGTGTCATCACACCTGCCTCCAAAGTGGCTCGTTACAGATCCAAGTGGGCAGCACACCTGGCAAGACCAGTAGGCCAGATGTCCATGACACACTAGCCAGTAAGGGCAGAGAGACCTGCGGGCCTATTTTGGGGTCCTAAGGGTTACCCATGCATGTGTCTGTGAAAGTTCTAAGCTGAACATTGGACAGGCACCTGCCGCTTGGGAAGCTCTTTTTTCCCAGAAAACTCAAAGAACTGATCCTGCTGCTCTGTCCCACCCCAGGCCCTGGACCATTCACTGAACACCAAGCCCTTCCTGTCTTGCTGCCACCACAACATGCTCAAGTCTCTTAACACACTGCACTTTGTGCAGTCCTGGGCCTGCCTGCCTCTTTCTTTGGCCTCGATGTAATTACCATTAGCAGTCAGCTCACATGCAGGCCAGGATATCCTCTTAGGAAGCTGCACCAGGCATACTCTGGTCATGCAGTGGTCATCTCTTAGTGTGGGAAAGCAGCAGGACATAGCTGAGGCAAGCACAGAATGGCTACTCACTCAGTGGCTCCTGGACATGTTTATTACATGACCTCAAATGGTCATGCTGTGTGACAGTGTGTCACATAGGCCTCTGTTTTGAGCACTTGGTCTCATTTTAAATGGCAGATTTTGTGGGAGGGTACTGGGGATCAAACTCAGGACCTTGTGCTTGCAAAGCAGGTGGCGGATCCACTGAGCTAAATCCCCACCCTAAACGGCAGAATTTTAAAAACTGTACACAGCTGGCTTTCAGATATTTAAAATCATTGCAAAATTCAATGGGTTGAGCTAAAAGCTTCAATAGAAAAATAGAAGTACAGAAAATAATTTTCAGATGCTTTGTTTCCAATGTTGCTTGTGATGCCAAGGAACATGGCTACAGCTGCTCCTGCAGGGATGGGGTGCATCTGTGGCTTGGGGCATCTGTTCCATTGGGTCTAGAACAGCTGGATCATGGACTCTCTGGACTTGCCAACACCAACCCATTTGACTGAAAGGGCAACAGAGGGGGGTCAAGGTATACCCAGAGCACAGAGTCCATGAACAGATGGAGTTTTGTGTAGTACAGTTCACCTGGCAAAGAGGATTGTTTTTTTACAAATGGAAAGAACTGTAAGGTTTAAATTACAAAAGGCCGTGCCCAAGGAGAATCATTGGAACGCAGCTGCAAGGTCCTCGTCCTGCCCCTGTGCCTGCGCAGTCTTTCTGTGGGCCAATCACCCAGTGATGTACTTGGCTCACTTGCACAGGGACAGGGCGCCTGCTGCTTACCCTTCCACCTCCTGGGCAGTTATTGCTCCTGGCAGGGAGAGGGCAACCCCATCTGGCTGGAGCTGCTGACGTGACAGTCCCTGGAAGGCACCCACCTGTGCCTAGCTCCAGTCCCCTTGCCCCTCACTGCCTGATGCATTCACATGTTCACCACACCTGCAGATTCTTACTGCTCTCTAGGCCCTACCCTGGGCCCTGGGCAGGGTGCAGGGAGGACTGTTGGGAAGGGGGACTGGCACCCACCTGCCACACCCACGTGGTTTTCCACGAAGCGCACGTAGTTCTGGGCCTGTGGGGGCAGGTCCTCCCACTTCCTGGCACCTGTGGTGTCTGCTTTCCAGCCAGGCAGTGTCTCATACTCTACCTCGACCTTCTGGAGCATCTCCTGGTTAGCTGGGGGGACACATGGAGTGAGCGGAGTCTCAGATTGTCTGCCACAGGGGAATGTTGCTCCTGACGTGACACTCAGCAGGCTGAAGCCAGCAAAGGTGAGGGGCGTCTTGGGTTTGTTATTCAGCACTGAATCAGGAATGGACAGGATCTGGGCTTCTTCCAGACCTGGGGCACGGGCACTCACACACATGTTCACCAAGTGTTCTCGGTGACATCAAGCTCTGCTAGGGAACCAACCCTAGGAGACTCGAGAGTCTGCAGCATTAAGGCACAGGCACTCTTTAGGACATGCTTCCTGGGCAGGGACCATCCCTGCTGGTGGGAAGGAAGTCTTGGAAAAGTGGCCCTCCATGAAAGGTCTGCCTTGGGTGTGCCCCATGTGCAGAGCCACAGGGACCACCAAGAGGAGACCAGGTGTCCATGGTGCATCCTCTCCAAGGCCAGGTTCAGAAGGGCTCTCAAGGGTGCAAATGGCCCCCACACCAAAGGGGCACCTCTGGGTCTACCCAGGTGTGCATGCAGGTGCCAAGCAAGACAGATGATGTAGGGCCAGGGATTTAGCTCAGTGGTTCCATCACCTGCCTCTCAAGTGCAAGGTCCTGAGTTCGATTCCCGGTACCAAAAAAAAAAAAAAGAGAGAGAGAGAGGAGAGATGATGTTCATGGCTGCTGGAGAGGAAGCTGTAGGGAGAGTGGGTCAGATGCGACCATGGTGTGATGTCAAAGGGCATATTCCAAATGCATAAGATAGGAAATGCAGGAAAAGAACATCTGTATGCTTTTCTAAAGAAAAGAATAGGGCCAGGGGCCCAGATCTTAACGTCCACCTGGAGCTGGTGTTAGCAGTCAGCTGTAGACAAGTGTTTAGCATGAGTGAGACTCTGGGTCCCATCCCTGCTCCAAAAAGTAAAGGAAATAAATCTAATTGCGAAGCATGTTTTCCTAGACAAAATAATCATCTTTCTATATGCAAGAGGGCTTTAGGTTTTCCAGAGCCGTCTATGTCCACTAACTCAGAATTCCATTTCAGGAGGTGAGCCTTTCATGCTGAGGTGGGTGAGGGTCCTCGCAAAGTGTCCCTGAGACTGGCCAGTCCTCCCCAGGAACTGAGAGAGGCCAAAGCCAGGTGGGGGGCAGGTCCTTGGGCAAAGCAGTGACACCTCACCTGCTGGCAATGCCACCCTCTTCCTGTCCCCTTCTCTGATGCTCAATGGGCAGGCAAACATGCTCGTGTCACACACCTGGGAAGTAGGGAATCCTCTTCCCATTGAGTTTGTATGAGATGCCCACTTTAATCTCACTCAGGACGTCCAGGATGTCCAACTTGGTCAAGGCCAGCCTGCCCAGAAAGCAAGGAGTAAGAGATGCAGACACGGCCCTCACTGCTTTGGTTTTGTTTTCAACCTTTCCTTTTCCCTCATATTAACCCTGGAGATTGGGTGATCCCAAAAGACTGATCTGCTACAGAGTACAGGGCAGGAGTACCTGCTCAGGCCTGTGCTGTCTTGGCTGTCCAGCTCTCCCACCTTGAGTGCCCTGGCCCAGAACCCTTTCCTGTGACTGCAGCTTCCTCCTTAGAGTTGGAGCCCCCTCTGCCTGAGGCTTAGCCAATGAGGGGGTCTCAGTGTCATGAACACTGCACCGTGTCCCCTTTGCCCTCCTGTACCCCATCCCTGCTCCTTGGGGCAGCCAGTGTCACGATGGTAGCTGCCTTTCCACATCTTTCCTCTGTGCCAGCCTGAGGCTAAGGCTTCCAGGCTTTTCTCTACTTTTCTGTCTTCTCTCCCTCTGAGGAGACCCCAGGTGTGGTGGCCCTCACAGCTTTGGCTGTCAATGAGCTGGAGAGGAAGCAGCAGACCCTGTGTCCAGCAAAGCCTTTCTGCTCCAGAGAGGGTCCCCAGCGTCTGACTTCCAGGTCCTCTTGGGGAACCCTGGGGGCCTGCCCTGCCTCTCCCTCTCCCCACCACACCCTCACTGGAAAATCACTCTGGAAATTGCAGCCAACAGCAAACCAGACCCCTTTCCAGCACCCTTTGGCACTCTCTCCTGGGGCCCTTCCCCAGGGCTGTTATCCTGGTCAGCACCACAGGGGTACCTCCATACTCTGGGTCTTAACTCAAGCTGATGCCATCTGTGGCCCTCTGTGGCTCCCCAAATGTCAGGTCTCTGGTGAGTCACAGGTGGCTTTTCTTGTTGGGGTTTTGCATCCTCCTCAGGAGCCCAGGATACTCCTGGTGGTCCAGGGGAGCTGTGGGCTGTGTCACTGTGCCATCCCCACTGGGTCTGTATCTCTTCCCTGCTCCTTCTCTGAGCCCCACATGCAGATGGTCCTCCAAATGCCAGGTCCCTCAGCTCAGAGGCCACTGCTTGACCCTGAGCATGAGGAGGAATGGACACCTGCTGCTTGGCTGCCCTAGCCCTGCTGTCCCTCCAGCAGGATGTCCCTGGCCCCTGAGTGAGGCCAGTGGCCACAATGAGAACCCTGCTGGGCTCCAGACTTGGTGAGTGCTCACCTGGCAAGTGGTCCCAGACTGCTGGTATCACTGCCCCCAACAAGTCGAGCAGGGGTTCTGACTCTCTGGGGAAGGAGCGTGGCCCTGTGACCTGGATTTGTTTCATACCTCACCAGACCTGGTGTGAGTTCTCACAAGGCCAGGATGCCACCACACAACACCAGGCCCACCACGAGGCCCCCTCATCCTTGAAGGGGAGATAGAAGAACCCTGCACAGGGGCCGCTTACGCCGTGAAGCCATTGACCATATGTGCATATCTCAGGATCATCAAGTCCAGCCAGCCACAGCGCCTCTTCCTGCCTGTGGTCACACCCCACTCGTGGCCACGGTTTTGTAGCAGATCTCCGATTTCCTGCAGGGGCAGGAGGGCATCCACATGGCTCAGTGGGACCCTCACTCCTAGTGGTATCTGTGCTTGAGTCCCTTCTCCTCCCACTGCTGCCCCTTTCTTGACTTGGGGAATCCCTGAAGGTACACTCCTCATGGGGCCACCCCCATGTCTCCCTCACTAGTGTTCCCAACAGCCTTGTGTACTGCACCCAGCCATGCCTCCCAGGAGCCCCAGGCTGCCCTGGGAAAACAGGTCAGAGACCTCGGACTTCACATTCCAGCCAGGTGCTTCCTGTAGGAAGATAGGCTCAGAACCCAGTGCTCTGGGTAAATCTGGACCCAACAGGGGCTGAACTGGCAGGGAGGGGCCCAAGCCCACAGCTCAGCTTGGGGACAGCAGACCTTTTTATCTCGTCCACCCATGTCTGAGCTCAGTGAAAGCCCCAAGCCTCTGGATGGCCCCTCCTACCCACCATGGTCTGAGGGTGAGGCTGAGGCAGGAGGCTGGGAGCTCAGGGCGTGCTTGCAGCCTCATCCTAGCTTGGCCTGGGCTGAAGGAGGGAGCCTCAAACATGATCAAGCCAGCCCAGCCCCAGGGCCAGAGGAGGCATCCAGCATCCTTTCTAGAGGAGGCAACCCACGAGCTACCCAGTGAAGGTGTCTGGGGCTTCCAGGCACCCTCTGTCTGAGGTCCCTACCCACTGCAGGGGTGAGCAGAGTGCCAGATGCACACACCCACATAAACACCTGACCTTCAGCCTGTTTGCTGCCCACCCACCTGTGTCTGGGGAAGCGGGGAGGCTGAGTGGGGTCCCTGAAGCCCACCTGTGGCCTGAGCTTGGGTACTCACATTGATCTGTTCTGTGGGGAAGGCCCCGATGCCCACACGGGTGGTGTAGGCCTTCACCACACCGTACACGTCGCCTATGTTCTGGGGTGGGATGCCCAGGCCGGTGCACACGCCACCTACTGTGCAGTTGGATGATGTCACAAAGGGGTAGGTTCCTGCAAGACAGAGCAGGCCACAGGCTAGGGCTTTATCCACCCCTGGGCGCCCTGGGCCCACATGCCTCTCAGCAAAGGGCAGCAGGCATGTCTACCCCTGCGTGGGGTGCCATGTCCAGGGCCACACAGCTCACATAAGAGTGTGGGGTGAGGGCAGGAACAGGCTGTTCCAAGTGAGGACCAAGGCGGCTTGGTCGCCCTGGTGTTCACTGCTGTGCCTGTGGGCTTTGGGGACAGCCCAAAGCTTTCATCTGCAGCTCAGCCCTTCTCTTCTCCTTGACCTGCTATAGTTAGGACAACTGGGACAGCAGGATTGTTTCTGTGGATGTGGGTGGCTCCATGGCCTCCACAGGAAGCTGGTCCCCAGCATTCACAAAAGGCCATCTGGATCTGGAACCCAGGACAGAGCAGTGGGGGTTGGGCACGCAGGACATACCGAAGTCGATGTCGAGGAGGGCAGCATTGGCACCTTCCACCAGGACCTTCTTGGGAGGGCCGTGGAGTGCCTCATACATGAAGTAGATCCCATCTCGGACCATGGGTCTGATCCGCTCAGCAAAGCCCTGTAGGGACACCAGCTGGTGCTGACAGACTGCTCCAAAGAGTCCAGAAGTCATAGCAAGGGAGGGGGTGACTTGCCAACCCTGGGGAGCCCAACTTACCTTGAGCCTCTTTAGTTGGCCTTCGACATCTATCTCCAGGCTGGAGAACATGGATTGGTGCTGGTGGGCCAGGTTCTTGAATCTGTTCAGGTGATCAACACTATCAGAACTTTGCCCTGCAGGATCCCAGCCCCCTCCTCTTCCCCGCAACCTCTCCTGCCCTCCCCAGCTGCAGACACCCCAGTACCTGGTGGAAAATTCATCAAAGTCTGACAGCAGGTCACAGATGCGGAGGCCTGTCCGAGAAGCCTTGGAGGAGTAAGTCGGTCCAATCCCCTTCTTGGTGGTGCCGATGCTGAAAGACAGGACCACATATTGGTGAGGACCCCTAGCCCTCACCGTGGCCTGCTGTGGCCCTGCCAGCTCCTGCAGAGCTGGGGCCCTGTGGATAAAGGTCAGGCAGGGTGACACAACAAAAGCATCCCTGAAGTGGCACTCAGAGTGCCAGATGTCGGGCTCAGTGGGTTCCCCCAAGCTCCTCAAACGCATGGCTTCCAGGTAAGCAGGGGTGAGGACAGTGTTCCGAGCCCCAGCCCTCTGTCTAAGCCAGCCCTTTCTGCCTCCAAGCCGCCCTGCCTTGGCTTCTCCCGTGCTGGGCAGTAAGGGTGCCACTCTTGAGTTGGGCCACGGCTGCTTCCCCCAGATGGAAGCGTTGGCTATGCCCACCATCCCCATGACCTGCTCAGCACAAGGGATGCTCACCATCGCCATCTGTGCCTGGCTGTGTGCACATGTGAGCACAAGGCCAGCTGTAGATGTCTTTGTGGTAGGCATGAAGCCATGTCTGCATGCATGTGCGTAACCATGGGGACAGCAGCTGGAGGTGGGAACTTCGTGTGAGCCTCCCCCATCTCTGGCTGCCAGAGGTCCTAGCAGATGTCTTGGAGTGGGCAAGTGGCCATAGTGTGCAGGGGCAGGATATGGGCACTGGCTGGGTAGGGGTACCAGGCTGCTTCACCGCTTCTCTTTTCCCTGAGGCCCTCATGCTCAGTCAGGGTAGACCAGGCCATGAGCCAGCAAGGACAGTGTGGGGCCCTAAGAGAGGTGGGTTATCATGGGGGCACTGTCCTCAGGGGCTATGAATGGTGGAGTCCCCTCCCACTGCACCCAGGACCAGATGTACCCACGGCCACCAGTCCACAGGCCCAAGACTCAGGGAGGGCAGCAGGGCCATACTTACTTTTTCCCCTCCTGGGCTTGACGTTGCACTTCCTGCAACCCATCCACCGCCTGGTGGAAGTCGAACACTGCCAGGCCACCAGATGCCAGGGAGTGAGAGAGAAGCAGAGGGCAGAGATCTGTGTAGGTACTCGGTAGCCACATGCCATTTCCCAGGAAAGAGTTGGGGTGTGGGTATGACTGCTGGAGCCTGAGCACAAGCAGAAGCTGGGGTTCCAAAACCTCAGGATCTACCCTGTTCCATGTAGGTGTGACTGTGCATTTCCCTGGGCCTAAGTTTCCCTGTCTGCAAATAGGGCTAGTGGCCCCTGACCCACCCAGCTCCTTTGGAAAAGGTGAGGAATAGGTATTGGAGCTGAGTGGGGCCAGGCAGGGTCTCAGGTTTGAAGCTTACCAAGGTGGGCCCGGTCAGAGATGATGAGCCGCTTCTCCCAGTCCTTCAGGCCTGTGAGGACACGGCACATGGGGTGGCCTTCATTAGCCTCTTGCACCCACAGGTGACCTGTGCCCAGGCCAGACAAAACTGCCCAGCCCCATCACGGTGAGCCTGGGGTCAAGAGGCAAGGGGTCCCCTGCACTGTGCACAGGATGATGGCCCAGTCCAAACCACCTCCTCCTGGGCTGTCACCCTGCAGCACACTGGCCCAGGGATGCTCAGCTGTCTTTCTGGGCCTCCTGGACCCGAGCCTCCAGGTGGCCCTTGGTCTGTGACACTGAGGGAGTCTCAGCTTCTCAGCCACCAGCCCTGAGTGCTATGCACTACAAGGCAACCTGGTCTGTACCCCCGGGACCTACCTTTCTTCTCATTCTTCTCTGCTTCTTCAAACAAGTCTGGAAGGTGGATGACCACGCCGTTGCCTGCAACACACCAATACAACACGAGACTGAGCCATGCCCAGAGCTCAGGAGCCGAGGTTTACTCTGGCCTGCACCTGACAGGCCAGGGTCACAGCAGGCAGGAGCTAGGAGCAGCTGAGTGTCCCTCAGGGTGAATGCATGAGCAAGGTGTGGCCGTCGCACAATGCACCTGACCCAGCCTTGGAAAGGGAGGGACCCCTGCCACATACTACAGTATCCATGAGCCCTGGGAACACAATGCCTGGTGACATCAGCCAGATGTGAGGTCCCTGAGTCACAGACTCTGACATAGGAGCAGGACAGTGGTTAACAGGAACTCAGGTTTCAGAGCTGCAGAGTGGCAGGTTCTATGGATGGATGGTGTGACACTGCACAGCAATCGGTTCCCGGGTGCTTACCCAAAGCAGCTGAAAATGCATGTCTATACCCAGGCCCGAGCACAGTTGTTATGGCAGCTTTATTCCTCACTGCCCTACTCGGAGCCAAGGTGCCCTTCCCTGGGTGGATGGATGAACTGGGGTGCACCGAAGTGGAGGGGCTGCACACCTTGCAACCCTGCTGTGGCCAGGGAGGTCAGGTAGGTCAGGGTTCTGGACAGGGCTGTGAAGCTTGCCCCACCGCCAGGCCAGACCAGCATGGTGGCGCTGTGCCAAGGGCCACGACCTCCACCTGAACTTGGTTTGTTTTTTGGTTTTTTTAGACAGGGTCTCACTATGTAGTTGAGGCTGACCTGGAACTCACAGCAATCCTCCTGTCTCAGCCTCCTGAGTGCTGGGATTACAGGTGTGTGCCACCACACCTGGCTCAACTTGAACTTGGAAATGGGACTGTGAAGTTGTCCCCTCAGCTTGGCCCTGTGGGAGTAGGACTGTGATGCCACCAGTGGCTGCTGCCACTGCCTTTGCCCTTGTACTGGACTCCCCACTGGTTCCATGAGGGCCAGGTGCTGCCCACCCTGGGGTGGCAAATAAAAGCCAGTTTGACCTTTAAACTATAATGATACAACTTCATTTTTGACATTGGAAAAGACAAAACCGTGAAGGCAGTAAAATGGTCCGTGGTAGCCAAGGGGTATTTTAAGGCAGTGGTACTGTCCTGGGTGACAGTAGCAGTGGACACGCATCACTGCACCCACCCACAACCCCCGGAGGCCCCAGTGTGAACCCTAGTTGGGTTGGTAGCATTTATGTGCTGCTCCATGGTGACAGGGTGTTCACTGGGGGCTGCACATGCAGGGGATGGGGTCGCCGGGAGTCTGCTGTGCCTGTCCCAGTTTTGCTGTGAACCTAAAACTGCTCTAAGAAATAGTCTTTCAAAAGACACTAAAAATTGATTTAAACATTAACACTTACTGAATGTATTTTGCTACCACACCAAAAAAAAAAAAAAAAAAAAAAAAAAAAAAAGGTCAAAGCAACAGTGTGGCAGGAAAACACACACCACGGGCAGATCAGCTGCGGCCTGCAGGAGTGGAGGAAGGGCAGTGGCTAGAACTGTGGTGGAGCTTCTGGTGACAAAGTCAATGAAATGGTTCTGAGGTTGGCTGCAGGGCAGTGACCTCCACAGAGGATTGTACTGAAAGGGCTGTTTACCAAAATATCATGAATACTCAGAAGGGGAACCTTGGAGGAACTCAGCCCCCACGTCCTCCAGGACCACGGACTGCAGCACAGAAACTGAAGTGGGGACTGCAGAGGGCTTCCACGTGGGCTGAGGGAGGCAACCCTCCCGAGGTCATGCAGCACACTGGTGTGTATCTGGGCTGAAGGGACCCCTTGCTCAGGCCATCAGGAGCCCAGCAGAGACTCCCGCTTGCAACACTGCATGCATGGTCTGGCTGAGGGAAAGGGGACATCAGTTCAGAAGGGAGTGAGCCAGAGATTGCACAAGTCACAGCGAGCCAGAGAGGTCACCTAAATGCCACAGCATCTTGAAATAACCATGTGGCAGAGGTGGTGAGTGTCACGAGCCCCTTGCTGATGGCTTTGCGGAGCGCCCTCCATGTTGGCTGGAATTCCACTCACTCATGTTCCTGGTGACCCTGCAGCCTGGCTCTGGCCATGGCCCTAACCTGGCCTCCAGCGTCCAGTCAGATGGTCCTCCTGGGAAGTGGTCAGGGCTCAGAAGAACAAGGCCAGCCCTCAGCTCCTGTACAGTAGGCAGAGGCTATTGTCCTGGGGCACAACCTGGAGCTGCTTCCTCACTGGCACTTCCTGAGGACTAGGGGTCAGCTAGATTTCTAGGGGGCTGGAAAGAGCTGAAGGAACGGGCCAGATGGAGCCAGGCCTGGTTGGGGACCAGGCAAAGCTCAAAGCACACAGGTTAGGAAGTAGGCCAGGACAGCTCTGCAGTCCACTGATGGAGATGGGGTGGGGACAAGGACCTGAGTACCAAGGTGGCTTCACCTCTCAAGGGCACCAAAAGGTCATAGGTGGCTGCAATGAGGTCAAGAGGGGAGGATGTGCACTGAGCCTGGAGCAGCTGGGGGACTGTGGGGCAGGGGTCCCTATAGCATGATAGGGGTCTGGGGTGGGGAGTCTGTCAGGCATTGGGGTTGCAATGTAGAAAGCCAAGCCTGGCTCCTGAGTGTACCCCATCCACACTGCGCAGCTGTACTCGCCCACCTGTGCACACACCAGACATGAAAGGCACATCGGTGGATGGACTCCAGGCACACGCAGGAGTCTGAGCTCAGCAGAGCCTCCTGTGCCTCTAACCCTGGGGCATCCTGGGCAACACCGTGTCTGGTCTGCAAGGCTGGGAAGACAGGTTCCACACTTCCTCCCCACCTGTCTGTTCCTGCTTGGCCTGGTTGGTAGCTGGCTGTGTGCGGGATTCCTACACCAGCTCCTGAGTCCAGGCAGCCCAGGGCTTTGGACCTGCACACAGGGTGTGCCTGAGCCCAACTCAGCCTTCCGGCTCACACTGAAAAACTGGGGTGGCAGCAGGGGACACTCACCGATGAAGGACACAGCCTTGGTGTTGATGATGCCACTGGGTAGCAGGTGGAAGTCGTACTCCTTGCCATCCACCACCACGGTGTGGCCAGCATTGTTGCCCCCCTGGGGACAGAGACTTGGCTATGTCCTCGGGCTCCCCAGATGCCAGCAGATAAAGCAAAGAGGGGACACAGGGTGGCTCACAGGGCCCTGTCCAACAGGTCCCTGAAGTACAGGTGTGCTGGTGGGCAGATGGGGCCAGGGACCCCTGAACTTGGGACACATTGGATAGGGCTCACCTGCAGCAGGCACAGGGACCCACCATGGGGACATGTGTGTGCTGGTAGGCACGCAAGGCGTCTGGGGGTTGCAGTGTCTCCCCTCAAAGGATGGCTCAATACCCCTGAAGCTAGGCCAGGTGCACACAGTATGATGGCACCTCTTGAGATCCTGCATAGGGTCTTCATGCCCCAGTCCCATGTCCCACTCATGGGACTCACTGGCTGACTGATCTCCAACCTACTCCTTCCTCCTGCCCCTGATAAACCCACCCCAACCCTAGATCTCTGGCCAGCCACACCCTGTTGTCTGTGCCTTGCAGAGGGCCCAACCTCCCATTCTTTTCTGCCCGCCCAGCAGGACCCTCAGTGTGGCCACCTGTAGCTCACACGCTGGGTACAGTCCAAGCCCCATGGGTCCTCTGCTGAAATAGCTGGGTGGAGCTGGTGGCGCTTCTCCTGGTGATCACTGAGGAGCAGGGCTAGAGCACACACTTAATCCCCTCTCCACCCTCCAGCTGCCACCCCTGCCAGGTGAGCCCTTCCATAGCATGGCCCCAGTTGTTGTTAGATGTTAAATGTTTCTCCCTGTAGCTCCAGCACACACCCACAGCATGGCATTGGCGCTGCCTCCTACTCAGGTGAGACGCTCCCAGCTCCACTCAGCTTGGCCTCACCAACTGGGGACCCTGTCCAGATGTGGCTGACTACATGGCAGTGCCCACCTCCTCTCCGGGGCATCTCCAGCTGGCACTGGGCCATGTGGCAGTGGCAGTAGTCCGACCTGGCATGGGTGGGTTCTGTATGCAGATGATGGGGATGCTGGGGGGTCTGGGGAGCAAGGGCATGGACTCTCATGGAGCACATAGGCAAACTGTCCCAGGGCCTGCCTGGTGGCAAGGAGACAAAGGAGGCCAGGAGTGTAGGAAGAGGAGGAAGGAGGAGCTGAGGGACCCCAAACTCCCTGTGGGGCTCGGCAGACACTGTGTCCTGTCCTGGGCTTGTGGGTACAGCCTATTGGGACCAGACAGGCCTACAGGGGACCACGCAGCCCCACGTTAGGAGACCCCTCTGTGCTCTGCTCTCACCTGGCATGCATAGTCCCCCTTGGCTTGTGAAGCAGCTGTGTCCTGACCTGTGTCTACCTGGAGGTGAGGTCCCCAGGGACAGATGGGGAGCCCAGGTCCCAAGAAAAGGTGAGCCTGGATCACCATCCTGGCCCATAACCTCCTCCACACAGTGGGCAGACCTCAGGGACAATGAGGCAGCTGAGCACTGCCTGCCAGGGCAGTAGGGGGCCAGGAAGCCAGATGCCCCAGGAGGGTGCCCGCCACCCTGCCTTTCTCTCAGGATGCCCAGGACTAGGCCAGCTGGCAGAGGACACAGGAGCACACTGCCTGTGTTGGGGTAAACACAGGTGCCTGGGAACAGCACAGTGTCACAGGCCAGTGGACATCCCATGACCTTGGGCCAGCGCCTGCTGTGGAGCCCAGGCATCAGGAACAGGGTGCTGGGGCAGCACTAGCCAGGGCTTCCAGCAGCCTACACAGGTCACTGACCTGGAGGGGGCAGCACTCGAACCTGCCCAGCACAGCAAGAAGAAGCCATGTGGTGCCTTGAGCTCTGCAGGCTCTGCCCCCATCCAGGTGAGTGGGCTCTGGAATACGCTGTGCCCAGAGCCAGCTCCTGTCATGTCGGTGTCACCCTGGCCACTCAGCCTGCGATGGCCACACCATAGTGTGCAGTCCTGAAGCCTTGCTACGGAGGAAGCTGATGTCACCCTGGGGCCCGGTGGGGTCAGCATACAGCCCTCCTGTGGCCCTGCCCTGTCTGGGTGCTAGGTCCCCAACAGGCCTACCTACAGGCAGGCCCCTGCCGTGTTCTTACCTGGAGGCCTGTGGCTCCTCATGCCCTCCTCGCTGTTCCCAGTCTGGGCCCCAGAAGTTCCTCCCAGGGAAGACCCTGGTTGAGTGCTGAGAAGTGCCTTCCCCAGCCCCAGCTGGCCCCTCCGCGCCTACCTCCCTTCCAGGCTCCATGTCCACGCGTGCCCAGCTTCAGGTTACCCAGATGCAGCAGGACTGCCTGCATCACAAGCAGGTCCTGCACCGTCCACCCTGTCCCTGGTTCTCAGATGGCATCTGCCATCTGCTTGGGGAGGGCTCCCTTCTGTGTCCCGGGCCCCTCCCCACGCCTAAGGCTGGAAAGCCACCCTCCTGGGGCTGAGGCAGGACCTGATGGGCAGCCCCCAGCACCCCCAAGGAGTGCCTCACTTCCTTTTGGTGTCTTTCCAGTTTCCCTCCTGGAGGCCCTGGGCAAGGCTTGGGGAGCATGGAGTCCTTGTACATGTGATCATGGCCTGCAGCCAGCACCATGGTGGTACAGAGGTGGCAGGGGACCTCTGGTACAGAGATGGGAGTGTCTCAGGTACTCCAGGGGGCCTGGAGCAGCCTGGAATCTGTGGGGAACCCCTTGAGAAAGCTCTAAATCCTGCAAACCACAGCACAGGACATCAGCCAGAGAAGACACAGGAGACCCTTGTACCTTGTGCCCACATTCATGGTTCACCCACAGGGCTGTGGCTCCACCACCAGACTGAGGTGGACCCGGGGAGTGACCCCAGCCTGACCTCAGCCTTGGTGGGAGCTGCTTGGGCATGACATGAGTTCATAGTGGAAACTGAGAAAGTACCATGGGGCTCCAGTGCCCGGTGGGCCCACAGCTGGCCATCCTCAGAGGAAGGAAGGGATGGGACATGGATGGGGTGGGTGTGGAGCCCCTGCTGTGCCCACTTCACAGATCACCTGGTTCCCTCAGCCCTGGCACAAACTGTGAGGTCAAGCCGTGGCATCAGACCTGGCTCTGGCATCATCGTTTGGCTATGCATATACACTGTAAGGACAGGCAGCCCTGGGCAGTCCAGCCCTGGCAGGACCCTCACTCTGCCAGCTTCTGACTGTACCAGCATGGCCCTGGGTGCATGGACATGGGGTGGATGTGGGGAGGCTAGCAGCCGGCAGAAGCCTCACTCCAGGGCACAGACATGTGCAGGAGGCTGGGTCCCTGAGCATGTGCCGAAAACAGGGGTCTGTCACCTGGGGATGTGCTCCAGCCTTGAAGGGTGGGGGCTGAGTGCCCAGAGGTGGTAGAGGGGTGCAAGCCCAGGGTCATCACACTGGGCACGTGGCTGCAGTAGGGAGTTACTGGCATGCCTCAGCTTCCCCTTCAGTTTCCCCACGTGTGAAAGAGCTCTATGGGGCCCCATTCACAGCAGGCTGGGGGGAGAGGCATGCTGTGGTTCCAGGGCTCCTTCAGCCCAGGACCAGGTTTGATCTCTGTAGGGGACAGGCTAGGGGAGAGGGTCCAGCCAAAGCGCTGGGGTGATGGGACCTGGCCTGCTGACCTGGGTGAGAGTCCAGTGTCAGCAAGGTCCTCCTGATGGACCTAATGGTGTGTAGATGGTACTGAGCAGCACAGAGCAGAGACCTACACAGAGTGGGGCTACTGGAATCACAGAATTCTGGACATGTATCCAGCTACAGGGTCTGTGGGGTGGGGGACAGAGGATGAGAACCTGCCCCATCCTTGGAAGCACTTTTCACAGCCCACCCACAGGTCTGTCCAGAGGCCATACTCTGCGGGGAAGTGGGCTGCGGCCAACCCCTTTCTCCTAGAGCTCCGCCAGCCACACCAGAACACCCAAAGCAGACACCATGTGGGGCTGGCAGCACACAGGCAGCATGGCCAGGAGCCCATGGACAGGGGGAAGTGACCCCAAGAGTGTCCACCCAGCAGCTGAGAGCACCCTGCAGCTGGCTATGCCCTGCGTAGGTCCTTGGGGATGAAGCCTGTGCCTGGCTTCTTCATGGCCCCAACAGATACTGGGTAGCCCTGGCCAGAAATTTGGGCTCCTCCCTCCTGGGCAGCTGGGATACTCCAGGACTGCTCCAGGGCCCTCCCCCAGACACTCCTCCCAGACACTGCCCCTGGATCCCTCAAGCACAGCCTGACCTGGTGTGGCCAGGCGGCACCTGCCCAGACACTCATGGCTGCAGAAGGAGGGGGGAGGGTTCTCAGGGCCTCAAGTCACCCGAGCTGGGTCCCCCCACCCCAGGGCAGCCCAGTCACTCCCATGGCGCCCCACCCACCCGTCAGGATCGAGTGTCCCCAACTCAGCACTTATATTTATAGTTCTGGCCCTGGGCTGCCCTGGGAGTGGGCAGCAAATCAGGGGACTGTGAGTGGCTTGTGTGGGCGAAGCGCACCTGGG
>NW_022900933.1:41286407-41290357 GCF_012274545.1 Fukomys damarensis | reverse complement strand
GCGGGCAGAGAGGGACCTGGGCTGGCGGGGGTCCCCTGGTGCGCACCGGCCATCGCAGCGGCGGTTTCCAAGAGGCTGACTCCAGACTTTCCTGCTCTAGTCCCAGAGGGGCCTGGGGACCCAGAGGGGACATGGTTTGTGCTCTCCCAGACCCCCGCGCCCTCCCAGTGGACTGGCTTGGAAGAGGCTGGCAGGAGAGAAGGCCAGCCCTTGCGAACAGGCTCCGCCCCTCCCTGCACGGCTGTCCCCTCCCTCTGTCCGATGGGCGGCCTCAGCCAGGGCGCGTCCCCAGGAGAGAGAACTTCTGTGTTAAGGGGTCACACCCTCGGCTTCCCAGTGGTTACCAGGGGGTGACAGATGGCTGGGTGGGAAGCAGCTGGGCCAGGGACAGACAGCAGGGCTTGGTTCCAGTTTGACACGGCCTCAGTGGGACCTGCGGGAGACGGGCGGGGCACGGGGTGCTTCCTAGGTGAGGCAGGGGCAGGACGGTGGCTGGAGAGATCCAGGGGTCCTAGAGCTGTGTTCAGATGAGAGAATAGTGAACACCAGCTCTAAAGTCACATCGGAAAAGGGGGGGCCTGCCCTTGTCCCCTCAGGCAGTGCATGGGTTTGAGCAGGTGCAGCTGTCCTTCGGGGGAGACCTGGGACCCTAGGCAGGGAGGATTGAGGCAGAGGGACCTGGGGAACATCTGGACTGTCCCACCTTGAGGGCTCGGACTGGCTGTGTGGGCCAACGTTGACCTGGGGCACTGACTCCCAGGGGCCCAAGACTATAAATATGACAGGCCTGCAGGAGGGGGGGCGGGGGCAGGGTGCTTCTAAAAGCAGCTTCTTCCAGGCCCAACAGCTGGCCCTCTGGTCACAAGGCCCAGTCCAAATTAGATCACCCCACCCCTGCAGCCGGCCTGCCACAGGCTGGTGGGCTGTGGCCCTGCTGCTGTGACCTGGGACAGGTAGTCTCCACCAGGCTTTGTGGGTCCAAAATCCCCTCTAGGGTGCATGGCAAGACCGCCTGTGGGTTCCTTGGAGGACCTTATAGGGCCAACATTGTGTTGGGTGGCCGGGATACCCAGATATCCACAGATGTCTGGTGCCAGACACCCCCATAGTGCCTAAACATTTGGTTTGTGGCTTCTTAGCTGTCTTCCAGGGAGCAGCAGGAAGGCAGGCTCTGTGGAAGCCTGGTCACTGGCAGCCCACATCCAGCGCCAGTGTGGCTCAGTGCTGTGTGCTTTGGGGGCTGCAGGAGGCAGGGCAGACAGGGGCACACTACCTTGGAAAATCATCTTGCAGGTTCTCGAAGTTAAACCTGAACTCAGCACGCAGCCACAGCTGCGTCCCACTAGGACCCCACGGCGGAGGAAGGAGCGCAGGGTGGACATGAGGATGAGAACCCAAATGCTCATGCCTTGGTCACATGGGAGGCCCCACTGGGAGGACCGAAGGGAAGGGAGATAGTGGCTCTGTCTGGACACGTGGAGGGGGCTTGGCCCTGAGGAGCTGGAAGCAAAGGTGAAGGAAGTGGGCAGAATGCCTCAGTCTACACGGAGTGCCTGCTGGGAGCAGTGACCACCAGGGCTGACTGTGCCTGGCAGGGAGGCTCTGGAGTAACAGCAATGAGCCAACCCTGGTTGTGGTGATGGCAGTACCACCTTAGAAAGGGGCTGGAAATGTCACTGCTGACACGGGTGTGCACACCTGCCCACCTCCCCATAGTTGCCAGAAGCACCTCTGCCTCCTGCCTGTTCTCATGCCTCTGGGCACAGGCAGGATGCCTTCCCACCCCACAGCCCCTGGCAGATGCTGACTGAGTGATGTTTACTTGAAGCCAGCAGTGCCACACCAAGCATGCTCCAGACTGTGCTGGGCAGAGGAGGAAAGCAGGCTTCCTGCCACAAACTCAGGGTGCTGCTGGCCTTCTGGGTGTGGTCTCATGCTTGGCCTGGACACAGGCTCCCTGGTCAGTGCTGAGGGAGATTCCGAGAGGAGCAGGCCTGACCCAGGCTGCTGGGCAGGGCAGATGAGCCAGTCTTGAGTGGACACTACAGGGCAGATGCCCGTCCAAGGGGCACTGACAGGCCCCACTGTGCTTGTGTCTCTTTTGCTACTCAAGCCATCACCTAGCTCCTGGCTCCATGACTGTGTCGTTCACGGTGACAAGAGGGCAACAGCCAGATGCCCACTGAGGATTTTAAGCCCAGCCTGCCTCTACCATCAGACACAGGTGAATGCTTGGGGCCACCCCACTGTCTGATGGAGTCTGGAAACCAGGACAGTTCAGGCTGAACCTGCCAGTGTCTGCCTGGCCTGACCTCTCTCGACTGTGGAGTCCAAGCCCACCCTTGAGTGCCAGTCCCTGTGCCCACTGCCCTCTACCCACTGTTCTCCGTCCACCTCGTCCACTAACTCACCCCTCTTCCCACGTCACCCCAAAGCACTGTCCAACCCTACCCGTTTGGCCGAAACACAAGTCATGGTGGGCAAATCTTGTTCTTTATTGGCTCAGTGGCCCAGCTGGGGCCTGGGCAGCTGGTCTTCGGAGGGGTGTTGATGAGGTGGTGAGTCCAGGTGCAGGGGTAAGGGCTGGGCACACTGCCCACAGCACTGCCTCCTAGTCTGCCTCAAGCCAGGCCCTGGAGTCCCTGTACCACCCCCAGCACAGCTACCTCTGAACAGCACAGACTCAAAGAGAACCACCTTTCAATTACAAACCAGCCCAGGACTGGGTAGGGTGGCACATGCCTGTAACTGCAGCCACACAAGAGGCTGAGATGGGGAGGTCCAAAGTTGGAGGCCAGCCTGAGCAACTTAATCAAGAGTCTGTCTCCAGAAACCCAAAATTAAAAAACAAAACAAAACAAAAAAACACCCTGGCTGAGCTGATGGAGGCAGGGCTGGGGTGAGGGTAGGCAACATATTCTGAGGGCCACGAGGCACCTGGGTAGCAGGGTAGGGGTGATGGGGTCACAGGCTGGTGCCGGGTCATGAAGCAGATCACGAGCTGCGTGCGTGCAGGTTGTGCAGAGGTGCTAGCCCTTGGCATTGGAGCCTGTGCGGTCCCGGCCATGATGCCTCCAGGGAGCTCGGAAACTCCGTCTGGGTAAGGCACGGAGTTCAGCTCCTCGGGCTCTGCCCCAGCCTGGCCGTAGAGCCTGCCAGCAGCATGTCCTGGGCCACCATAGTGCCGTGGCTGCACATCTCTCACTTGGCTCTGGGCTTGGGACGGAGGCCTGTGGAGCAGAGGAAGTGACATCACCAGGAAGCCCTGCTGGGGACAGCTCTGGGTCCCTGTGCCATGCAACCCTGCTGCTAAGGCTGTGCCTTGTGTCCCAGGTCCACCGTGATTACAGGCTCTCTGACCACACCCATCACCTACACTCCGGTCCCCACTGGCCCCACCAGTGGGAGCCCTCACTCTGTGTCTGCCAGCATTGAGGACCAGGGCCTTTACCCGAATGCCCCCGACTGGCCCTGCAGGGCCTCTGCTCAGCACTCTCTGTGCTCCCCGAGGAGTCCACCCTGTCACCACTCTGGTGCCTGTGTCCTGGAGTCTGTGGCAGGTTTGGGTGTGAGAACCTCTTTCCCAAAGAGATGCAGCAAGAATATGAGCAGAAACAAACTGCTGAGGGCTGAGGTTTAGCTCAGTGGTACCACATCTGCCTAGCAAGCACAAGGTCCTGAGTTTGAGCCCTGGTTCAGCAAAAACAAAAACCTGCTGAGAACATACCTAAGGTGGGATTTCAGCACCAGCCCACTGATGGGAACTGGGATGGGCCTGGCAGGCAGGGGTGGCAAGGCCACCAGTCAAAGACAAAGGGCAGGGCCAGGGATTTGGCTCAGTGGTTCTGTCACCTGCCTCTTAAGCACAAGGGCCCGAGTTTGATCCCTGGTACCAAAAAAACCCCCCAAAACCAAAAAAACTAAAAAACTAAAAAAAAAAAAAAAAAAAA
>NW_022900933.1:41278824-41286092 GCF_012274545.1 Fukomys damarensis | reverse complement strand
AAAAAAAAAAAAAAAAAAAAAAAAAAAAAAAAAAAAAAAAAAAAAAAAAAAAAGACAAAGGGCAACCAAGACATGCTGCTCGATGTAGGGGTGCCACAGCCCCTTGGCTGGGGGTCTGGATGGGACTCCCCCAAATACCACGCATTTGCCACAATGGCAGTGCAGGACAGCTGCACATACAGCTCAGTTCAGAGCCCCATGTGGCACAGCCAAAGCATCCCTGAATGCTTGGCTTGGCCCTTGAGAGTCCCCTCAGCTGCTTGAGGGCTGCAAGGCCACATGCTCACCTCAGGGGGTGCCACGGCCCTTTGAAAAAATGACTAGGGCTTCAGACTGGGGTCCAAGACCAGAAACCAAGCCAGGGGCAAAGGCTGAAGCCCTAACAGCAGTGCCCAGCACAGATGCCAATCCTTGACCAGGCAGCACGCCTGTCATCCAGCACTCCGGAAGTCTGACAGGAGGCAGCAGGCTGGAGCAGGCAACTTAGTGGCGTATGGTCTTTCATCTCAGAATAAAACATAAAAAGGACTGGGGACATAGCTCAGTGTGGAGGCCCTCGGGTTCAACCCCCACCACCAGAGAGAGATGTGTGCTTTCTGGTCCCGGTGCTGGTCTTGCCTCAAGCGGCAGCAGTGACCAGCAGTGCCCTGGCTGGAGCCCACACGTGCAGAGCTCAGCCGGGGTCAGCCTCTCTCCTCGTCTCATGGGGCACCTGGCTTCAACTTAGCCCCTCGGCCATGTCGATGGCCCCGGTGGTCCTTCCCACACTCACTGGGAGGCGCCTGTCCTACACAGACCTGGCTGTGGGAAGGGAGGGGCCGTCCACCCTGCTCCAGCCCCTCACAGCCTCCCTGGGGACAGGCATGGCCAGCACCTGCCCCAGACAGCTGGAGCAGCCCCAGAGGCCTGGCCACTCTGGGGAGGTGAGTGAAGCTGCAGGGGTAGCAGGCCATGGTTAGGGCCAAAAGACAGGATGGGAGCAGCCTCAGCCCACCCTCCCTCCCACAGGGAGCACCGCCCCGTCCCAGGCAAGGCGGGCACTGAGGCTGTGTCCTGCCCAAGCAGAGGCAGCACTGGCACAAGGAGGCAGAATGGAGGAAGCTGCCACCGTGCCCCATGGGCTGGAGCAAAGCCAGGTTAGGGTCCGGGAGGTCTGGGCAGCAGGCTCAGCCCAGCGCCCACCACCGTTAGTGCACATGGAGCAGCTGCGTACCTACCTCACTGGATCACACACAGCCTTTTTGTTTTATTATCATCAGAATCAGGGGCAACCTCTGCTTTCAAATGAAAGAAAGGTACTCAGCAGCTTATCCCAGGTGACAGAGGGGCTGCCATCCTCGGGCAACAGGTGCAGAACAGCACCATACCCGGTTCTCTGTGGGGAGCCCCATGCAGTGTGCCGGGCCTGGTGCCAGCCCCATGCAGCATGGCATGAGCCACCCACTCCCTGCAGGGGCTGTGAAGGCGGGCAGAGTGGGTTTGGGGTACAACGATGCGGTCCTTGTGGTAAAGCACTGTCCCCCCATGTGCCCCAGTCACCCTCTCTCCTAGACGCTGCTGGAACCGGCAGCGCCCTCTGGGGGAGGGGAGGGACACATCACCAGGCGGTGGCCCCGTGAGGGAGCGGCCCTGAGCCCTGCAGGGATGGGAGCCTTTACTATGAGCCCCACAACTGAGCCCCTCTTGCCACCCAGCCCAGCCCCAAGTTACCCTCCTGGCTCCGAGAGGGGCGCTTCTTCCTCCGCCTGCTGGAGCCTTTCGAGGCCCGGTCCTGGGCCCTGGGGAGGGTGCCAGATCCGGAGGAGTCCGTCACTGCGTCCTCGGAGGACTTGTCCAGGGATGTGTCCAGTGCAGACTCCGGGGCCATGTCCTCCCTGTCCTCTTCCCCACTAGGTCCTATGTCCTCTGGCCCCAGGCTTGTGCTGTCTGCCTTGGCCTGGTGGACACCCTGAGAGGCTGCAGGGTCCTCATGGTCCTGGGGCCCCAAACTCTTTGATCCTGGGGGCTCCTCAATGGAGAACTGCAGAGGCTTCAGGGCCTGTGAGTCTCCCAGGGCCACTGGGCAGGCCTTCTTGGAGGGGCAGGCATTCAGGGCATCCTCGGTGTCCAGAAAATCACTGGCATCCACATACCAGGAGGAGCGCCGCTCCAGGGGCGGTAGGCTGCTCTCCCTGCCAGGGGGCACTGGGCTGGGGGTCACGGCATCCACAAGGTCCCAGCCCTGTGGTGCACTAGCCACTGTGGTATGATGGTCCAAATCCGGGGCAAGGCAGCTTGTGCCACCCGCGGGGCCCTGTGCAGGGTCACTGGCAGCTGCTGTGGGTGGAGAGATGCATGCTCAGAGAAGGGCAAGGGCCTGCCCCACCCTTCCTGACTGACTGTTAATCTCTGCTGTGTCAGAGGCCCCAGAGGGTCTGAGTCTCACTCTGTCCACAATGTAGAGCAGGGATACCCTAGGGTCTACACAGACCACCACTGTTCCCAGAGCCTGGGGAAAAGCTGTCAGAAAGCGGCCCCTCCTATGGCCCGCCCATCCCACCACCAAATTCTTGAGCCCAGGGGAGTCTGTTGATGGGTCACCAAACCCCAGCTCTCCTGGTGTGCAGGGCCAGATGGGGCTGGACAGGAAGTCAGACGGGGCTGGACAGGACTGTCCACAGCAGTGGCAGATACCCCCCCACCAAGGTATGATAGCAGTCAGGGTTTCCTCTGCCAGGGTGCGGGGCCGGGTGGCACACTCTAAGGTTGCAGGGGTGCAGGATGGGAGCAGGGGAACCATTCAGAAGCAGCAGGCAGGGTCTCACCAGGCTCCCGGACCCTGAGGGAGTCCACTGTGGCTGCCTTGCTGACCCCTTCAGAGTCTCCTCGGCCACGGGCTGTCTTGCGCAGCTGGAAGCCCTTCCTGATGTCCGCCAGCAGGGCATCAATCACACACACCTCCTCCTGCCTCCCAGGTGCCTTCCTCCCTAAGGAGTCAGGGGCGCTCAGAGATGCGCTGGGGACCTAGATCCCACCCCAGGGTCCTGGGAAGGACAGATCCTACTGGGGCAAACTGTAGGACTCGTGCAAGGGACAAGAATGTCCGCTGCTTCTGCCCCAGCCCATCCTACCCGAGCCCAGCCTATCCCACCCGAGCCCAGCCTCACCAGGCTTCCCATCCTCGCCCCGAGGCCTTCGTGCCTCCTCCTCTGCCAGCTGCCGTTTCCTTCTCTCTGCCTTCTCCACCTGCTCCTTCCTGTCCTTGTTCTCCTGCTCAGGCAGACAGGAACCTGTCACCCAGCCCTGCAGCCCTCTGCAGGCCAGAGCCCAGGGTGTGGCATGGGTGGCCACATTTCTCTCCCCAGCTGCAGGGTCGCACAGCTGGATCCATTCAGCCCTCTGGTCATAGCAAAGGGCCACAGGACCCCACTCTGGCCTCAGGCGGCCCCTCCTACCTTCAGGGCACTTGTGAAGAGGTCCCGGAAGGTTCTCATGGTGCTGAATGTGTCCTCCAGGGACAGCTTCTGGGGGTCTTCACACAGGTAGTCGGCCAGCTCCAGCTTCTTCTGCTCGATGGCCTCAAACACTATGTTCAGCTCTTCAGAGGCCATGATGCTGGCCTGGGGGCAGGGCGTCAGTCACCCACCCAAGGGTCAGCGGGGTTGGGAAGCAGCCATGGGCAGATGCTTGTGAGGACCTGCGCACCTGGACCCACCTTGGGGAGGCCACCACCCTGGATGCTGCCTCTGTGACCCCCTCCGGCCTGGCTGGTCCTAGATGGGCACCCCCTCCTGAAGCCTCCCCCTCCAGCCTCTCTGGCCAACAGCTGGGATCTGCGCCCACTTGCCTGCAGACGCTGCTGGTACTGCTCCTGCACCTCAGGGACTGAGGCAGACACCTTCCGCTCCGTGTCCAGCAGCTTTTTCAGGTTGGTGCTGGCCTCTGTGAGGATGATCTCCACGTTGATCCTGAAAGGCACCAGGGACAGGCCAACTCAGGGAGAGCCAACACCCAGCCTCCCAAGGGTCAGGGGGCTGTATCCACATCCTACCAGGGACGAGGTGCTGCATTGTGCACCAGGCCAGCAGGGAAGGAGCTCAGCTGCCTTCCTGTCTGACTGGCCCCAAGGTCCAGTAGCTGCTGGGCCAGAGAGGCATCTGTCTGGGGTGGTGGAACCTGGTTAGGTCTGGAGTGGGTGCTGGCTGGCCTCCCAAAGCCACGGGTGGTGGGACCCAGAAGGTAACATGGCTGCCCTGGTTTCCTCTTCTGTACCTTGGGGTGGCGTGACATTGCTTTCCGGCTGAGCCTGTCAACAGGTTGTGCCAGCCCCAGGCCACCCCCTGCCTTCTAGGCCTCATTGCCTGTCTGGGCCACATGGAGACAAAGGCCAGAGCAGAGGCCAAGTCCTGTCCCAAAGAGAAGGTCAGTGCCCTATCAGGCTGCAGGTCCCATACCTGCCAGGGACTCCCTGTGGCCTATGCCAGCCCTGTTTGCAGCCTCCGTGGCTGGGGCAGAAGCTGGAGGGCCAGGCCCCTGCAGGGCTGGGGGAGCCACCTACCCTGCTGCTTGGGATGGCTGCTCCAGGTCCGCAGGCAGCTGCAGGAGGTCCGGGTGGCTCTTTTCCACTTCCTGCAACAGGAGGTGTCCAGTAAGACTCACTTCAGCCCCCTGGACCTGGGGCTTCTTCCCCTCCTGCTCTAACCCTTAGCAACTGAGGATCACAAACCCTCAGCCTGGGGCCCCCTGGGGCCTTCCCTGGCACCTGGCCATGTGACATTTTTGCTTTTCTTGGGCCTGCCCCACACTGCACAGGGCCAGGTGTTCTGGGGAGAGACAGGGGCTGCTGGAGGGATGCTGCCTCCATCCCGCAGTCCCTGGCAGGCCCACCTCCAGCACATGGTGCAGCAGGGTCACGCGGTTCTGCTGTGACTTGGTCTCCGTGAGCTTCAGCAGCGTGCTGATCTTGAAACCGTCAGCATTCCCCGTGTGGCTGCCCTGTGGAGGACCAGGAGTGAGTCCCCTGCCTCCCCAGGCCGGTCATCAGCACAGTGGCACCTCTGACTCACATAGTTGAGAAAGTTCCCAATCTTCAGGATCAGCTGGCAGAAGACGGGCAGCCGGTGGCTGGTAAGCAGGCCTGTGGGGCAGGAGGCCGTGAGGCAGGGACACGGCCAGAGGCCTCCTTGCCTGGTGTGGGGCTTAACTCTTTCACTCCCTGGCCCCAGCCCCTCCTTGGCTCAGTACAGCACAGGGCTGCCCCTTCCGCTCGGCACCTAGTCTGTCCCCTCCTGTGCTGGGCCTGTCCCTCCTGCCTTCCCAGCCAAACTCACCCTCACAGGCGCTGAGTACCAGCTGGGCCTTGGGCCGCACCATGTCCAGCACGACAGCCGTGCCCTCACAGAGCAGCATGCACTCAATCCGCAGCTGGTAGCTGCCAGGAAACAACAGGTCAGGGCTGGGCTGCTTGCTGCCATCAATGTCTGCTGGGCACAGCGCGCTGGCTATGTTCCGCATGCACATTCCCAGGCCCGCCCAAGCCCGATTCCTCACAGCTAGTGGTTGTAGTTCTGGGGATGTGGGAGGCCTTCCCAGGAGGAACCTGGCCCCCAAAGACCCCTCAGGCCCCTGCTTTTTGCAGGGGAGGGCTGGGGACAAGGGACACACATATGTGTAGCCCCTCCCCATCTTGCAGGCTCCCTCCCAAGGTCATGCTCACCAGGGGATGTCCAGCAGGAGGACATAGAACTGGTCGGCGTTGGCCAGCTTGGCTCGCTCTTCTGTGAACGCCCGAAGGTTCTCAATCTGCCGGGAGGCACTCGTGGGGTTTGCTGGATGTATGCATGTGCACATACACTTGCACACACACCCATCCCTGTGCATGCCAGCTACTGCCCTTCCCAGGAAGCCCTCTTGGCCTGTGTTCTCACTGCTCCAGGTAGGATGGCCTGGGCTCCTCCCCTACCCTGTCCCCACTGAGAGAGCCAGGACAGAGCCTGCACCATGCTCCTTGTGGCCTGGGAGCCCAGCTGACCTCGTGCTTCTCTGGAAGGAGCTTCAGAAGCTGTTTGAGAACCTCCACATCGAACTTGGCCGTGTCCCCGGCCCGGATCATAGCAGTGACCTCCTCGTTGGAGCTGGAGGGGTGACAAGGCAGGGACTGGTGAGTGAGAAAGCCCTGGTCTCCTGGGAGCCTCAGTAGCAGGGTCTCAGGCGGTCAGTTTGGCCAGGTCTGGTGGAACACAGAGGGTAAGCTGTCTGCCCAGTGTCACTGGGGAAAGGAGGCTCAGGTGGCTAGTGCTGCCTAACTGCCTCCCTCCCAGGCTTCTAGGGTGACGGGAATGGCTCAGGGGTACTCATTGGGTCCATGCAAGGCTAGTGCTGAACCCCTGCAGCAGGGAAGGTTGAGGGGCCCTCACCCAGAACTGGCCAAGGCATGTCTGTGGCCCTAGGGATGAGCCCAGCTGCTCTAGGCCTGTCCCATCCAACACCTGGCTCCAGCCTGGAGTTGGAGCTCACTGCCCCAGGGTGGCCTTGGGCACTGGGCTCAGGACTCTCACCATTTGAACTGCTTCAGGAAGATGTTGAGGTTCAAGCTCTTCTTGGCATCCAGAAAAGTGACCTGGAAGACCCGGCAAGGCTAGAACCTGGATGGCAGCCAGTGGGTGACCCCATCCAGCCCGTCCTGTCCCCACCTCCTTGGGCTCCTTCCTGGCAGGGGTGGCTGTGGGCTCCCTGGGCTTGGTGGTGGGGAAGGAGAAGAGCCTCTCGATGCTGGAGAAGTCAAGGTCCACCTGCTGGGTGCCCAGCCCGCTCAGTGTGGCCCACATGGAGTTGCGCTCTGCAGGGAGGGGCTGCCATCAGGCCCATGCCCTCCCCGGCCAGGTGCAGCACACAGTAGGCACCCACCCTGCCCCAGTGCTGTCCTGCACCCCAAACGTGGACACGATGTGTGCATTCCTGTGTCTGATGGCGCAGGCACAGCGCACACAGGGTTGGTTGGCCTTGGCAAATGAGGTGGGCACCTCAAAGGCTGGCAGAGCTGGGCACGTGCAGGCCTCACCTTGGGCCACGTTGGACGGCAGCTTCTGCCAGTTGAGTTTCTTCATGCGCAGGGTTGGGGGGTTCACACAGCGGTGGCTGGGGACCCACGTGGAGCCCAGGCCGTGGTCCACCTGGGCCACAATGATCTCCTCAACACCAGCCGCCAGGGGGAGCCCAGAGATACCGGGCCCCCAGCCCACACCAGTGGGTGGGGGAGGGGGAGGCAGTGGACACCCTGTGCCAGGAAG
>NW_022900933.1:41266280-41278309 GCF_012274545.1 Fukomys damarensis | reverse complement strand
CCCCAGGCTTGGCAGGGGAGGGGGAGGAGGTGGAGGGGGCACTGGGACAGATGTAGCCCCCAGGCCTGGCATAGGGTGTAAAGGGGGCCCAGTGGTGGGGCCCAGGAGAGGTGGTGCAGGTGGGGGCAGGCCGGGTGCTCTCTGTTGGGGGGCCATGGGCTGTGCAGCTGTCACGCAGGAGCTCTGGGAGTCCATGCAAGCTCCAGGAACAGTAGTGGTTTTGGGGGCTGTGTCCCTATGGCTCTGGTCGAGGTCAGCCTGGACACTCTTGTGGACCCGGTCCAGGGGGCTCAGACGGGGCCGCCCTTTGCCAGCCAGCAGCCGCTCAACCACCTCCTCCAGGGTGCACGCCTGAGCTGTGACATGTCGGGGCTTCTCAGGCCAGGGGAGGGGCAGAGAAGGGGTGGGCAGAAAGGCCCGGTTGGGTGGCCTCCCCCTTGGCCCAGGAAAGTGACTTCCCCACGGGCTGTACCTTCTGCTCGCCCACCACTCACCATCACTGGACAGGAGCACGGCCCGGTTCACCAGGCTCTCCAGAGCCTCCCAGAGCAACTGGCCAGAGCGGCCTGAGGGCTCCAGGTGCAGGAGGCCCTGCAGCACAGACAGCAACTGGGCCGATGCTGGGGAGCAGCTCACCTGGGTGGGCGAGAGGCCAGGGGCCTGGTCAGCACCCCACCATCTTCCTGGGCATCCACCACATGCCCCCTCTTCATTCCTGGTGACACGGACTGTCCAGTGCGTTATAGGGTCTCTGCCTTGCCTGCAAGGAGCACGCTCCACCCAGCAGTGACAAATGGAGGTGACTCAAGATGCCGCTGGATGACACCAGGCTGTGTCCCTGCTGGGGGCTGCCAGGCTCAGGACTTGGGACCCTGATGGTGGCCGGCAGCTGGGCCCAGGATGGTGCAGCCCTGACCTGGGCAGCGTGACCCCAGCTCTGTACTATTGTCGGCTTCATCCCCAGGGTCTGCCCCAGCCCTATCCAGGCCCACCTTGTGGAAGAGAGAGGCAAAGACTTCCTGGTGGCTGTTCATGTTGATGCCGTCACACACACGTAGCAGCTCCTCCTCATCCTCCACCTTGGCCTCCTCGAAGGCTTCCAGCTGGATCAGCAGATCTGCATCCTCCAGGTCCCTAGGCAGAGGCCAGGCTGACTTGATGCCCCACTGGTCCCTTTCTACTGCCCCAGCTGGAGAGCGGGGCTCACAGGTCTGAGCCCCCACGTGTTGCCAGGCTGGCCAGGGGTCACCAGGCACCTCCACATATGACAGGAGGGGAAGGGAAAGGTCAGGACCACCTCCAAGGCCAGTCCTCCACAGCCTTGCTTGTCTCCCCTGGCTGGTGAGCAGAGCCCTCAGCAGGCAGGGCTGGGCCCCTAGTGCCCACATGCCTGGGAACGGACACCCACCCCACAGAGCTTGGCCACTCAACAGCAGCCATACCAGCTGCCGGCACTGACGTCCCTGGGGCAGTGCCAACTGAGCTCAGGACAGGTGTTCAGTGTGGCCCAGTTGCACTGGGATGGCAGGTAACTGAGGCAGACTGTTGTCAGTGTGTCCCAAGCTGCGTCTAGATGTGCTCACGCTGACACTTTGTCATGTGCCTGCCGCTGGCAGTAACTGGGGGTGCTGTGCTGACCTGGAAGCCTGGTTTCTACAGCACCACCTGACAGCTGGCTCAGGACGGGACACAGGGCAGCTCTAGAAGCCACCTCTGTCCCCTGGAGGTGCTGAGTGGGCCAGGCAGCTGGGAAGCCAGGGAAGGGGGCCTGGCTTGGGAGAAGCAAGGGGGCAGCTGCAGGACCAGTCACAGCGAAACTCACCTCAGCCGGGTCAGAATGTCCAGCAGCTGCAGCCCTGCAGTACAGAGGGTCAGAGGGTCTGGAGGCTGCCCCTGGAACCCACCGACAACTTGCACCTGTCTTACTTGTATTTGACTCCTTCACCTCCCCTCCTTAGTCACTCTTACCCCAAACAGCACCCACTCACAAGATGTCAGGGGAGAGAAGGGACAGCATGCTAGACACACACGGTGCCTGTTCAGTGGTCACTTCCTACTCTACCACCCAGCTGGTCTTGGATTGGAACCAGCAGGGCTGAGTCACTGACAGGTAGGGGTGGCAGGAGGCTCTGGGCCTTGTGACAGTGTCTTCTTGGGGACGCGTGCAGGTGGGCTCAGGGGAGGGCCCGGCAGAGGGGCCAGGCAGGCAGGCAGTTACCGATGAACTCGCTCCGCAGCTGGGTGCGGGTGCGGAGGTCTTCCGGGGCCAGGATGATGGCATTGATTGCACTAAGCAGGGTGACGACGTAGGGTACGTTGTCGCTGTCTGACAGCTCGTTCATGATGATGCTGAAGCGGTACTGCTGGCTGCACACCGTCTGCAGGGAGCGGGATGAGCGTGCATCCAGGCGGGCTGCATGGCCCGCACCCAGCTGGCCCTGTGCTCACCTTGTAGTGGTCCAGGGCATCCAGCGTCAGCGCATGGCCCTCGGGCGAGTAGATGCACAGGGCGGCCAGCAGCTCAAACACCTGCTTCTTGACCATTACATTAGATGTGTCCAGGGCTGCAAGGAGCAGGTGTCAGTGGGCCCACTGTTCACCCTCCTGGACAGGCTGGCCCACACCGGCCACTGCCTTCTGCCTGCAACTTGGGGCCTGGAGAGTGGACACCAGGGGGCGCCCTGGGCTCACCACGGTACTAGGCATAGGGCCTGGCCTACTGATTCCTGATGTTCATACCCTGCCTCCCACACCACAGAGCCACCCCTGCAGGGCAGAGCTTAGAGGCAAGATCAGGGGACAGCCAGTCCCCTGGGGTCAGCCTAGGCTGGCCAAGCTCCTGCTGCTGGCAATAGGTGGTTTTCCCCAGACAGCACCAACTGTGGTAGGACAGACAGCCTAGGGTCTATCCGTGTCCCACAAGCCCTGGAGTCCTACTCTATCTTTGGCTCAGAAAGTTTTGGGGGTTGTTTCATTGGCCCCCAGACAAAAGCAGTCAGGCAGGCCCTGGCCAGGGAGACAGGCTGACTGGCTGGGCCTCAGGCTGACAGAGGGTTGCCTCTAATCACTTGGCCACACAGGGCCCTGGCTGTTCCCAGGGCCCTGCCCTATCCCTGGCCAGCACTGGAGATTCTGTGGGGCTTGGTTACCCTGGAACAACACAGTGGGTGGGCAAAGGACACATGAGATCCCAGCCAACAAGGGGCTTCTTGCTACTGGTGGGGACCAATTTGGGCCAGGCCCAGGAGACATCAGAGGAATGGTGTGGATGGACGAGGTGGAGGCTGTGCCTGGTGCCTAGGTGCAAGGTGCAAGGGCCTGAAGCCAGGAGGGTCACTCATGGGGCCCTTGGGTGGATACTGTGTGGACCAAAACCTGGGGCTGAGGACGGGGCCACTGCAGGGCTCGTAGTCACAGGACAGAAGGGACGGAAGGGACAGCCAGGTGCAAATGATGGGATGCCCTCTGCCCCCCTGCAGGGAGCCTGCCCAGCTGGGCCTGCCAGCCGCCCTGTGCTCACCCAGGGAGAGCTGGCGCACGTAGCCCTGGTTGCTGAGGATGTACCCGATGCCTGGCTGCGAGTTCAGGACGGCACGCACGCAGCTGACACAGGTGAGCTGCAGCAGGGCGTCGGCAATGCGTGACACTCCGCGGCCCGACAGCCTTGCCAGGGCCTCGAGCAGCAAGTCCAGGCCGCTCTGCTCCAGGAACTGCACCATCCAGCTGCCGTCACTACTCTCCAGCCGCTTGCGCAGGCCCGAGTAGTTGACCACAGAGGGCATCTGCAGCAGCCGGACGCACAGCTCGGGCTCAGCACTCTCCAGGTTGGCCTCCGTGGGGTCTGAGTCCTGCGGCCCCAGCTTCTCCTTCAGCGCCGCCCATTTGCGCTGTGCGCCCTCCTTCACCGACATCTTGTCAAACTGTGGGGCAGGACAGGAGGTGGTCAGCCTGGTCATGGGACAGAGTGACCCACAGGCTGAGAGGCATGGCCACCAGGGGAAGGGGGCACAGTCCTCTGCCTCAGTTTCCCCACTGTGCATCCTGCTGAGAAGACAGGAAGGGAAGAGGGTATGGCCCCCTCACAGAACATGAGCACGCCCAGAGCAGATCCAGGGGAGCAGCAGCCTGAACCAGGAGGCTTGGACGGGCCCAGCAGGTGGCTACACTGGCTGGAAGGCCACCAACCAGTGGGGACAGTGCTGCTGGGTCTCCTTCCTGGCTGCCCATGGCCTTGGGCCCTGAGTGATGAATGCCCAGGGTTCACCCAGGCGGTCAGTGGCCTCATCAGCTGGTCTCCCTAGGCCAGAGTTATGGGGGTAGTGCACAGATGAACCAGCACTGAGACCGTGGGGCCAGAGTGTGGGTCTGGCTCCAGGCCAGCGGCCCCTGAAACAGAACCATGGGCAGGCAGACAGCCTCCTGCTGCCACTTCCAACCTCACTGCCTGGGCCCAGCTGGCTGCAACTCTGTCCAACTATAGCCCTTGGGGACAGCCTCAAAGGTCAGGGGTGTCCCAGGCCCTCCTGCGACCATGTACAGCTGTGATCTTATATTTAGGGCCTGAGAACAGCAGCATGGAGTCACGGGAGGGCAACCCTGGCAAGGCAGCGCTGGGTTGTTCCCACTGGAAGGACGCCTTCCCCATACTCTCCCCTGCTGAATGCGTGAGGCCATGGAGGAAATAGGAAGGCCAGGTCTCATGCCCACTGCCTCATGGTGGGGGACAGCAGAGATATGGCCAGCCCCCAGGGAGTCTGGGAGTCTAAGCGCTCCTGTCCAGCATGGCTCTGCCACAAGTCCAGCTCAGCCTGGTAAGCTAAGACCCCAAAGGGCCACCCAAGACCCACTCTTGCTTGAGTGAGGGTCCTACAGTGCCCCTGCCTGTCCAGAGCACAGAATAAGGCCCTGTCCAGCCCCTCACTGTCTGCCCTGCTGCCCTGTGAATGGACCCACAGCCTGGTCACTCAGCCTAAGCCTTGGCTTCCGCATCTGTATCTCTGGCTCAGGCCTATGGGTGCTGGGGGCGCTGGTGGATTCCACCCCCTTTTCCGACCCCACAGCCTGGGCCCTTGCTAGGCCACAGAAGGCAGGAAGCCTGTGGTCCTCTCTGACTGCCATGTTTAAGGCCCACCCTCGGTCACCTGTGTCCACTCACCCAGATGCGCAAGATCTTGCGGCCGCCTCTGCCCACCCATTCCAGACCCTGCAGAGGGCCTCTTATCGCTGTGGACTTCATGCTGCTTCAGGTCCCCAAGGCCCCACAGGGAGGGGCAGCAGCTGTTCCACCATGAGGAGGAGAAGGCCAAGTGGCCTCTGGATGCCTGACGCCCACCCTATGTAGCTGCCTGAGGAGGTGCCTGGAGCGGGCCCTCCCTTTCCCACCCACCCTCTGCCCTGCTGGCTGGAGTCCCTGCCCCCTTGGCACAGGCTGAGCATGAACACTCCCAGCCAGTCTCTGGCATTTACAGCACCCACTCCAGCTGGGAGCCTGGGCTCTCCAAGCAGAAAGACCTGAACTGGACACAACAGGGCTGCTGAGAGCTGCAGTGCCCAGGTCCCAGGGTCCCCAGATACGAAGGCCAGGGTGCTTGCTGACCTCAGGACTGCCCCAAGCACTGCCCAGTCCTCCCCACCTGTATACCCCTCGTCCCTGGAACTACAGCTCCTTAAAAGACCCCAATTGATGGGCGTCCCCTTGGCCTGGGAGTGGAATCTTGGCAGGAGGTGGCTGGTCCTGCCCTGGTGTCAGCTTGTCTAGCACTGTCCAGCTTGGCCAGCAAGCTTAGCTGACACCCAGAGGCCCAGGTGAGAGCCGTTTTTCCCCCTGGTGCCAGCATAATGCACAGCCTTGGTCAGGCCCCGGGCAGGAATGTGACGCTAGAAAGGCCCTGCCTCTGTGGGGTGATACTGAAACCCCACACAATGGGCAGCCCCAGCAGATACAGGACCCTGACCCACCTTGACCCAACCAAGATCTCACACGACTGGGGGACTTAACCAATGACTGACAGCTTCCATTAGTTTTGTCCAACGAGGAGCCACAGAGCTCTGAACAGGAGACCCCCCCCCCTTTCTGTCAGTCTCTTGCGGGAACTCCAGCCTTGCTTTCTCCACAGAGAGACTAAAGCTCCCCCACCCCTGCTCCCCCTTCGGTCTCTGCCAAGTGACCGCAACCACTGAACATAGCCCTGTCAGCCCAGGGCACAGGAAGTTGAGGACCCAGTTTACTGATCTCAGGGACAAGGTGCAATGGGTAACAGTCCTCATCACACTGGCCAACCCAGGTGGAAGCTTATTCCTGAGCTCAACAGCAGTGCCCTGGGCCAGACACCCTGGCCCTCTGTTTTCCATCTGTAAAGTGGGGACAGGGCCAGCCGGCACTCCGAGGAGTGTCAGGAATGTGGGCCTGTGGCCCTGCCCAGCCCTGGGGCTTAGTGTCTGGTTCCCAGCCAGGCCTGGCAGGGGTGGGGAGACAGGGCGGGGCTGGGGACGGCTCAGACTGGCGTTTGGGGGTGTGGCCTAGGGCGCCCAAGCCCGAATTTGCTACAGCAGTGCTTTATCCGACGAATCCCAGGCTCCAATGAGTCAGGTTTCAGCAGCCCTGCGCCCCCTAGCCCTAAGGAAGCTGCTGCGGGTGGGGCTTCTATCACCGAGGCCCAGAGCTCTAGATCATCCCTCTCTGGGATGAGCAGTCAGAGGCTCTTCAACTTTTGCTTTATCTGCTGAGTGCCCCCCCCCAGGCTTTCCTCTCAGACCCAGGCTCCCCCACGCGCAGGCGGGGCCTCCCACAGGGCGTTCCAGGGGCCAGCCCCCTGGAGAGGTAGGGATGGGGTCCAGTCAGCTGCCGGCCATCTCCCTGGAGGGGGTTCTTGGTAAGATGCCTGCCTCCGGCCTGCACCTGGCCAGCCTGGCATGGTAATGCCTGCAGTTCTATTGCACAAGCCCAGGCAGCAGCACTGACTCCGGGGTGTCAGAGGCCACTGCCCTGGCTGGAGTCATGGGGCCCCCATGTGCTGGAGAAGTGGGATCAAGGGTGCCCGGACCTCACAGGCACTCTACCCCTGCCCTGCTGTGCACACAAAGCCAGAGGGCAGGGTGGGCTGCCCAGCTGGCTCTGAGCTGTGCACTCTGTGTGGAGGGACCCCAGTGAGGGGGAACCAGTCTTTGGCCCCCAAGTGGCAGAGTTCAACCAGCACTCTAGGCTTGGGGACCTGTGGCTCCTGCCAGGTTCCCCAGGAGGTACCGGCCACCTTCGGCCTGTGTCCTGGGGGCCTGGGGAGCTGCATCAGAAGCAGAGGCAGGCATGGGGCATCTGGGGGTGCGGAGGCAGCTGAGAGAGCCCTGGCAGCACCAGGACAGGAGCTGGGATGCGTCTGGGCCCAGAGCCAGTGGGGACAGGGGTGGGGGTAGGCAGAGGAGGGAGCTGTCTTCCACGGGTGGGCAGAAAGAGCAGCAGGAACGGGATTCCGGAACCCGGAGGCAGGGGCTGCACCACTATTTTTAGCTCTTGCAAGAACCTACATTTTTCCACTGCCTGACAACTTTCAGCTCCTGAGCTGCAAGCATCCCTGGCTGCTCCTAGGGTTCTGAGGCAGCCCTTGCAGCTGAGCCTGTCCACTGTGACCCCTGCTCCTGCCAGCTAGGGTTTCTGCTTCCCACTAGGCTGCAAGCCCCCTGGGGGACTGGGTCTGCCCTGGTAGGGTCTCCTGCAGCAGGCTCATCAGGCAGGCCAGGCCTGGAATACCCAGTTGCCACCTGAGACTGCTTCCACACAAGGAGGCCCCACTCCCACTGCTGCTGCTGCCCAGGGTGGGGAGGGCATGATGGTGCTGTCTCAGTGTCAGGTTAAAAAGCAAAAAAAAAGTAGGGAGCAGGTGCATCAAGTAGGACTGCAGCCACATGCGGGGTGACATGTCTATCACCAGGACACCTGCCTAGTGCTAGCAGGAGCAGGAAACAGGAAATGCCTGCCAGAGCATGGTGGGTGCTGCCCTCACCCCACACCTGTGCTGGGCACCACGTACTGGGATTTGGTGGGCAGGCTGGGCCATCTCTGATCTCCCTTCCCCCAGCACCACGCTCCCCGCCCAGGGAGGACAGGAAGGGTGGAGGCCCTACACCAGGAAGCCGGGTTTCGCTTCCATCTGCTGTAAAACAGCACTGGGCCAGGCTGCCCTGGACTTGCCAGTACCAACAGGGCCTCTCTCCAGGCCCCATCTCCCCAGCTGCACAAAAAGCAGAGCCAATGCTTGCTCTCCAAGGGCCTGGATGCCCTGATATCCTTGGGGTTCTGCTGTGGAGTCTGGGATGGGAGAGGCTTGGGGAATGACAAGGACACCTTCTGAGCACAGCACCCTGTGGTAGCCTCACTGGCAGACATGGGGGGCAACAAGTGTCAGGAATCTGGCAGGGTAGGGTCAGAGGCCTCCCCTGGTGCCCAGCCTCATGTCCTTCCTCTGCAGAAGCTTCACTGGGCCATGGGGCACGCCCAAGAGACCACAGGCCACCCCAGGGTGCCTGTGCCTGGGTAGTGTCTGCAAGATGGGACACTTTGGAGACCCCTCTGGAAGGCCGCTGTGTCCCTCCTGTCCTGTGCTGTCCTGTGGAAATTCCTCTCCCAACCCCGGGACGGGGGATGGTGGTGGCTGGGTTAGGACTCAGCTCCTGGTGGCTGTGTGCTAGTGCCTCAGGGCCCAGCCTGTGTGCGGGTGGGAAGGCTGCCCCCTGTCTGCCCCCATGCCAGTCCCAAGGTCCCTGTCCCAGCTCCAGGCTGCCTTCCCAGAGGCAGAACAAAGATGGATTGAGAGTGGGGGAGGGTTAGAGCCTGCCCACCCTGGCACGGCCAAGGCAGCTGCCAAGGCCTGGGGCAGTGGACAGCTCTGATTCTGGGCAGGAGGTTCTGCCACTGACCCGCAGGCCCTGGACAACCACTGCATCTCCTGACCCAGCCCATCAGATGGAAATGAGTGTGTTGACACCAGCTGGGGACAAAAGGAGGAGCTAGGCCGTGAAACTTGTGAAGGGCTGGGCCCCGACTGCCCTGTGACTGGGCTGGGCACCTAGACCCCACTGGACCTGGCAGCCAGCGCCAGCAGCATGTCTGGCCTGACGGGGTGGGTGAGGTGCTTGGTGTGGGTGCAGTGTGCCACTTGACAGCCTGGCTGGGAACTAAGGGTACCAGGCCCCATTCCAGGCTCACTCTGCTCATCTATGAGGTGGCAAGGAAGCCAGGCACGGGGCACAGGCCAGCGATCCCAGCACAGAAGGACACTGAGGCAGGAGGATCAAAAGTTCAAGTACCACCTTGGCAACTCAGTAAGAGTCTGTCTCAAAATAAAAAACTCACCAGGACTAGGGCTGTGGTGGTGGAAGCCCTGGAATCTGTGCCCTGGGTAAAGAAAGGCCAAGATGTTTCTCAGGGATCCAGACCCACTGCCAAGGGAGGGCCTGCACGGTCCCCACCCAGGCTACTCATACCTCCTGTCCTCTCCTGGGTCCCCATCATTGCTCCACTACCTGCTGAAGGCAGCCGCGCCCCCAGCACCCACCTGCAAGGCCTGTGCCCTCTGAGCACAGGCATCTGAAGGACCTGGTGGACACAGGAGGCAGAGACAGGCAGGGCACTGGCAGCGCCCCCTCACCGAGGGTGGTGGCGAGCAGATGTCTGCCTCCCGCTGCTGGTGCAGGCGGCAGAGCAGAACTGTACTTGGAGCGGAACAGGGAATCAGGATGAGGGGATACAGTAGCGGGGGAGGCCAGCTATACACAGAGACTACAACGAGGGCCCAAGAGGACCCGGCCAGGCAGACAGGATCATGGAGGCCACGGGGATGCCAACCCTCCTCACACAGCTGGCCAGGCCCACGCAACCCCACTGTGGAAGGCTAAGGACAGGCCCAGCAGAGAAATCCTTGCCCTGTGGGCACAGCGAGGGCCCGGCTTGGCCTCCTTCCATAGCCTCAGGGGGCCTGAGAGGGACGTACCCCCTCAAGGTGGGTGTCCACCTGCGGCGGCTGCCCACCCCTGCCTGGCCCATTGTCCTCTAGCTGTCTCCATGCTGGGCTTCTGTGTTAGACCTCAGAGGCACAACTTGCAGAACAGGAGCAGACTTGCCTCTCCCTCCCAATGTGCTTCTGGTAGCCCCTGTCCATACCGGCTTTCTCCTAGGCCCAGGTCAGCCTGGCCCCCGAGCAGCCTTGGCTTCCATGGGGGCCTGGCCCAGGGCACAGCCTGGGGAGCAGGGCCTCCCTCCTGGGCACCCCTCCCCTGTCCCTGTGGTGCAGGTGCTGGCCAGGTCTTGGGTAGGAGGCATGGGCAGTGCTGTGGCAGTGCAAGGGTAGAGGCAGTTTCCAGGTGTCCCGGGAGCCCCAGCCCCTGCCCGACTGCCCCTCCTAAGTGCAGCACTGCCGGGGACTTGGAGGCTGGCCAGGGCCCTGTCTGCTCACTCTCCTTCCTGCCACTGGGAAAACTGGATGGAACAGAGAAGTGGTCTTGTTTATTCTGTCCTCAGACAGCATGGGTGGGGTGGCTTCAGTCACCCCAGATGGAGACTCATCCTACCCTGCCAGTGGGACAGATGGCAGATGCAGGGGTCCAGGGATGATGCCTGGGGCAGGGGCCATCCATCAGGGGGCTGCCTGCCCTTGCCCTATCTGGAGACCCAGGGGGGCCACCTGACCAGGACAAAGCCCTCCATATCCCAGGGTGGCAGGGCCTGGCCCTGAAGCCTGCCCCAGCTCTGGGACTTCAAGAGTGATGAGGGACTGTGTGTTGGCGTGGTGTCACCCCCCATGAGAGGTGGGCACAAGGGCCAGTGCCCACAGTGAGGGCTTCATGAGCACTGCCAGAATAGGGACAGAGTCTGTAACTGCCCGTTCCTAGGTTTCCCCACCTGACAGTTCCTTATTTAGTCACATCTTAAAATACTGGCTGTAAGGGGGATTGAGTAACAACCCCACAGAGCAGGCCCAGCTGCCCCTCACCCGGCCTGGCTCCACATCGGTAGTTGTCACCATGGAGGTCACATGTGCTGGGTGCTGGGCAGGGGGGCAGCCGCCGGCTCAGGGCTGGGGGTGCCAGGGACCCTCCTTACTCGGGCAAGCCTAGTGGGGTGGAGGCCTCCACAACTGGAGGCCATGTCTGGGCCTGCGCTCACACCTCCAGGGCCAGAGCCATGCCTGCCACACCTCTGTCCTTGAAGTCAGGCATTTCTAGGCCCGGTGCTACCTGGGCTCCACCTCCCTGCTCTCCTGCTTGACTCCCTAGGATGCTCTCCACAGAAAGAGTAGAAAGCCCTCCTCACACAGCGTCACCCCGCCACAACCCGCACCCACCACAGATGCCTGTGTGCACCAAAGCAGTCAGCGCCATCCCTCCACCCACTGGGGCTCCCGCTGGCACTCTGGAAGACTGAAGCTGGGCTGTGTCCAGCCCCTGGCCCCTTCCGGGCTGGCCCTGGGGGACCATCTGCAGCCCTTTGATGTGCCCTTGTTACCCGGTGATCACCTGTCCCTCCCACAGCCCCCATGAACCTCAAACTTTCCACCTGGGAAGCAAAGCACTTGGATGGAAAGCTCAGATTCTATTTAAGGCAAAGCTCCCTGCCCCCTTCCGAAACGGAGGTGAGCACAATGAGCTGACAGCAGCGCACCTCCAGAGATGGGGAAGGTCCAAGTTCTGCCGCCCCCCTCGCCTGCCCATGGGGCCAGGACCACCGAGAGCCGGAGGTCCTGAACACAGGACAGGAAGGGGACCGCAGTGCCCGGCCACACCTGGTCCCAAGAGGGCGGACGCCCAACTCGGCTTTTTAACAGAAAATCCCTGCTGACTGGAGGGCGGGGACATCCCTGGAGCCAAGGCTCCTGAGCCTGCCTGAAGGCACCCCACCCGGCGCTCGAGGGGGCCTGAGGGGAGCTCTGGGTGCCCCCTTCCCCCTGCTGGAGAAGCTGCCAGCCCGACCCCGCCCCTCGCCCCCAGCAGACGGGAAACGGAGGCCCGGAGGAAGGGGCAGGGCCGGTGGGCCGGAACTT
>NW_022900933.1:41216233-41265366 GCF_012274545.1 Fukomys damarensis | reverse complement strand
GAGGCGGGGTCCCTGGCGTCTTGGAGGGCTGGTTTAGGGATGAGGGACGATGGCCCCTCCGGGCCCTGCCGCCTCCTCCAGGCCGAGCCACGGCCTCGCGTCCTCAGTCCCCGCCGAGGCCGTGCGCAGATTCCCGTTTCCTCCCTCCCCTGGCCTCAGCTCGGAGCCCTGGCGAGCCCGTGGGACTGTGCGTCCCTCGTGGGAGATGGCGCTTCCCAGTATTCTGGGGTGCAGAACCCCATCCACCAGCCGTCCCTGTCCGGACCCTGCTCCCTCCCACGCCCCTCTCGCTGGGCTGTGGCTCACGGAGCCTCAGTTTCCCCGGTTTGAATAAGGATAGCTGTGAACACAGAGAGAAGCTTCACTCTCCTTGAACCTGCAGTGGCCCAGGAAGAAGGAGGCTCGGGACGGACTTCCCAGGCCTGGATGCAGGACTTCTGCCCTCACAGCACCCCCACGCCCTCTGGAGTTCAGTCCACTCCCTGTGTCCGTGCCTTGCCCACCTTTCCTGGCCTTGGCAATCTCTGGCCCCAGCCTGTGCTGAAGGAAGGCCCTGAGCGCTGGGTGTGCCAGGAAAGCCTGCCAGAGCCTGTGGTGATTGGCTCCTGGACACTCTCCAGGCTGGGAGATGTGGCCATTCTTGGAGTACGCCAGACCTGGCGGGTGTGGCTCTGCCCTGGAGGCTGCTTGACCCATTGGGCTGTCTCTGGGCCCACTCTGTGACCCTCAGCACTGAACCTTCCTGTCCTCCTGTGAACTGGGGTCTGTGCCTCCTGGAACCCAACAGTGGTTCCGCACTGGCACCACCTGGCTGAAGGCTGTGGTCAGGCTTCATGGCCTGGCCAGTGGGGGCTTGTGTGCTGTTGGGGAAGGAGGAATGTGACTGTTAGCCTTGGGCAGGCCCAGGGCACCATCTGGGAAAGCACTGTTGTGGCCCTGGTACCCCTACACACCTAGCCACTCTCACCCACCCACGCTTTGGGTGTCAGCAGACACAAGCAGAGCTGGAGCTGCACACTTAGGTGTGAGGATCCCAATGTCAGGGAGAGGAGGACCCAGCACCTTGACCTGGCTCCTGCCAGGGGCTGTAGGGGGAACCTGCACCCTGGGCTGGCCTGACCCCAAAGGGGTCTGCAGGAGACACTGGAGGAGGTGTGCATGTCGTGGATAGAGTGGGTGCTTGGGGCCAAGGGTCGGAAGTCTGGCAGAATGAGGGTTGGGATGCTGGGACTGGAGGGCCCCTCCTCATCCATCACAGTAGACCCTTAGGTTCTTGGCCCCACCTGCCTTAACCACTGGTTTTCTAAGCTACAAAAGGCCCTGTCCAGTGGGCCCGGCACACCAGATGTGCAGGTACTGCCAGCAGCCAACACTTGGCCGACCCTGCCACACCCAGCCAAGCCTGGTGTGGACGTGTTCAGACCACAGTGAGGGCAGCCCTGCAGCCACAGACCTGCAGAGTGCTCACCACTGCTCTGGCTGGAAAGCTGAAGCTGCGATCATTGGGATGAGGGGGAAGAGCTTGGGGCACTGCCAGCTCAAGCTCTGCTGGAAATGGGCGGGCAGGCGTGGGCACTGCCAGGAGAGAATCTCCCAGCCCGATGTCGGATGTGTGCAGAGCCAGGACAGCCCTGAGGCCAGCAGGCAACCTAGCAGCCTGAGGGGCACCAGGACCATCAGGGATCCCAAGCTACAAACTGGCTTGGGTTTCATCTCTTTTGTCAGCTCAGCACCCTGAATGCTTCCTGACACTTTCCTTTTGAAACCTTTTTCATTTCCCATCCTACTGGGTTGCCCTGGGACAACCTCCGATACTGTCACAGAGTGAAGTCGGTGAAAACATGTCCACCCACCCCATCACCTACCCCCTGTTTCACCCATCCATCCATTTACCTGCCACCTACCCCTCACCTACCCACTCTGCCACCCTCCAGCTACTTACTTATCTCCCCACACAATCACCTACCACCCTTCTACTGGTCTACCCACCCACATTCCCTTGTACCCACCACCCATTTTCCATCTCTGATTCCTTGGCAGGCTTTCTGAGAAGGACAGGACTCATTTTGCTGCCCCAGACAGGTGGGCTTGGTGAGAAGTTGGTTCAGGCTCTCAGCCTTGGTCCCCACTCTGCAGCTGGGAAAGGAGGCTGTTGTGGTCTCACCAGGGCAGCCTTTCAGGAGAGCTGGGATGACAGATGCTCCCCAGAGCACCCCACACAGGGCTTGGGATTTGTTGTTACAGTGGCCCTGGGCACAGTCTCCCTCCTCTATCTCTGTTTGCTCCCAGAGAGCCACCAAGGGCCACTGGCTGTAGGAGGTGGATGTCATGCTTGTCCATGGAGGGGGACCATATGGGGTGGGCACTTGGGGCCAGGGTCTGGCAGGAGCCTCTACCCTCCTGTCTATATCACAGGCACACAAAGTTGAGTCTGCAGATTCTGTATTTGTGAATTTGCTCAATGCAGTTTATCTGTGACCCTAGTCAATACTTGAGGCACTTTCAGGTCACTCCAGGACATGCACAGAGCTGCAGAAAGCTTGAGTCCTCTATGTGCGGGTGCCTGTGCAGGTGGATTGTGGGCCACTCTCCTTCCGGTCCCCGATCTCATCTTGTAGACTGTGGTCCTTGCCTGTTAATTAAGTGCCCCAGAGTTTCTTTTGTTTGTTTGTTTTGCAGTAGTGGGGTTTAATTGAACCCAGAACCTCTCACTAAGCCATATCCCCAGCCCTTTTTAAATTCTATTTTGAGACAGGGCCTCACTAAGTGGCCCAAGCTGGTCTGGAGACTGCAATGCCTCTGCCTCGGCCTCCTGGAGAACTGGGATGACAGGCGTTCCCAAGTGGGGATTTGTCTTTAAAGTGGCCCCGGGCACAGTGCTGAGGTGCTGCCTGGCTTCCTGATTGCAGCTGTGCTCCGAGCTAAATGGGCTCATTCCACGACAGTCATAGAGTTGCTGCTTGAGAGAGCTCCACAGCAGGGAACAATGACACATATTAAACAAGGTGCCTCGAACAGAAACCCACAACCCAGTGATCCTGAATTGATCGGTTCCTGAGAGTGATCAAAGGCACCCGGAAGCTGGCCTGGGCTTTCTGTGGGAGTGATGCTCAGAGCCTCTGTGGTGGAAACCACAGTGAATAACACACCAAAGGTTGGGACTGCAGTGTGCTCCTCATGCCTAGCTGGGTTTGTGCCTTCTTGCATACTGGGCACCACCACCCAGAGGCAGTGGATACTTCCAGGGCCCAGGAAGTGCCTTGAATGGTGCTATTCCCTGGGCTCCTTGGGAGGAGGTGACTTCTGCTCTCTGTTGTTTCCTTTCGCTGGTTCTGAGATTCAGTGTCTGTGTGCATGCCTGGCTGCTTCTGCTCCACACAAGTCCCTGTGCTCCTTTCTGTGACTGAAATGTGCTGTCTTGAACCTGTCCCAGATGAGGTGGCCTTTGACTGCTGGTGGTCATGAGGCTGGTGCTGTCCCTGAACCTGGCTCCTGGTGGGCGCTGGCTACTGCTCTCGGATGGGTGCCTGGCAATAGCCTCCCCTGTGACCCTGGCTCTTCCTCAGCACTAGCAGTGTCACCTATGGCTGGGCTCTGGGCCTAGACTGGGCTGTGTGTGGCCCCACCAGCCCCTTGGCTGCCTTCCCCACCTGCAGGCTGCACAACCCACCTTCTGAGGAGGTGCGAGAGGTGCCACCCTGAGGCACACTGGGGCCTCTCTGCTGATCTCCAGTGAGCACAGCCACCCACTGCTCCCCAGCCAAGCTGCCCTTTCTTTGATTCTGAAGAGTGGTCAGTACAACGGGGGCTGCTCAGCTTTGAACTGTTTTATGCCAGGGTTGCATCCTCTTTTGCTCAGTCTGCAGCTAACAAAATGGGAAGCTGCTAGGGCTGCAGTCTAGGTGTGGGCAATGAGGAGGGACCTGGGGGGCACAAGGTGGGACCCCCAGGGCCTCCTTCAAGGCTTTGGGCACAGGGAGGGGCCTGACCCCACCCAGGAGCGTGGCCCTGTCTGCCCACCCTGCCCTGGCCTGGAAGCTGCAGACTTGGTGGGGCAGGACTAGGGAGAGCTGGGTGGGGACATGGGAATAGTTAGGCTTGGCCCTGAGCCCTGCCTGTGTCCTCTCAGAGATGTAGTGGGGCCTGGGCTTCCCTGCTGGTGGCTTTGGCCCCTGGACTGTTTTGTAGACACAGCCAAGGCTGGACTCCAAGCCAAGAAGGAGGCAGTCATCAATGACTAAGGTGGCCAGGTCACTGGATGCTGCCATTGGCTGACGGTGATGTGGCCCTGTCTGTGGGGCCTTCACCGCCCCACCCTGCCCCAGCTTGGCTTCCTGATGCCAGCTCTCCGCAGTCTCCCCAAACATCTTCCCCATGTGCCATGTGGCCACTGGGGCTGTGGGCTAGCCCCCATTTTTCGAACAAGCCCCCATTCCTGCACCTGAGAAGCTGGGGCCCTTGGTGAGCTCTGCGCACAGAGGCTGTGGCCCCAGGCTGGAGATACAGGAGGAAGTGTCACTTCTGGATGCTGTGTGGGGTCATGAAAGGGCTGCCAAAGGGCCAGGAAGTGCCCCAGTTCCTGCTGTCTCCTGGGGGTGCTCTGTCCCTGCCCCTGCTACCTAAGCTTGCAGTGTCCTTGAGGACTTGCCACTCCTTGAGTTTTCAACATTAATGCCCTACTTATTAAAGCAGCACACAAAGTCACATCTAGACCTTAAATGTTTGGTTTATTTTACCAAGCATGCTGTTTTACTCATTAATCTAATGATTTCTAACAGGCACTATGGAGGGGGACTCTTTTCCTTTTTCAAATGCATTTGTGAATGAAATAGATGATATTTGCCTCATCAGCACCTTAAATGGGGGATTTAATAGATCAAGCCTTTGAATAGAGTGAGTCTCAAGTTCTTTTAGGAATACTAGCAGCATCTGCAGAGATAGCTGCACTATTTTATTCCTTTTCACTGAAGATCACAAATCTAGACGAATGACCGTGTCACCTGTGATGTGGCCACCTGCAATGACTGGAAGGAGGCCCCTGAAGCACTTGCATCCTGTCTACCCACCCAGGTGGGTGCTATGATGCCAGGGGAGCTGGTCCATCCAGCTGACCCTAAGTGCTTCCCCTCTGCTGCTGGGGGTGTGGAACCTACCTGAGGACGGGCACCAATGATTCCTGGGTCAGCGGGAGGAAACACCAGGGCTGCCTGACTTCCTGATGCTACACTTACCTGGAAGGGAAGTCAGGGCTCCAAGAGAGGTTGTGGGTGGGGGGCATCTTTCTGGGGTCTGGGGCTGATTACACAACTCACACATTCTGATTAAGAAACAACCTGTTCTTATGGAAATAAAGTCTTTGTAAATAGGGAAGGGAGGAGGGGGTGAAGGGAGGGCAGGGGTAAGGGGAAAAAATGAGAACCAAGATCTTTCATGTAAAGGTACAAGATCCCAATGGTAAATGTAACTGTACTGTATGCCTAAAATGTACCAATAAACTCAATGAGGTAAAAAGGAAAGAAAGAAAGAAAGAATCAACCTGTTCTTAAGCAACCTAGGTTTTCCAGCTAGAGTGTAGCTAGATAAGGCCTGGCCCCTCCCTAGGCTTGGCCTGGCTTGCTTCCCAACTTGATGGGACTGGCTTGGGGCTGAATTCTGGGTGGTTTTGTTGTTTTTTGTTTTTTGTTTTTTATTCCGTGGATCGAACTCAGGACCTTGTGCTCGCCAGGCAGGCACAGCACCAATGAGCTGAATCTCCAGCCCTTGTGTTTGGTTTTTGAGACAGGGTCTTGTTTTGTAGTTTAGGCGGCCTTGAACTGGTGCCAGTTCTCCTGCCTTGGCCTCCCAAGTGCTGGAATCACAGGTGTGCACCACCACACCCGGCTTGATCTGCTTTTTTATTTCACCTGAATGCCTTTCTTTGTGGCTCCTGGAGCCCTGGCTCCTCCTTGTCCCTCTCCATCTCTGCTTAGGCTGCACCCAGAGTGACCTCTCCACTCTGCCCTCAGTCAGTCCTGATCTTCGCCCTCAGGACTCCAGCAAAGGTGGAAGATGGTCACCTTCCTCAGCATACTGCAGTTCTGGGGCCAGCTCAAGGCCCTCCCCACAGAACCACCGCCTGCAGCTCTTGGAGTTTGCTCTGCACCCTCCTTTGTGGTCCCCGGCTGGTGTCTCATTCCTTTCATCTGTCATGGCCCTATTTTGGTGGCCATGTTTGCAAAGTGCACTGGAGGGCCTGGCTGGTGTTGGGGACGCTGGGGCCTGAGGGAGGAGTGGCCTGCCGGTACTCAGTCTGTGACTGCAGGCGTCACTGTGCTTTGGGCACCAGGGTACTCCACTAGGTGCTGCAGGGTGTCGGGTGCCCTCTGTAGCAAGCCCTTTTGGGACCCCTTCCAGTCCCCAGCCCAGCAGTGACATGGCTGCCACATGCCCAGCGTCTGAAAGGTGGGGAAGAAAACTCCCCAGGTGTCTGTGGGTGCCCAGGGGCCTCCAAGTCTTTGTGCTTTGCTATTGGACATGCGGTATCTGTGCTGCCAGTGTGGCAGTGGGTGTGGGGCACTGCCAGGCCCAGCTGCAGGAGCCTTATCCCAGGCTGTTCCCTCTGGTGATGCCACCTCACCGGCCACAGCAGGAGGGGCTGGGGGCTGCTGGGATGAGTCAGCGGTGAGCTGGTCTTCCTTGGCCGCCAGACTTTCCACTGGGGCTGGTTGAGGGCTTATGGGTGTCCGAGGCCAGAGGGACCCCAAGCTGAGTTGGAGGCGCCACTGCACTCTTGGTTTCTCTGCCCCAGGCTGGTGTTGGGCGGGCCCCACTGACACCTGATAGTGGGCTTCAGGGAATGTGCACGAGCTCATGCATGTGTGTGAGTGTGTATGTGTGTGAACCTATTACAGACAGCTGAGTTAGGCAGAAATGTCTGGGCAGACAGGGCCAGCCCTTGCGGGAGTGGGTGTGGAGGAGGAGGGCTCATTGCAGCTATAGCTGGAGGCGCATCGCTGGAGGCCAGGCCTGACGATGCAGCAGACAGATGACCAGCTGCAGGCCCCCCTGGGGGAGGAGCAGCAACTCGAGATCATACTGTAACTGGTACCCCTTCATCCAATAATGTTCAGATAGACATCGGACCTCCCGACCCATCCCTTCCTCAAGAAGGTCCTGGCGCTATCCCTGTACCCTGGCCGTGTGACCCACTTCCCATTGGATTAATGCCAAATAAGAGGCTGTACTTGTGATCCTACTGGTCCATCACAGTTTTGAAACACATGGTACCCACCTCATGGCTTTGCTCTATAAAACTTCCTTTGAGAAGTGGGCTCGTTGACATCCCACTTTCGGCTCCCCTCCTATCTCTCAGGAGCTCTCTTTTTATGAAGTTTTCCTACTTTTAGAATTCATTCTTTGATTATGGGGACCACGAACTCAGTGTGTCTGACATCTAGCAGATTGGGAGTGACCTTTATTGCCCTGTATCAAACTCTCCCTGGAACCTCCAGGGCCCCAGTGGCTGGGTTATGAAGTGGCCACTTCAGTTGCCTCCGGGGTCCCCTGACAAGTGCTCAGCTGCAGCTCTCCCAGGCCTCACTGTGCTGGCACAGAGCTGGCAACCGCCTCCTCCCGGAGCTGCTGACTCAGGGGCTGAGTCATCGCCCACCTCCCTGGGGCTGGGGGGAGCGTGCAGGGCCGGGAGGTGTGGCTTGGGGTGCAGGCCAGGTGTGTGGGGCCCAGAAAGTGTGGCCTGATCACCGCTGGCACAGACTGTCCTGTGGCTGGTAGCACCCACCTCAGGCTGCGGTCCCTTACTTTCTGGAGTGGCCCTGGGGATGGTGCCAGCTACACAGGTTCTGTCCATGCTGCTGACAAGCTCTCCTCCTAGGCATCTTGAGGAAGGAGCAGGATCCAGCCCTGGGGCTGCCAAGTCCTGATGGGCGGTGTATGCGAAGCCCTCAGCAGTGCCCTGCTGCTGGCAGTAAAAATTTACCAGACACCGAGTTGTGACCCGGAGACCAGACCAGGCGGCATCAGCCCTGCCAGTGACCAGGCTGGAGTCCAGGGGTAGGTGCAGGGCCACTTCTGATTGGGTCAGGGGTCAGTGACGATGGAGATGAGTTTCACCCCAAGAACAGGGAGGTGAGAGGGACCCTGGTTGGCAACATGGGCAGGGCTGGTGAACTGGTCAGGTGTAGGTGTGACTGGGAGGAACATCATGTGGGGAGGAAGCCAGCTGTGCTCTCTGCAAAGGGCACAATGGCCTAGGCCAACTGGGACCCACCAGGCTCCTGGGGTGCTTGGCATTGGGCGGGTATGGCCTGGCTCAGAGCTGTCCCTCATCTCGGGCTATGGCCCAGAAAATTCAGCACACTGGGCGGAGAGGGCAGAGCATGAAGTCCTGGTGGCTGGGTGACCTGAGGCATCGGTGGGCCTGGCTCCTTCTGCCCTCCTTGGCTCTGCCTAGCAGATGGGGTCATTCTTTATGGACAGGAGAGCCCAGGCTCAGGAGGCCGTGTATCTCCCTGGCCTGGGTTTTGTGGCACGGGCTCTGCCTTGGAATGGCCACAGGCCCCTCAGACTGCCCCGACTACCCCATACTCTGGGCAGGGGCACCTCACCATCCTCAAGCCACAGATGCAGCCTCTGAGGCTGATGTGGCAGCAGCTGGTAGCTGGGGGACCAGGAAGGAGCTGGCAACTTGGCAGAGGTGCCAGCTGGGTGGACCTGGGTGGACACCAGCCCTCAAGCACAGCTGTGAGGGACCCCTGGGGGGCACGAGACCATTGAGTATTGGTATCTAGAGCTTTCTGGGGTACCAAGGCACCAGGTTGGGTCAGGGACCTGGCTGCTCCCTGCTCTCAGCCTGTGGCTCTGGGCTGTGTCCTGACCTTGAGCTCCTGCAGCTCTCACCCAGGGCTATAGGGAGAGTTTGGGATGAGAGGCAGGACGTGCGGCTCAGTGGTTGCCTGGAACAGCATGTGGCAGGGGCAGGGGTGCATGTGGCCTTGCTCTGGGGAGGGGAAGAGAAGAGGCTGCTGTCAGGGAGAGGTTCTCTGCAGGGTAGAGGTGTCTGGGTCCCCCTGGCTGAGGACACCTCTGGCCTTTCAAGGGGCCCTGTGGGCAATAGGGGTGCTGTCCCAGGTGGGCTCGGTGACATTCCTGGTGGTTCCTGCAGCTGTCCACACTGGCAGGCTTGGCATTTGGAAATGACTGTTTCCCCGTCCTTCTCCTCCTGGTCCTTCCTCTTGAGCCCTTTCTCAGGCTCCTGGCACTCGGTCCTCTCCCCAGGCCAGAGCCACCCTCAACTACACGGTCCCCTCTGTGTTACTGGCTCTGGGCTCTGCCTAGCCATGCTATGCCCTCTGTGTCACTGCACAGGATAGGAATGAGGTTGGGGGTCTCGGGGCTGGGTCAGGCTGTGGTTTTCCTGGGCAGGGCCCTGGCAGGGACTCTGAGCCATGCAGTTCCTAGATGGAGCTGCTGGGGGAGGAGGAGCCCCTGCTCTGGTGGGGGAGACAGCTGCGGAACTGAGTCACATTCCTCCGGAAAGCTGAAAATGAAGGAAGTGGAGTTTCCATGACCAGCTGCCTCCTTGGGAAGAGCGAGGGGAGGAGTAGTGGGAGAACTAGGGTGTGGGTGTGGTCCTCTTCAGGCAGCCCTGCTGCAGCTCCCAGAAGGCACTGCAGGTCAGCAGGAGGGGCCGCTTCACACCCAGGACACCAGGTGCCAGTGGCTTCTCAGGAGCTCCCTGCAGGTCTCCCTCCTGACCACCAGCCTCCCCCTGCTGGGTGAGACCTGCCACCCCCTCATATGGGGTGCAGCTCCCATGTCTCCTGTCCCAGTGTCCGGGGCAACCTTGGCTCAAAACCCCTCTGATCAGCCAGAACCTCCCACCTGTGCAGACAGGAGAACCTCACTCCCTTCCCGGCCTGGCCCCTGAGGGAGGCAGAGCTGGGTCTTCTGGCTGAGAGCAGCTGCAGCATGCAGAGTTGCCCCTGCTCTGTTGCTCTATCTAATTCAAACCTCATGAACACCCTGCGCATGTGGTGGTCACACTACTATCTGCACTTCCAAGGTGTGAAGACCAAAGCTGGAGAGGTGAAGAAATGTGGCCCTCACTGGCCCAGCCAGTGGTGGCCAAGCTGGAGCACAGAAGAGTAGCTTCGTCTTCTCAGACCAAGGTGGTGAAATATATCAAAAGGTCTGAAAGTCACTTTTACCCAGTCCAACCTGGAGCAATGATGACCATGCCTTGTTCTAGAGATAGAGAGGGCTGGACACAGCTGAACAGCGGGACGGAATAGCACTGTGATGCTTCATTTGAAACTACAACATCAAATTGCATTTCATTTGGTTTTCATTGGAGGAAATAACTGAATTTCAAGTAAGTGTTGCATCAGGACAGAAGACTGTGGTTCCTGAAAATCTCCCTTGATGAAACAAAGAAGACCCCATGGTGGGTGGGCAGGTGCACCTCTGTGCTGTGTGGATGTGAGATGCTCTCTACCTTCCTCCAACTCCCTCCTTTGCCTCCTGGATGAGTTGGCTAAATGGCCACACTGGAAAACTGCTCACCAAGCCTGCTGATACCAGAGAGCTTACCCGGCCCAGGAAGAGTATGTGCTGTGTTTCCAGGAAGCAAAGCCTCCTGCAAACAGTGCCCAGCCCGGTGCCTGCCCCCAGCCATCCTGGCTCTTCAGGCCCTGGGCTCCCCAGCTAGCACCCTGTCTGGGACAACAGGTGTCCCCCCCACCCCAGGCTGGCTCCTGGGCTTGGTGTGAGGTCCACAAGGGTGGCCCTGGCTGTGGGGAGCTGAACCTGCCTTACTAACCCCACCTACCGCCAATGGGCACACTAGTGGCTTCCAGCTGTGGCTTCTGTGTGGCCCTGGATGTTCCAGCACAGGGCTGCATGCTAGTGAGGAGGAGCCCTCCGAAGCACGTGTTGCTAGGTGACATCACTGAGGGCTTACACAGATTAAGAGCATGGTGACATTGCTAAGTGACCCGGTTTATGGATCACAGTGACACCCGTGCCTAATCATTGACAAGCTGTTGCCATGCAGCATGAGGTGCAGTACTGGTGAACGCCTGTGCATGTTTCTGTTGGGCAGATGCTGGGTGAATAGGCACTGGCGGTCAGTCCCATCCTGCTGAACTGGTGGAGCCCCGTGCTCTGCGTCAGGGCTGACAATTGGCCAGTCGTGGGCCGTGGGTGACTCTGAGTCCCACAATGATGAAGAGCTGGGCACGTTCCGTGTGCTCACCGGCACCGGACAGTGAGGTGTCCTTGGGCTTCTGCCTGTTTGCCGAGCTGTTGCCCACACTCTCCAGGGCTTGTGTACAGACCATGTGCGGGTCCTTTGAGCTCTGTGGCTTGCCTGTGAGGCAGGGCTCATCATTCTCGGGGTGGTAGCCATATGTAAACCTCTCCAGGATGCTGCAACCAACTGCCTCTCTGCACGTCTGTGTCCCGGAGGTTCACCACGCGTCCCACCCCTCCCGGTGCTCAGGTTCTCTCTGTGTTCAGGTTCGTACCTGGGATCATTTCCTTTTGCCCAATTACATCTCCTTCAGTCTTCCTTTCAGGCTAGAGCTGTCCGAGAGGAATGCCTTTGCTTTCTGCTTGTCTGTGACGTCTTGTTTCACTTTCAACTTGAAGGGTATCTTTGGTGGGCACAGTCCAGCACTCGGGTTGCCCTACTCTTTGTTTGCCTTGTCCCCTGGCTCCACCAGCTCCTTCTGCTGGCTGCAGGGTACCCTTGCCATTCCCTACGTGTCTGTGGGTTTGGGGTGAGCTCTTCACAACACAGGCAGTAAGTAGGTCCGGGGGCCTGAGCAGCAGTCATGATTATGCCTGTTGTTTGGTTGGAACTTTACTCAGATTGGCTTCATTCTGCATAATTCCTCTTTGTAAAGTCATTCTGTTTTCTTCTTTCAACAGTTTTGTAACTTCTAAACAAACAAACAAACAAACAGCCCTCCTTAAATGGTTCAGATGTTAGCTGTGAGTCAGCCATTCTCAGAGGGGCACAGAGGCACAAGCACTCAGCCCCAAGGCCCTGACCAGTCACCCTATGTTTCAGACCCTGCTCCACTTGGTGGGCTTCCTGTAACATGAACATGAGGGGGAAGCTCTTGCTCACCTGCTCACTAGTGAAAAATTCACCTTACATAGAAAGAAAACGTTTATCCAAAGGACTGCAGGACAGACGTGGAGCCAGGAGGTCATTTGTAATCTCAGGAATGTTCCAACTAAGAAGACAAATCCTCAAAGATGTATAGCTTGGCAGTGTGTGATGGTGCATGCCTGGTATCTCAGCTGTTTGAGAGGCTGAGGCAGGAGGGTTGTAAAGTTGAGCTCAACCTGAGCAGTTAGTGAGACCCTACCTCAAAATTAAAAAAACAGAAAGGGCTGAGTTGGTAACTTAGTGATAGAGCACCCCTGCCACCAATCCCTGGTGTCGAACAAAACAAAACAAAGAAAATTCCAAGGTAAGGGCTCTTGATGGTTACTTGGCCACTTCCTTGATAGAGGTCTGCCCTCCCCAGGCAATAGTTTAGGAGGTCAAAGACCAAGGTTTAAGGAAAAGCCTGGGGAGAGGCGTTTCAACAGCAGGTGGTGTGTGGGATGACTGGTTTATGTATACAGTTGGAGGCCTTGCAGCCACTGCCTGTGCGCAGGCCCCGCTGTGAGGGAGCCATGGGGCCGGACCAGGAGGTATGCACATGAGAGGCCTCAAGTGCCCTCGAGCATGTGGAGCAGCTGTGGGGCTGCCAGGCCTGCTGGGCGCCATCCACGGTGACTCAGGGTTCCTTTGATTTGTCTACATTTTCTGAATTTTTAAACAGTGACTGCATTTTGAGCTATGACTCTACACAGTTAATGCCCTGGCCTCAGGTGTATGGGCTTCACCATGGTTGAATGCGCAGTGCATCCCCCCAAGACCTGGGCCGCCCACCACATGCAGACTGGGATGCCCACCCTCAAGCATGTGGCTCTGAGTCTTCTGACCACCAGCCTTGGATTGTGATCACCTGCCCAGCCAGGATGCCATTCTACCAGGGCCACCTCGGGGCCACCTGCCCCAAGTGGAAAGGCGTTTTTGTACCAAGGTCCCATTTGCCCTGCTGCAAGGGGTGGGGGGGATAGCAGGTGCAGTCGGGTGGGCAGTGCACAGGCTGTCCTGGTAGTGGTCTTTGCCCTGGAGATTGCTCCGCTCCTGGGCCGCATGGTGGGAAGCTCCTATGGGGCTGGAGGGGGCTTAGGCTGTGGCTCACAGCAGTGCTGGGCCCCAGCTCTCCAGGGATCTGGGGCCCCTGCCCCAGGTGCTCAGGCCTGGCCCCTGCGGGGCTGTGCCCACCCTGAGTGGGCTGCGGGCCCGGGGTCACTAGTGAACCCAAGCAAAAGTGGGGACCCAGTGGGGCTGGCACCCAGCAGAGTGAGAGATTAAGACGCCACTGGCTGTGTAACCCCAGCTCAGTTTTAAAATTACTCAAGGGAGTGCCTTGGCCTTCCTGAGGTGGATAGGTCTCCTGCCGGCCTGGTCCCTGCTGGTCTCCCTTTGCCTGCCAGACATGGAGAGTGCAAGAGGCCTGGAAGGCTGTGAGGTGTGTGTGTGTGAACCTGAGTGTGCAAGTGAATGCACCGTGGTCTGGTTGGGTCCTTTCCTGCTTATGAGCTGTTTCATCCCAGCATCGGATAGCGACTGACACATGGGGCCCTGGGACACTGCTGGGGGGGCAGTGTCACTCTCCAGGGGCCTGGGCCACTGTCACAAGAGTGGGGTGCTAGAAAGCAAGGCCTCCCCAGGGGCTGGCCCTGTCCCGCTTTTGGCTGTCAATGCCCCCATTTCTCTGGCCAAAGCAGGCCCCCAGCCTGTACAGCGGAGCTCAGCAAGCTTCTTTTCTTCATTAAGTGCTCAGCCTCAGGTGTTCCATGACAGCAACAGAGGACAGATGAGACAGTTGGGTGCACACCGAGTTTGTGCATGTGGCCTTCTGAGTCTGGTTCAGACTCACATGATCTGGTGCTAATGTCTCTGCCCTGGTCCATCCCTGCTCTTGGTCCCTGAAACTGGAACCTAGTGCCTAGCCTGCCTCTGTACCCTGGGGAACAGCATTGGGCTGCGAACTCCGAGCTGGGGAGACATAGCCCCCTGTGTGCTCTCTTCATCTTTAGTTCTAGTCTTTAGCGTTCCATTCCTGCTCCTCCCGAGGGGCCAAGGGTAGCTGCTCCTGCTGTATGGCTGGAGCCTCAGTCAGCCCACCCACCCTGGGCTCAGCACCGCGAGAGCCCTCCGTCCTGGTCCATTGCTCTCTGAATGTCCTGGGCTCCCCCAAGTCCTGGATACCACCACTTTGTTTTCCTAAATGTACTTTTGTGGTGGGTAGTTTTTTTTGGTTGTTGTTCTGGGGACCAAACTTGGAACCTTGTGCTCGAAAGGCAGGCAGAGGAACCACTGAGCTAAATCCCCAGCCCTTGTGGTGAATCCTCGGTGAACAATTTCACGTGGCCACCTCCCCTGACTGCCATGACCACAGCCACAGGGCAGCAGTGGAAAGCTGGGTCCTGCAAGAAAAGGGATGCACAGCTCAGTGGACCCTTGCCATGCACATGTGCACGTGTGTAAGTGTGTGAGTGTGCACAGCAATCAGTGGATGTAACCATGCAGCCAAGGCATCTTGGGAGGGGAAAGGGAGGGGCTGTTGCCAGGCCCTAGGGTCTTTGAGCTGGCCCAGGGGGGCCTGGTGGGGTCAGGGTCCTGCTACGCTATGGCTATGTGAAGTTTGCACAGCTCTGCTGCTCCCTGGGAGGAAGTGAGAGTGAAGATGAAGGCTGCAAGGGCTCCAGAGCCTGGGAGCAGAGCACCTCACCTTGCCCCTGGTGATCAGGCCCTGTCAGCACCAGCCAACCCTCAGTCCTGAGTTCCTGTGCAGCTACGTGAGGACAGCGTCTGCAGACAGCCATGAGTCTCTGCTCACCAGGGCTCCTGGGGACCAGGTCCTTCCCTTTACAGAGAGGGGACTCAGGTCTGACAGGCAGCAGCTTTCCAAGCATGGGAAGCAAGATTTGAACCCAGATCCCTGTGAATCTGGGCCCTCAGTCCTGCTCCTGCTACTGGGTGACTCTGCATCTGTGGGATCTCAGGTTATTGGGGGGCTGCCTTGGTGGGCCCTTTGTGCAGAGGATGAGAATCCCCTTATCATTCAAATCAGGACTCCACTGGGAGAGAAGCAGGGCTCCCCAGGAGAGACCCAGGACCCCCCAGGTGAGGCTGTACTGCTGTTGCCATGCATGCAGGCACCTGGGCTGGGTGGCAGCAGAACCAGCTCCCTCAGTGTCAGTGCTGGACCTTTCCTTCCGGTCTGTGGTGCGGGCTGGTCCATCCCCTCTGTCTGTGTGGTGTGACCAGGGACCCTCTCCATGGCTCGCTCACACGTGGCCCCCGAGAGCTCAGGAGTCCCTGGGTGCTGGGCCCAGGGAGGGGCCAGAGCAGCCTTGCAGGGTGCTCCGCTCACTTCTGCTGCCACCTCCTGGGGGCAGGAGGAAGTGGCATGTAGGAATGGGGAGTGGCGGCCCACAGTCCGTCCCTGAACACCCTCCTCTGGCTGTCGCAGCCCTCACTCTCGGTTCCCCTTCAACTGTCACCCAATGCTGCCCACACAGTCACTCATGTGGCTGTCAGGCTTTTCCACCCAGTTCGTGACCCAATTCTCTTCCTCACTTCGTGGGCCAAGGCCTGGAGGATGAGGCCTTCTCCCCTCACTTACCACCTGAAGACCCAGTCTCCACATGTGGCTGCACTGGGGCCAGACTTCAGGGCAGAAAGGGACACCTTATGAGAAAGAAAAGATGGCAAATGTGTATGCTCATACTTTGAGGTGACAAGGACCCAGATGAACCGACCACATTCATGCTTAGTTTCAGTGAGGCATGGACAGCTGTGCAGGATGGTGACTGCACAACTGGTGTCGTCTGAGGACCCACCAATGCCGTGTACTCAGGAGCCTTCTGGGACGGAGGCCTCCTGAGCTGCAGCAGACACAGCAGCTCAGGATTTCTTTGCAGCCACCCCTGTGCAGAAGGTGGGGAGAGCTGGAGTGGTATTTTGGGTTTCATGGCTTTTGGGGGAAAGGTGGTTCAGGGATCTGCCTGGGAAAGAGGGATTTGGTCTCCCAGGGAAGGGAGGAAGGAGGGTGGAGAAACTGCTGTGGAGGCTTCACTAGGGCTCATGCCAAGTCCCCAGCTTCCAAGCATGATCCTGGGGTCATGTCCACCAAGCCCCTGCTGCTCCCATGCTCCAGGGGACGCAGTTTCCTGTTGGGAGACTGAGGTAGGAGCACTATGGCTCTTTGTTTTGGCCTGCCCTCTACATGCTCATTTAGAACCCAAGGACAGCGGTGGCCCTGCTCCTTCTGGGGTAGCCCTGCTGCCCTTCTGCATCCTGCCTGGTCCCTGCCTGCAGTGGCCAGGCTGGACTGCATCACCCTCCTGCCCAGATGCTGCTGAGGCCTCTGCTGACTGCGGCCACTGCCCTTGGGGTCTGCATGGGTCTGTGGTCCCTGCATATATGAGCTACATCCCTAGGCTTTTTAATTTTTATTTTGAGAACAGGTCTCTGAAGTCACTAAATTGCAGGCTGGCCATCTTCCTGCCTCAGCCTCCAGAGTGCTCTCTGTGCTGTAGTCCCCTCCCTTGGGGTGTTTGTTCCTCCAGAGCCCTTGCCTGGGGCTCCTTCCTCGGCCGGCTGCTGCCAGGGCCTCTGCTCTGGAGCTCTGGCTCTGTGGCCACGGGGGTGGGGGTGGGGGAAGTGCATCACCTGACTGCCCTGCTCATCCTGCAGCCTCCCAAGGGATTCGGCCACGGTTTCCTTTTTCCTCTTGAGCTGGGCATGAGCACCCTCACCTCAGGGTGCAGCTGTCAGGTGAGCCACGCCCAGGGCTTTTCATCCTCCCAACCTGAAACCCTGGAACACTGGCAGGAGCTCCGCTGCCAGCCCAGCCACTACTGTCCCTGCTGCCTCTGTGGACATCCGAGTGCTGCACACAGGCCGAGTGTCACCCTTCAGGGATGCCACGCTCGTCCCCAGCCAACATCCTCAAGGTCGCTCCACATGGTGCAAGATGATCTGCTGCCCTTTCTGGCCGAGTCACGGCCCTGTGGATGGGCTGAGCGTACCTACCCACTTGCTCTGCGGTGACTTCAGCTGTGTCCACGGCCGCCTGCCCAGACCCGGGAATGCATGCACCTGTCCGCTCCTCAGTGATGGCGCCTCTGGGTGCGGCTTCTGCTTTCAGCTTCTGGAAACACTGCCTTCCACAGAGGCTGCCCCACCTGGCCTTCCCGGAAAGCATGTGCCTGGTCTCTTCACCACCATCACATTGCTTTTTGACAGCAGCCATCCTAGGGCACATAAAGTGACATCTGAGGTTTTAATTTCAATGAGAATTTGAATTGTTTGCTGTCTAGGGTTCTTTTATCTGCCTGAGAAACTCGGCCATCCTACGTTCCTCCTCTGTTGGTGCAGCTCACAACTGTGGCACGGTGCAAAAGATAAAAGATCACTTGAGGTCAACATCCCCTTCAAACTCCAAGAAGGCCCAGAGGGAGGCCCTTCACGGGGACCCTGCGGCATGGGAGTCTCAGAAAGACAGCTATTTACTGATAGAAGCAGGAAACGAGGATAAAGGACGTCTGTGCAGGAATTCATGTAGAGGACAGGAAAGACAGGAAGGTCAGGGTGGGCTGTTACATGACTGACCCGAGTTCAATCTGAGTGATTCATTGGCATCCAGGGAGGGGAGAACCAGCCACATCTTAGGGCAGTGCGTTTGATCCCCTGGGACCTGTGGGCCTGTAGGTTCCCTTTTCATCTATAACCATGCATTCCAGGAGGCAAAAGTCCCCCACCTCTGCATCTCCAGCTCAAGCCTGCCTTGGCCAATGCCCCCACAGCCTGTGGCACAGCAGGAGCTGGTAGACAGGGTGGAGACAGCTGAAGACACCCGCGGGCAACTCTGGTGCCTCAGCGAAGGACCCCAGGCCTTGCACATGCTCACTGGCCAGCCTGAGGGGCAGCTGCGGCCATGGGAGCTGGGGGGACTGGCCTGGTCCAGGAGGCCTAAGTGCGGGCCCTGGGTTCAGGACAGGGATCCAGAGTTCCATGCAGAGAACCCTGAGGTGAACAGCAGGAGGGGAGGGGAAAGGAGGGCAGGTGGTCTCTTTGATGTCACCTGGGAGCCACCAGCAGAATGGGGTCTCCTCTGTCCCTGTCTGTGAACTTGTCTGGCCCAAACTGCTCGGACCTGACCAGGACCATGCTTCTGTCACTGAGCCTCCCAAAACAGTACTCTGTGTGGTTCTGGCTGTGTCACCTGCCACTTCATCCTGTCAGTCACCTTGGGGCCAGTCCTCACACACCGGACCAAAGTTGTTCTAGAGCAACTATGACACAGCAGACAAAACACTAGAACAAAACAGGATTAGAAAAGCTCAAAAAGGAGGTGGGACTACAGAAAAGAGAGAGAAGGCTGGGTGTGGTGGTGTATACCTGTAGTCCTAGCACTCAGGAGGCTGAGGCTGGAGGGTTGCTTCAAATTCAAGGACAGCCTGGGGCTACAAGTGGGACCCTGTCTCAAAAAAGAGAAAAAGAGTACGAAGTAACTGAAAAATTATTTAGAAATTAAAGCAAAGAAAACACAGAGTGAATAAAAAAATGATAAATGTTTTAAAATAAAGATTAGGGCCAAGGACTTAGCTCAGTGGTTCCGGCACCTGCCTTGGAAGCACAAGGACCTGAGTTAGATGCCTGGTACAAACAAACCAAAAAAAAAAAAAAAAATGTTTTTTCTGAAAAAAGTTAAAAAAATAAAAAATGGGTGGATGAGGTGGTACACACCTATAATCCCAACACTCTGGGAGGCTGAGGCAGGAGGATGGAAAGTTTGAGCCCAGCCTGGACAACTTAATGAAAACTTGTCCCAAAATAAAAAATTAAAAAGGGCAAGGGTGTAGCTTCAGTGTGAGGGCCCTGGGTTTGATCTAACCAGAGAAGCCTGGAGGAGGCCTGAGGGCTCTCCCAGCCTGAGGCCCAGAGATGACTGGGGTGCCTGAGCCTGGCCTCCTCCCTGCCTGCTGTCCAGCTGGCCTCACCGGCTCCTCCTTCCCGCAGCCGCTGTGGCCCCGTTGTGGCCTTGGTCTCCGAAGAGCCTGGGAAGGGACGGAAGCGGAAGGGGAGGGGAGGTGCACACGGCCTTGGGGGACCCCGACCGCGACTGGGAAGGTGCACAGTGGGAGCCCCTCTCCCGGCCCCCGCCCTTCGCCAGCCTCGGGGTTGCAGCAGCGTGAGTAGTGGCTGGGAAACAGGCATGGGAGTTTGGGAATAACGGGCAGGGGATCGGGGGTGGGACGGTGTGGGGACGGTGCGGGGACGGTGCGGAGATGGCTAGGGGCTGAGGAGGAAGACCCGGCGCCCTTCGCAGTTTGGCCGCCGCCGCAGGGACGGGCGCGCCCTCTGGTGGCGCGAGGCGGTGCTGCCCTCGCGGCAGGCTCGGCCCCCGCCCGTGGGTGGGGACCTGGCCGCACCTCCAGCCTTGCTCTACTTCCCATCAGGATCCCACACAGGGCGTCGCCCTCCAGTGGGCACCTCAGCCCCGGGACAGGGCAGAGACTCCGTGTCCCATGTGTTTGTTTAAGTGCAGAGCTGCGAGCACTGCTTCTTCTACGGCCGGAGTAGGGCACCGCACGGAGAGGCCCAGCTCAGGAGCCGCAGGGCCTTCCCAGCACCTGCTAATCAAAATGACATTATTTACATATGGATCTGTGCTTCCGTGAGCTGTGAGCTAATAATTATAAAAAATAAGTAAAGCCAGCAGAAAAATGTAGAGATAATGAAGAACTTTGGAAAATAAAGGATAAAAGTGACATTTCAACGTATACACTCTGTACTGCAGATCTCCATTCTCTCTGCCTCTCTGCCCACTCCCTCTCTCCCTCTTTTTCTCCTCCTATGCTCGGGATGGAACCCAGGGCTCCGCCCCTTCTGGACAAGCCTGGCTCTGCCACTGAGCTGCGTCTCCCGCCCTAAACAGGTTGGAGGCCCAAGTGGAAAGACTGCTCCTAATATTTCAGAAGTAACAATGTTACTTCAGTAACAATGTTACTTCTAAAATTTCAAAAGTAATGTTACTTTAGCAACAATGTTACTTCAGTGATATTACTTCTAAAAGATCAATATTTATTAACAATGTTACTTCTAAAGGAAACAGTCTAAGAAGTTTAGAAGTAACAGTGTTTCCTATAAAACCCCAGAAAATACAGTAACCGATGGTGCTGGTCAGAGGGGTGGGAAAGAAGAGCTCCCTTGAAATTCCTTTGGGTCATATTTTTTTAATTTCAGCTTCTTAAAGGAAATACTAGTTTTATTTTCTCTTTCTACTGGAATTACTCAGGGTGTTGTGTTTTGGGAGTCACTTTTGCTATTGCCCATGATTTCTGTCACACAGTGTCCTTGTTATGAAATTGAGAGCCTATGATCAGGTGCTGTTTCCTCTTTAATCTTAGCCTTCCAGAAGGCCTCCTTTCCTCTACAAATGCATTTCCTGAGCACCACCTGCATTCTGGGCTCGGTGTGCTGAGCCTCATGGAGGTGCACAGGAGTCAGATGTGGAAGGAGACCCAACCAGTCCTGGGCAGAGGGGTGAAATCAGCCTCCACACCACACTCTTGAATGTTGTGGCAGGCCAACTGGCAGTTAGAATTTTAAAAGCACGGTCATTAGTTCTGTGATTTGTGATACTGATCAGAGACCACTGCCGCACAATCTGCCTTCCAGGAAGCCCCTGGGACTCCCTGGGCTTCTTTCACATGCTCTTTTTCTGTTTGCTCTCTGTTTGCTTGGTGTTTGAAAGGAAAGTGCTTTCCTCCTTTGTTGTGCGTGGAGTCCTGCATGCCTAGTTTATGTGGCTAACTGTTCTATTAATATCCTCCCTGTCTGTGCAGCTTTGATCCGGCAGACGCCGCTGAGGTGTGTTGAAGTCTCCTGCTGTGTCGTGGATCAGGGACACTCTCCCTGCATGTCTAGCTCCATATGTTTTGCAGCCAAAGGTTAATAACTGTGATATGGTCTCAGTGAATGTGCCAGTGTGGCTCTGCTGGGTACTTCCCTCCTCCAAGGTCCCTGCCAAGCCTAGCAACTCATTTCTAATTTAATTTCCTCCAAGACCATGTGGGAGCCCACTCCTTAAGGATTTTAGAAAACAAAAGCAAGCATCCTGGCTTTTTCCCCCAAAAAGAGGAGTTTAAGGAATAGGAAGCAACAAGCCCAAGGACAGCTGTGTGTGCCACACTCCGGCTGGGCAGCCTCTTGCTTTAAGACCCCATTTGTCATCTAAGGGACATTCTGGGCTTGGTCCCCACATCCCATGGGGGTGGAGGCTTTGGATTTGGTGGTTCCAGTTGGCATCTGTTCCAATGCACAGGGCACTGAGGGTACCAGGGAGGGCACATGTGAGGTTGGCCTTGGAGCACCTCACAGGCTAGTGCTTTTCACCATCTGAGTGAGCAGAGTGAACCCCTGGGCTCCTCTTCAGTTGCCTGGGGCCCTGGGCAGAGCAAGGCCAGCCCCCTGAAGTCATGCTGTCAGCCTGTGGGTGGGTGTCCAGTGGGCATCGTCCCGATGGGCTGGCCAGCTCGGCAGGAGTTTATACTCACTCTCACATTTATCGGGTGCTGAGACCTCTTGCTGAGGCCAGGATGGTCCTTGTATCCTGGAGGACCAGAAGCCCAGGGGAAGTCCAGAAAATGCTCTGCTTTGCCCCTTTGGGACTCTTGGGAGGCTTCAGGTCACAGGGTGTGGGGACACTGGGCAGAGGCCTGAGGAGGGGCAGCGGGTGTGTGGGGGGCCAGGGTCAGGGCCCAGGTGTGGGGCAGTGGATGAGGAAGGTTCAGCAGCCAGCCCAGCATGCCTCACAGTGCAGGCTGCCATGTGGGCCCCTCCCCGCCAAGGTGCCTCCCAGCCAGCACCTGCTGCCAGGCCCACTTCCAAGTCTCAGCAGGTCTGGGTGAAGTCTGGTGGGCCAGGCCCAGAAGCCAACACCTACACTGGCCAGGCCCACTGTTCTGACCTGGCTGGGAGCTGTCAGCTGGGCCTCCCCCTGATCTGATGGGCTCTCCCACCCAGCAGGACAGGGTGGAAGCAGGAGGGGGAGGATGGGTATCCAGACTTTGCCCTGCGGGGTTTGTGACTAGCCAGGTGCTGTGGGGGTAAGGGTGGGGGATGTCAGCTCAGGGTGTGGACTGTGCAACCCCAGGGGGTGTGTTGGGGTCTCTGCTGCAACAGGGGCAAGTGAGGGGCACAGGGACCCCTGGATGGATAGGGGCCTCCCCGAATGCCTTTGGTCCTGCTCTGTCTTCCCAACTTGCCTGAGCCTTCTGGGGATACCTGGGAGTGAGGTCAGAAAAGGGGGACCCCAGGTCTCCTTACTTCCTAGTTTCTGTTCTGCCTGAAAGTCTCCACCTCCAGGAAGCCTCCTGGCCTGGGGTCTCCCCAACCCAACCTCCGCATGGACTCCAGCCCTAAGGCACTGCTTGGGGGCCTGGCCCAGGGGTGCCACAGCCAGGGCAGCAGCAGAATGGGTGCTGAACCCCGGGTACAGCTGCCATCTCAGGACTTGGGTCCCTGGGTCGGTGGGCCATGGGGAGCACTGGGCAACGTCTCTGGCTACATCTCTTCCCCCACCCTTCCCTTGGGTACTGGTGGGCAGAAGGAGGGCAGTAGGGTTAGGAAGTTCTGGGTCCTGCCTGAGATGGTGGGTCCCAGAGGTCCTGCATCTTCTGAGGTCACTAAGTGGAGCACACATCAGTGGGTATCACAGGGGCCTGGAGCCTTCAGTCAGGAGGGGTCAGGGGAGCAGGGCGTTCCCATCTGAGTCAGGAGAGGGACAAGGCCAGGAGATGTCCCTGTCCTCCCGCCTTGGGGCGGCTGAGGTCATACCCACACTGGCCATACAGTGGCGCCCAAGCTCCGTCCATGGCTGGAAGAGTGCAGGGAGGGGAAACCAAGTTAGACCAGAAGGGCATCCTGGGGAGGGGATGTGTGGACAGAGTGGGCAGCCAGTGGGGGTGGGCAGTGCCCATGAGGGACCATGAATAATGCGTGCTGCGAATGAGGAATTAAGGGGGTGAGGGGGAGGGAGCCACACTGTGTTAATATTTATTAAACCCACAGTCCCGTCATTCAAGAGCCTCATAAATATTAATTTCCAATTAAAAATTTATGTGAAGGAGATTGCTCGCCCCTCAGAGAACCTGTTTGAAGCTGTGCTGGTGTGGTGGGGAGGGTCTCAGGGAGGCCTTGCCGGGCTCTTTCCTGAGGCTCCACAGAGGGGCCGGCGACCATGAGGACACTGGCAAAGTCCTCCCTGCCTCGGCCCTTTCCTCCTGCTGCAGATCAGTGCCCAGAACTTCCTAGAACTTCAGTCATGCACTTTTCAGCAGGCAGTGGGCAGGGTGTGGGTGAGGGCCTGGGGTCAGGGGCCTGCTGGGGTCCAGCAGCGATGTCCTCCAGCAGGTGAGCTCTCGGTGACACTCTCAGTGACGATGGGTGTGGGTGTGGGGCGAGGTCACCAGGATCAGATCGGAGCTCGTCAGCCCCAGGCACAGAATATTCACAACTTTGTGTTCCATCTTCACCCAGCATCTTAGATGGTGTAGGCAGGGGTCTAACGTGATTCCCTGCACGTAACTAGCCACCTTCCCATCACACGGCTGGCTTTGTGCCACCCTGCGTGGCTGTGGCTGTGTTGTTTGCCTTTGTCCATGGGGTGAGCTAAGCCCTGCTTCGTGTCTGATCTGCCACACGGTCTTGGCTTCGTTCATCTGTAGCTGTTCAACATGGAGCCATGTGGTTTCCTGAAGAAGCCCAAGAGGCTGTGACCTGCACGGCACTCGGGTGGAGGCAGATTGGGGGCCACTGTGCTGCACAGAGTTGCTTTGCTGAGTCTCACATAACACCAAACCCCACGAGTGCCTGGTCACTTGGTTGTTGAAGTCCTAGCAACTTGGTGGTCTCGGCGGCAGTGGTGGCTGCTGTGGACACAGTCCTGTCTTTTGCCTGGTCATGGAAGGCACAGAGGAGTAGGACTGACTTTGGCAGCTTCCTCTTATAGCCGTCCTCCTGGCTTGCTGTCACAGTTACAGTAGTTGGCTGGTCTGGACACCGGACAATATCCGGCCGTGTTGTCCCTGAGTTGTGGCAGCCTGACCTCTTCCTTCCCCACTCAGCCCTCGTGTCTCATTTCTTTGGTGGTGGCTCTCTCTGGGGCTCTCAGGGTTTGTCAGTAGAAGGTGATGCAGGACATGCTCTCAACTGTCGTGGAGGTCATGGCTCTGTGTGCCCTCCAGTGACCGATGTCTCCCTGGGAGCTGGGTGTCCTCCTTCGTTTGCATCATCATAAGTAGGTACCAGTGGGGACCACTCTGGCCACTCTGGTCCCCCAGGTCCCTTGGCCCTGGGCTATGCTGAAGGCCATTCTCAGACAGACTTGCAGGACCACACATTGTTCTTTTCACCATTTTGTTGAATCCCAGTCACTGTGAGGTCTCTGCTGTTTTATGTACCTCTAAGAAGGAGAAAATGCACCTGTAAAATGGTGACATGGTGCTCGATCATACAGAGGTCCTACTTTACATTCCTCGAAGAGCTCTGTTGACTTATTTAATCATAGGATTTTATCATAGCTCACTCTTACGCATACATAAAAAGTGAAATAAAAGCAAAATAAAGGAGTTCAGGCAGCCTGGGGTGTCTTCACGGAGCTCAGACCTGGCCATTCTAGCCAGAGTCCAGCTGGGTATCACTGGGTCCATGGGGAGTTGCCCTGACACTGGGATTGTGTGTGGGGCATCCCCAAGGGGTCACTGCCAGGCTGGAGCGGCACAGGTGCTCCTGATCTCAGCAAGACATGCTGGGAAGCTCCCAGCTGCTGGCTCTCTCCTTTCTCAGTGCCTTTGGTGTTTGGCTAATGGATACCTGGCCACAGGGGATGGGGGTGTCTGTTGGGGTGCAGAACTTTCCATCTTCCAGACTGGGTTCTGCCCTGTAGTTCTGCAAAACTACCCATGGGTGGCACAGACCCCAGAGGCTGAGGATATCATTCCCAACAGGATGGCCATGGTTTGGATGCCAGCTGCAGAGCAGGGTTCCCAGGTGTCAGTTTAGAGCTGCATGCCCAGGCGGGGCTCTGGGGGAGATGGGCTGGGGGGCTTGGAACTCCCTGTGGCACTAGGAGTCTGGGCCTGGCTGGAAGAGGCTTCTTCCTCCCTGGCTCCTCTCTTCCCCTCTGCTTCCATCCATCCTGCCATGGACAGCTCTGCCATGACCCTGTACCATGTGTCCTGCCTTGTTGTCAGCTGATTGCAGACTATAATGTGAGCCAAAATCAGCCTTTCCTCCCATAAGCTGTGGATGATGGGGTTTTGTCCCAGCAATGACGAAAGTGACCAAGACACCAGGTCACTGCCTCTGACCAGCTGGGGCTGCTCCAGGGACTCCCACATCCTGCTCCACTGGAGTCAGAACTCAGAAGGGTGATGCCTGTAGGGTGAGTTCATAATAGAAGGCAGAGCTCGGGTCAGCACCTAAAGAGAGGTGTGGGGCCTGGGGCCTGGACGGGGCAGCCCACCCTGCCTGGACACCTGGAGTCATCTCAGCTTCTGTTAAGCATCTGCCACTCGGGGTCACTGGTCCTGGGCTGCACTCAGCTCCAACACTGCCGGCGCCATGGTTCCTCCAGCCCCACTGGCCTCCTCTCCTGGCCTCATGGGCCATCACATCAGGCCAAAATCAGGTGCCAGGTGGCTCCTGCCAGGTGCCGTAGGTAGCCTGGGTCTGAATCTGGAGCAGGACCAGATTCCTCACGTCATACACAGGCAGTGCAGGGCAGCTTCAGGTGAGAGGCAGAGACACCAGGCCTAGGCTGGGCTTTGTCCAGACACCTGCATCTCTGCTCAAAGGTGGCTGACCGCTCCTGCTCCTGTCTGCACTTTGATCACCAAGATTGTGTGTGGCCTTGTGAGCAAGCTGCGTGGCTTCTCCAGCTGAGCTGGGAAGCTTGGGTCTGTGTCAGCACACCTCAGGTAACCCTGGGACTGCTGCTGGGCTGGAGGCTGAGGTGGGAAAGGGTGCATCCCAGAATCTGTTTTCTGCACCTGGGGTTGGGTGCCTTTAAGGCTGGCAGGGCCCTGCATGTGCCCAGCTCAGAGAAGCCAGTGTGGGCAGAGGGGAGGGCACAGGGCACAGGGCACAGGGCATGGGGAGTCGAGAAAGGCGAGGTTGAGAGGCCCAACCTCAGCCTGCGGCTCAGTTGTCCCTGCAGGGAGGATTTCCAAGGCAGAAGCTGAGTGTGGCCTGTCTAGTGTGGGCATGGTGCCCTTGCTCCTGTGCTGAAACCCTGCCCAGTATGTGGTGCTCAGAGGTGGTGGTTCCCTGAGGTCCCCAGAGTGGGCCCTTGATGGCGTGGTGGCTCCGATAAACAGAAAGAACACGGCTGCGATCCCCTCCACGTGAGGACACAGTGAGGCCTGAGCTGGGAGGTGCTCACCCCTGAATGGCATCCCATGGCCTGGCTGAACCCATGGTCCAAGTGGTGGCCCTGCTGTGGCTTCCAGAGCCCCCTGGGTCCCCTCTTGGCTGGGGCCTCTGTTGCAGCCCCCAGCCTGGCACCTGTCACCCTGAGGTTCCCCAGCACCTCCCCGGCTGCCAGCAACTTCCAGGCTTCCTAGACACACAGCACCCGGGTTGGCCTTCCTGGTGGGAGCTCATCCATCTCCAGCTGTGCCTTGGAGGTGGGACTCAGCCTGCTTAATTATTCAGTGATTTAAATGAGAATGCAAAGGGCTCTTTCTTGATTTGCATATAAAAGTTATAAAACCCAACATATCCCAGACATGGAGGAATTAGTGCACCGTTAAGCCTGAGCAAACGACTGATGTTTCCTGGGTGCTGTGGCCACGATAAAGGAAGGCAGGAAAGACAGGTGGACATGGCATTAATGGCCCAGGGCCGAGTGTGTGTGAAATATTTCCCTTCCAGCGTGACCGCAGTGCGGTCCTCTAGTGGGCACCTTAAACGTGCTTTTGGGTATATAACATTAATTCAGTCATAAAATAAAAGGCAGTGTGGCTCAGAAAGCAGCCTGTACAGACTAGTAAATCCACAGCACCTGTGAGTGTCCAGAGGATGGGGAAGGGGACTGAGCTGGGGTCTAGGATCGGGGGCTGAACCCCAGAAAGGTCCTCAGGGTGTCTCACAGCACAGGCTGCTCAGGCCCCTGCAGATGAGGACCCTGCCCAGGAGGGTGTCCTGTGGGTGAGAGGGTGACCAGGGCCACATGGCAGGTGCAGGAGACTGGGCAGGGGCTCCTGAGAACCCACAGAAGTGCCAGGGGGAGAGGCTGCTCCCCCTGCCAGTGCCTTCTGGAGAGCAGTCACAGCTGTCCCATGCTTGGCCTGGGGCCTCACACCAGAGCAGAACCTGTTCCCTCAAGGGTGTTTCCTCTGCCCCCTTGCACCCCATGGCCTGGACCTGACTGTGGGGCTCTTCCTGCAGCAGCTAACCCCATGGGCCCTCACCAGGTGGGTGGCTCACCCTGGCTCCCTGCCATCCTGGACTGGAGGTCTGGGATCCCCAGTCCTGTGGTGAACCTGAGCCCAGGGCCTCTGTGTTCGGAGTTGAGGCTTTGGGATGGGTCCCTCACCTGCAGGGTGAGGGCCTGGACACAGGGACAGTGGCTCTGAGGGCAGCACTGGCTCACTGGGGCCCCTCCTCTCAGCCCGCTCCAACAGAGTTCCCCAGCAGTGTGGAGCCGAACCTGCCTCCCACAGGCTGGCCTTCCTGCCTTGGTACGCCCTTTTCCTGTCAGAGTGGTGGAGCCCTCACCCACTGTCCCAGGATCCCTGGCACCCCAGGGTCCCCCCCAGAAACCTTGCTCATGCCTTTTTGAGGTGTTCACCTCCAGGAAACCCTGGGGTCTCTGGGTACTGAAACACAAGACATCTGGTGGCCCCTCTTCTCCCAGTGTCTGCCAGCCCCAACCTCACTCCACGCCAGGTAATGATCAGCAGAGCTGGACCCGTCCCTCACCTGGCCCCACCCCAGTGTGGGCTCCCATTTCAGCTTCCTCGCTGGGTGACCCTCAGACTCCACTGGCTTCCACCCACTCTGTCCTAAGTGGTGGCCCCCCTCCCTGTGCAGCACAGGGCCCCTCACATGTCCTTGGGCCCAGGTCCAGCTGGCCACATGGAAGGGTGGCTGCTCCCCTTGGGGGTCTCCTGTGGGGGCTGGGTCCTGCTCCCCATGGGGTCAATAGGCTGTGGGGAGGTCCGGCTTTGGAGGAGGGTTCTTCTCCTCCCCAGAGGTACAGACGTGGGGATCACTGTGAAGCCGGGTGGTTTGTGGTCAGGTTGCCATCTCTCTGAGCCTCAGTTTCCCCCTCTGTCACATGAGGACAGTGGTCATGGTGGGCTGTTAAGGGTTAGTCAAAGCTGGCTCCTTCCCTCTCCAGTGGGTAGTCAGGGCCCTGAAGCAGGCCCCAGGCAATGTTGGCCCAGGGCAGTAGGCTTTGGGGGGCTTGATGCAGGGAAGGAGAGAAAAGTGAGGGACCCCATCTGCCTGTAGACCCAGCTGCCCACCTACTGTGGAGACCTACGGCTAATGGCATGGGGCGTGGCCCCGATTAGGGCCAGGCAGTGACGCTGGGTGCCTGTGGAGCCTAAGGGGACAGTTTGCAGCAGTGCTGGTCCTCTGACGGCTGACAGATGTTGTCCATTATGGCCATTTAATCAGTGCCATTTTCTCTGGAGCCTCACAGGCCTCTGGGAGAGAAGATGGATTGGGCTGAATTTGTCAAGAACCAGGCAGGGCTGGGGAGAGCCTGTGAGAAGCTGATAGGAGTTGGTGGGGGTCTGGTGGGCTACACAGGGTGAGGTAGGGTGGTGAGGGCTTGGCCTGGGGTCTGGGAGGCTGGGTGCACCCATTTCCAGCAGGGACCACAGCAGCCTGTGGGGGCGGCAGGACAGTGAGTGGACGGCGGCCTGGGCTCCTTCGTGCTGAGGCCGTCACAGGTGCACTTTGCCCCGGACCATGGGGCCAGGTCACCTCTGAGGAGCAAGGCCTGGCTCGCAGGAGCCACTCTTGCACCTTCCAGGCAAGACTTGGGAAGCCACCAGGTGCAGGAGGCCGGCGTGGTGACTGCTGGGAACACCATGAATGGTGGTGCATGCCCCCGCGTGTGCAGGAGGCAGCACACCCACCACACATGCGCCTTCCAGGTCGGCAGAGGTCCGCTGGTCACATCACTTGCTTTAGCCGCGCCCCTGGGAATCCGGCATGACAGCTGTGTGCACCGGGGCAGTGTCCGTCTTCCCGGGGGCTGTGAGGCAGCACCTGCTTCCTAGCTGGTGTTTCTGCAGGTCTGGAGCAGCGGGAACGTGGACAGGCGCTGCTCCTGCTTTTCCTGGGGCACAATGCTCTTCCTGCTGAGGGTTGGGGCATGAGCAGACACTTCTGTGTAGTCTTCCTGGGGCAAGAGGGGAAGAGCCCCTGAGATCAAGGTGGGCTGGAGGGCCAGGTCACACCTGTGCGGTGGGCGGCACTCGCAGGACTGGCCGGGTTTGAGAGATCTGTGCCATCAGCGGGTGAGCAGCTCGCCTGTGCCCTGTCTGGGAGGAGGGTTGGCCGCAGGGGAGGGGCGGGGACCCACACTTTTGCACTAGGGTTGCAGGGCTTTTTTCCTTTAAAATCCACTTTATAGGAATTCTTTATTGATTCTGGATTTGAATTCTTCATTAATCGGATGTGCTGCAAAGCTTCTCTTAGGTCTCCTGTCTTTTCATTTTGTAGGATCTTTTTGACATTTGGATGTTTTATAGCTGAAGCTAAACAAACCCTCTGCCATCTGCGATTTTGTGGTGTAAGAAACCGCTCGCTCCCTGGCAGTATGGCAAGCGCGTCCTCGCGGAGACTCCTAGAGGGCGTCCTTGCGGCCCGTGGGGTGCGGTGTGTAGATGGCAGGACCGGGGTGAATTACTCCTCCCCATGTGGACAGCCCGTGCCAGGCCGTCTGTGCCACTCCCATGTCGGGGCCACACGCAGCTGCCTGCATGGACAGCGAGGAGAGGAGTGCAGCACGGCGGGTGGGGGCAGCCGCTCAGCCAGGGGCTCTCTGCCAGGGGGCTGCGCCATCTCCGCAGCACCCAGGACCAGCTGGAGAACAGCCAGCAGCACAGCGTCCCAGCCACTTCCCGGATCTGACTGCGGGGAGCTTCGCGTCTGGGTCACTTCCCGGCGCTGGGACAGGATCTCCAGCACCGCGGTGCACAGGAGCAGCGTTCTGCTTTGGCTCAGTTTTAATGATTCAGTCCTCGTGGGCTGACGCAGGGGAGCTGCTCACGCCCTGTCCCAGGGAGCAGAGTGCAAAGGGCGGCCAGGGAGGGGACGAACCTCCTGACCAGGCCCGGCCTGCCAGCCTGGGCTCCCTCTCAACTCTTCATGGATGAGCTTCGAGCCCGGATGCGGTCTCCTCCGCGCACACTTCAGGTAACACTGGCTCAGTGGAGCCCGAAGTTGGAAGGAGGAAGCACTTACAGACAAGTCACTTTCAGAGGGGAGATGGTCATAAGATGAGCACACATTTGGACCTGAGCGGTCACCACGGTGGCCGAGCTGGGGCTCCTCACCCTCTCCTGTGCTGACCCCTGCGGTGGGTTCCCTCTTCTGCTGTCTTGGGCTTCTTTTCATTTTCCTATTTCTTGATTTGGACTTTTAAATCGAGACTTCTAGTTCTCTATCCTGTTGTGACAGGAGGTTTTGGGTTGTGTGCTCCCTGTGAGCATTGTTTTAGAGTGGTCTCACGAGCATCTGCATTGGTGATGCTTTTCCACTTCTCTCCTGTTCTGGTTCACTTTTAGGCTTTTCAGTGATGAAGTGATTACTAACATCTTCCATTTGTCATTTTGTCAGCTTTTCAAATACTCTGCATTACTTCCATGTATTTGAAGCTGTATTCACCAGTGTATAGCCATTCTCTCATCCTTATTAATGGGTTTTCACTTGAAATGACTTTGCCTTGTGGTGCGATAGCTTTATAGACTTCAAGACAAGTAATATTTACTAAATTAACTTTTACTTCCTTTTGGAAGCCGTGATTTTCTATGATCTTCTATGAGATGTCTCTTATGAAACTGCATATCGGGATTGGACTTTGTTGAATCTCTTTTTAATACTCAAGCTCAGTTAATGTGCATTTATTGACACATTTGGAATTGTGCCACAATCCTAATTTATGACTCATTTCCTGCGATTTTTTGTTTCTTTCTTCCTCTATTTCTGATTTCTCTTGGGTTAATAGATTTTTCTTTATCCTGTTACTTCTGTCATTATTTATATGGATATTTAAAGTTCTATTTCTATTCTCTTAGCACTTACTCTTAAGATTTTCTAACATGCATGCACATGAGGCTGTGGGCTGCGGTGCTAGTGCAGACCCTGCTCCTGCTCCAGTCTGGCTCTGCGTGGCCATGGATTCTCAGACGCGAGGCACAGCAGGGGCGCACGCGGAGGCAGGCAGAGGTGTGGGCGTGGAACTCCGGGTGCACCTTCGCAACTTCCTGTGGTTCTGTGGTTGGTGGTCAGTAGGGGTTGGGGATGAAACAGCCACCTCACCTGAGCCACATGCGCCTGCTGTTTGCTCAGGGGCAGGCGGCAATGTGGCCCACAGATCCGCCATCCCTGTGCGCCTGCCGGCTGCGCTCCTCACCGACCTCTGTGGTGCAGCTAGAAGAGACAGTTCTGCCTCACCATTGTCTTTCTCTGCCTCTTCCGATTTCCATGTCTTCGTTTCTCCATATGAGCCCCGGTGTCAGGTTGGCCAGCTCCCTAAATCCCTCGGCATTTGTTAGGATCCCAGTAACTTTACACTGGCAGAGAGAAGCCCGTGCCTCTAGGGTACTGAGTTGTGTTGTCCTGTCCGAGAAGGAACAGGAGGAGCTTTTATGCTAACTTTGGCTTTTGGGAGCATTTTAAGGTTTCTTTCACAGGTTTTGCATATTTTTTAAAACAAGCATTTTCCAGACTCAATCTTCCTTTTTGGTGTTTGACTGGGCCTTCCTGTAGGGTGAAGTCTTCTCCCTGGTATGCACTGTGGGTGTGTGAAGAAGGCTCCTGGTTTTTGCGTGTTATTTATTTGCTCATCTATTTATTTGACAGAACCTTGCTCTGTAGTTCAGGCCATCCTTGAACTCACTATGTAACCTAGGCCGGCCTCTAGCTCACAGTGATCCTCCTGCCTCAGCCTCCTGAGTGTTGGGATCACAGGTGTGTGGTACCATGCCAGGGTGTGTGTTAGTTTTGTGTCCTTACACTGTATGAATCATTTCCCTGTCTGAGTTAGCCTCTTCATTGAGTCTGTTGTGTGTCCTAGCATTTCTGTTTGACATAGAGGTGGTTTTACATCTTTTCTACTGCCTTACCTTCTCTGGGCTCACCTGGTCTGACCACTCTGGGCTCCTGGCCACTGTGAAGCTGTGGAAGGTGGCCTGGCCCTGAGCTCAGGGACATTATCCCTCACTGTCACCCTTACTGAGAGGTGGGCTTTTGGGCCAGGTATGTACACGGATCATCACACATTTGTTTCAAGAAGATTCAGACAGCTTAGGAAAAGATCCATCAAGTCTTATTTTCTTGATTTCTCTTTTAAAACCTGGGAATGGGTATTGCATGTTGTGGAAAGCCTTTTCAGCATCTGTGGAGATAATCATGTAGTTTTCCCCTACGTCTTTTAATGTAGTACATTTTGTGAGTAGAGTTCCTGATTTTTTTTTTTTTTGTACCAGGAATCAAACTCAGGACCTCAGGACCTTGCACTTGTGAAGCAGGCGCAGCACCACTGAGCTGACCCCGGCCCTCCTGGTGTGAGTCAACTTTGTACTCCTGCAGTGAATCCTCTAGGTTGTGGTACATGGGTTTTCTTCTATGCAGTTTAATTCTGCTTGTTGATATTTTACTTAGTATTTTTGCATCAATAATTATACTTATTATCTGTCTTTAAGTTTTTATACTTTTTCATCCTATCAATAAGATTCAGATATCAAGGCTGAATTGTGTCATTATGAGTGGATATTTCTCTTTATTTTCAGTGACATGGGACAATTTGTGAAGCACTGAGGCCACTCTGTCTTTGAGAATGGGGAAGAAATCTCCTGCCAACCATCTAGTCTTGGTGAGGTTTTGGTGGGAAATCCCTTGAAGACTGTCTGTTTATTCTCTGGAAATTATTCTGTTTCTGTCCTAATTAAGTCAATTTAGGGATAAGCATTTTCCTGGGAATTTATCTCTCACCTACCTCATCAGCATCCCAGGTCACCTGACAACTGGGTGGTTCAGACAAGCAGGCGCTGCCCTCAGGCTGAGGCCTGCCAAAAGGGACAGCAGGGCAGGTCCCCCAGGCTGCAGGCGCCTTTCTTGCCCCTTCTGGGATGGGCTTGCTGGTCATCTTTGTTGTCACCTGGCTCATCACTGTTGCTTCTCTGCTGGGTGTCATGGCCTCTCCCTCCATGCGTTCCTGTCCACACTTCCCTGTTCTTACAAGGTCACCAACTCTGTTAGCCCAGTAGGATTCCTCTTAGCTAATCACATCTGAGGCAAATCCACTGCCTACCTAGGGCATCTCCTTTGGAAAGGGGGCTAGGACTTTTTAATGTGGACATCACCATTACATTTTACAATTCAACCCAAAGACCAAGGTTTTCAAATTTATTTGCAGAGGTATCTGCCAAGCAGTTTAATGACAGTCTAATGATAGCATTTTTTCTGCTTCAGTGGCTACTATTTTTCATTTTTTATTTTGTGTATTTGAGCTTTCTCCTTTATTGAATGATCAGCCTACCTTGTGACTTGCCTATTTTTTAAATGTATAAATCAGGATTTTGATGTATTAACTAGGCCAAATGCTGTTCTATTTGCTATCTCATTGATTTCTACTTTTGTCTCTATTATTTCTTTCCTTGTGCTTTTTTGTCTTCTTTTCTAGTTATTTGAGCTGTAGATTTAATCTTCCTTTCTTTCTTTGATATTAATTGATAAAAGGATTCAGAGCTGTGAACTTTTCTTTAATTATTGTTCAACATATATCTAGTGGAATCTGATATACAGTCTTTTATTATTACTTTTAAAAGAGATTAAGTGATTTCAATTTGTAGCTCCCCTATCACCCAAGAGCTATTTCACTGATTGTATTAGTCAGGGTTCTAGAGGAACAGATTTAATATAAAATATATATATATATATATGTGACATATGAGGGATTTGTCAGGTAGGCTTTCAGATCAGGAGGGTCCAGTGGCTGACTGCTGAGTAGATAAAGGAAAATTAAAGATGGCCCTCTGTGCACTGTGGAGCTGGAGAATCCACTTTAAGGTCAGAGGCCTGGAGCTCACTGCAGAGTCACTGATGTGAGTCTGAGTTGGGAAACAAGTCTGTGCTGAAGGAATGGGAGAGCAATGCCCAAAGCCATGGTGAAAACCAGAGCCTTCCTCTTTCTCTCTTTATTCTGTCCAAGCTACAAGCCTATTGGCTGGTGCCATCCACACTCAGGAAGGATCTTCCCCTCCCAGTTTGTGACCTATATGTCAGTCACCCCCAGATACAGCGAGAACTAACCAATCACTTCAGTGGTTCTTGCTTAAGTCAAGTTGACACATCATGATTACCCATTGCACGGATTAAAAACATTTCCCAAATAGAAGGCTTTCTGTCTTTTCATTGTGTCAATGCTTCCCAGGTTTATTGCATTATGATCAGGGATCGTAGGTTGTGATGTTTGTACTTTGGGGAACGTACTGATTTCTTGTGATCTAATATATCACCAGGTTTTGTATTTTGTGAATTGTTGAGAAGGTACATTTGGCCTCTTCCATGCTTAAAATTGTGTGTGTGAATATAAAACACACCCATAAGCCCCACCCTACTGGTGGTGTCATTTGGGTGTTTTTGTGTCCGTATGTGGCAGCACAGAGCTACATTGCTCAATTTCCTTCCAGAAGGAACCTGGTGCCAGGCTCTGAGAACAGTGAGCCCAGCCCTGTGGCTGTGGTGGCCAAGGCCAAGTCCTCCCAGGGCAGCGGCAGGCCATGGTGTGTCCAGTGAGCGTCAGGACTCAACCACATCCTAGACTTTGAATTTCTGATTGGACATGGGTTTCATGCTCTGGTGCTTTCATGAGCAGATGCCTTGTAAGGCGGGGTGTTTGCTGAGACTGTAGAAGGCTGCATCAAGGTGGATGAAAGTGCCCACGCCAGACTTCAAGCCACAGCTGCTGGAATCTTGGACCTCCAGCTTTCAGAAATGTGACAAATGTCTCTGCTGTTTATAAATTACTCAGGAGAAGGTGTTTTGCAACAGCAGCCCAAAGGCACCATGGCAGCCTTAGATGTTCAGTGTTAGCTGTCACTGTTACACTGTTGTGTGGTGTGTATACCTGGCTCTTTCCTTCTGTGGTTCTTTGGAGTTCCTGCCCTTATGCCAGCAGTCACCTTTGCTCTCATGCTGCACAGAGGCACTGAGCTTCCTGTTCCTTCCCTGTAGCTCTCACTGCTTGTGTGCTAGTTGTGTGGTAACTTGCTGGCTTAATCACGTTCTCATTGCTGGGATAAAATGCCCAACATCCACACTGTAAAGGAAGAAAGGAAGAGGGGTCTATTTTGAATCACAGCTTCAGAAATGTCAGTCCCTGGTTGGCAGGCTGAAATGCAGAAACAACATGGTGGGAAGGTCTGGCCTGGAGGAAAGCTGCTTACGTTATGGTGACCAGAAAGCAGATAGTGGAGGAGCTGGGAGGGAGATGCACCTCCCATCACACCCCCTGGAAGCCACCTCTTGTGACCAGGCTTCTTCTCTAACAGCGTACTAGACTATTACATGCCCCGTTGACCCAACCACCTTCCACAAGCCCTGCCTCTGAGTACATGAGAGTTTTGGGGGACATTCTAGATCTAAACCATAACATTCCGTCCCTGGCCACCAAAAGACTCATGCACATCTCTTTATGCAAAAGGCATTTAGTTTATCTCTAAGAGTCACCAAAGTCTTAAAAGTTCCAGCATTGCTAAAAAGTCTGAGTCCAGGGCTAGGAATTTAGCTCAGTGGCTCTACCACCCACCTCACAAGCACAACGTCCTGAGTTCAATCCCAGGTACCAAAAATAAATAAGTAAATAAATGAATGAATAAATAAGTAAATGTCTAAGTCCAAAGTCTCCTCTGAGACTCAAGGCAAACTCTTAGCTGTGAGCTCCTGTAAAATGAAAAAAGAAAGTTAAACGGTTTGATCCTACAATGGTATGTGGTAAACATTCTCATTCCAAAAGGGAGGAATAGGGATAGAAAGGAAGCACACTCAGCTCCTGAAATGATTGATGGGTGAATCTACTGATGAGTACAGGACCCCATGATCTAATCACCTTCCAGAAGTCCTGTCTCTGAGCACATAAGAATTCTGGGGGACATTCTAGATCCAAACCATAATGCGTGTTCTCTAGCAATGGTCTGTCTGTGTGACAACTAATAAAGTTACAGGATTTTTCTCTTTGACTCTCTTCTGTGATTTTTCAGAGTTGCATCATTTCCTTTTGTCACAAAATATAACATTAGCGTATTTGTCTTTCATCTCCTTCCTCTGATAGATCTTTTGTGAAATTTTCCAGTCATTTTTTGGGTTGGATGAAAATCCTTTAGTCAATTCCTAGAGAAAGGCTCATAGTTCAGAATTCCCTAAATTCTTGTATGTTTAAAACTCTTTTTTCTATCTTCCACACTTGAAGGGTAGCTTGAATGGATATGGGTGTATTTGCATATCTGTTCTTTTTTTTTTTTTTTGGTTTTTTGAGACAGGGTCTCCCTGATTTGGAACTCACTGTGTAGCCCAGGCTGGTATTAAATTCACAGTGATCTGCCTGCCTCAGCCTTCCAAGTGCTGGGATTACAGGCATGTGCCACCATGCCTGGTGATATCTGTACATTTTTATTTTACCCAACATTTGAGCTCAAGATTTCTGATAGGAGGAGATACAGGACGTGTTTAAAGACCACCTTCACACTGCTTCTTTGTGGCCCAGTCCCTATTTGCGGACCTTGCCTGTGCAGAAGGGAGCTTGACACCACAGGAGGGGACCCCAAACCATAAGTCTTGGGCTCATATAGGAATTGCTACACAGACCCTTCATCCCTAAGAGAGAGAGACAAGTGTCATGTTTCCAGTGTAAACACATCCTCTCTAAGAGGGGAAAGACTCACTGCAGTGTGGACCTTGAGGATCCCCCAAAGCCCCATGCATTGAAGGCTTAGACCCCAGGGTGTCCACTATTGAGTAGTGGAACCTTTGGAAGGTGGGAGGTCTTCAGATCATTGGAGGGGACTGCAGGACCCTGGACCAGCACTCTCCCCCTCCTCTCCAGCACCCACCCACTCATTCTTTTTTGGCTGCCTGGATCATGCTGTGCCTGTTTTGCATGTCAGGTGGCCCTGACATGGTGGCTGCCTCACATAGGCCCAACATTATGGGATAGACCTGTTATGAAACAGAACCGCCAAACCTGTGGACCAAAAAGAATCTTTCTTCTTCCTACGTTAATGGTTTTGGGGGCTCTGTAAGCGAAGGGAGCTGCTCAACACAGGCATGTAGAATGGAAAGGGATGTCTCTAGGTTTCCTCTAGCTTTGAAATTCAAAACCAGCCTGCAAGAGGTCAGGCTGCCACCTCTTCCTGGGCCTTTCACCCTGCACCAGGAGCCCTGTCACACAGTAGCCAGGACCTTGCAGAAGCATGAGCTGTTTCTCCATGGAAAAGAAATCTGGTTCAGACTTTCTTTCACTGATATTGTGACAAGGTTTCTCTAGCCATCTTGCCTTGCTGCTGTTTCTGAGCATGCTGATACAGTTAGCTTTTTTGTTCTTATAAAGCTATTTTGCCTGGTGAAACATGGGTTTTATTGGGGATGTTCTCAGAGTCCATCATTCCAGGCTAATTTCCCCAGATGTCCCTGGGGCTACGGCTTTCTGCACACAGACCCCAGTCTCTATCTTTGGAGCATGGTTTTCAGGATTATCCAGTCCCACTGCTCTGCTCTAGTTGTGCCAGGTAATTTCTTCCTCCGTGCTCCCCATTGTTCCCATTTTCTTTCTGGTCCCATGGTTCTTTCATTATCCCATTCACATTTCCTTGGTTGCTTTCTCACCTGTCTTCTCTTCCTCAGGCAGCTTGTGACTTAGCCTCATTTCTGAGATGATTTCGTCTATTTTGTCCATTTCTTTTCATGATTTCAACTAACGCCTTTATTTCTTACTGCCTCTGTGTGCTTACATCCTTATATTTTACATTTCTGGCTCAAAGTGGGTTTCCCACCCCAGTGCTTCTGTGAGTCTATCTGGTTCAGTGTGGGATGTTGTCTTGCAATTTCAACCTCTTTGTTTCCTTCCCCAGAATGTGAAATTGTTATCAGCTGAGCTGTGCTGATGTTTGCTTTCTAGTTTTTGTTGTAATTGAGTAGATTTCATTTTCTTCTGTGCATGTTGCAAACAAATGTGAAGAGGTTTGCAAGTTTCCTGCTTCCACAGCAGCCTCCCCTGTTGGATTTTCAGCTTTACTTTTTGGAGGTTGTGTAGAAAGCAGGAAGCCCATGTGTCTTCCAGAGTTTTGGGTTTATTTCTTTGTACAGGACCTGAACCCCCTCACCTAGTTTGCCTTTTCCACCTATGACTATCGTGCGTCTCCCTTTGTGCCTTTTTACCCCTGAAGCGCTCTCTGAACACCTTGCCATGCTGTGTAACCAGCTGTCCCCTGCTCTTGGGTCTTTGTTTCAGAGCAATGAAGATGGAAGCCGATAAAACAGCAAGCAGCAAGTGGAAGGGGATGGCTGAATGTGTTTATTAGAAAGAATTTTTAAAAAGTCCCTTGGTGTCAAGAAGAGCATTTCTAAAAGGCAGAAAAAACTGTAGATGTGGAAGTCCAGGGACTCCTGCCCAGGTTTTGGTACAGAAGAGTGTGCGGAGTGTGGGGCTGCTTGCTGGCCTGGGAGGCCTGTGAGGCCTGGAAAGTGACTTCTTTGTTTGTGTTTCACTTCCTCCAGGGCTTCTTCCTTTTGTTTATGGACCTGCTTTTTGTCTGTGGTATTTTACTAGGCCTTGACAGTTTATGTAAGTTAATTTGTTTGTTAACTCTCTTGAGCCTTGATTTTTAGTTTAATTTAGCTGAACTATTTAAGACCTGTGCATGACTTTCTTCTACATCCTGGGTCACCTGCATCTGTGGCAAGTGGTGTCTGTGCTCTGACTCCTCTGGATGCCTTCACCCTTGGGGCTTGGGGCAGATGCTACCTCTGGTGGCTTTAGGGCAACTGTATGCCCCTCCAGCTCTCAGCATCTCTTCCCATGGTTGTTCCTGCCCTCACCCTGTGAGCGGCCCAGTGCTGGGTTTCTCTGTGCTTCATTTTCTCACTCCTTTTGTTTTTGTTTTATGAGACAGGTTCTCATGGTATAGCCCTAGCTGACCTCAAACTCCTGCCTCAGACCCCCGTGTGCTGGGATTACAAGTGTAAGACACCACTCTCAGCTTGTCCTGCAGTTGTGTTGCAGCTGGGGTCCTGTCCGCATGGCTCTGCCCATCCTCCTTTCTGTGCTGGTTCTGGGCAGTCCTGGGTGAGGCAGCCTCAGCAGCCTGCAGTGGCCGAAAGTCCTAGCTAGATCTGTCTTTATTGACTTCTGGTGGTGTTGTCTCCTCCTGTGTAAGATCAGTTGATTCCACTCCTGTAACTGTTCGCATTGCTGAGTCTTTTCTTCTGCTTGCGTGTGGGCCTTGCTCTTATGATTTCTAGTCTTCGTATAAATTGGGAAATGCCTGTGAGGCTGGCCAGAGCTTTTCCAAGGCGCTCGACTGTTGGCCTCACTGGTGGATCCTGGTGCCATCAACTTCGCCTGCTGGAGCAGATTCAGCCTTGATGCTCACAGGCGAAGGAGAGGCAGGGTCAGGACTTTCACTGGGAGGAGGACAGGGACACCCAGCTCCCCCTGTGGGTCCGTGGGCAGAGGTGATGGGAGGGTGGAGGCCTCAGAGAACCTCGAGTGCAGGACATAGGGCTGAGTCTGTGGGGGCCCTTCCAGCCCCTCAGGTCCAGAGGTGCAGGGTCCGGTGACAGATGTACTCGTGACTGCAGATCTGTGCTGCTGTGCAGAGTGCAGGACCATTTGCATAAATATTTTTTGCAAAAAGCAATTAGCAGTTCATTTGCATGTAGCAAATAGCAATTTGCACTTTCTTTCAGGGACAATTTCTTTGCCCTTGTGCACAAATTGGATACCTTGCAATTGGCCTTCTGATCACAAGGCGTTACCGTTTTTCTTCTTATTTTTGCTTACTATCTTGCCCTGAAAATTAGAAATTTTCTTTTGAAAAATGCATTGCCACTCTGAGGGCAGAAGTGCTTCTGACTTGCACTGCCCAGCAAATACCCCTTTCCCTCACCTCCTGAGTTGATGTCTCTGTGAGGGTTCCCACATCTCCTCTGCTCTCCAAAGCTATAAGAACAGTGGGTGATGGGAGAGAGAGCTGCCCTGGGCCATGGGCTCCTGCTCCTGTTTCACAGCTGAGGGAACAAAAACATGGAAGAGTAGCCATTGAGCTCAGAGAGGTAAAAAGTGTTAACAAGTCTCAGGGAGTCTTATGGGAGTGGAGGCAGGACAAGGTGCTGTTGTGTGGCCAGCTTGGTCTTCCTGGTCACAGTCCAGGCCCTGACTATGACTGAACATTGTTAGAAAGAAACCCAAGTTTACAAGTATGTCTTCTGAACCCATGAGGAATAAAAACCGGAAGCAATATAAATATGTCATAGCCTATTGAGGAAAAAATGGAATACAATAAACATTTTCTCCAAAATAAGTTGAGAAGGGGGAAAAATCAAACAAAATAGAAAACATTGACATTTTCTGTGGCAGAAATCACAGTGAATAGTGACGGTTTAAGTAAACATTAAAAATAGAGACTCTCAGAGCCAGGGATTTTGCTCAGTGGTTCCACTGCCTACTTTGCAAACTTCAAGTCCCAAGGTTAATCCCCGGTACCAAAAACAAACAAACAAACAAACAAACAAACAAAAAAAGAGACTCTCATATTGAATAAGAACAAATAAGTTCTGACTAGGATGTTGGTTAAAAGAGATGTGGGTATGTCTAAAAGTAATCAAGGAAGTCAGAAAGTAAAGAATAAAGAAATTATACTTATATCAATATAAACTAGCAATATTTGTATTATATAAACTAAAACTGACAAAGTACTTAAAAGGGGAAAGGCAAAATGACTCATAAAAAATGTGTGAGAGCCATAAACTGAAACATATGAGGAAAAATATATAAAGGGAAATGTGTGAATTCCTAATCATGGTAGGAGACATTGGCCAGAAACCAATAAATAAACCATAAATAAATATATACAGATTTGAATAAAACAGCTAAATCTTAATTTAATGGACATAAGAATGCATACTCAGTAGGCTCAGTAGACTCTCTCTCTCTCTCTCTCTCTCCATATGTATATATATTTAACACAGTAAGAACATTAAAACACTGCATAATAGGTGGCAAAAGGAATTTCAACAAATTAAAAATCAATATTTACAGGCTAAATTCAATAATCACAATGTAGTAAACTTAGAAACTAACCACAAAAAGAAAGTCCTTCAAAATGTGTGTGCCTGAAAATGCTCTGTGAGTTTTTTCAGCAGGTGTTGGGGAAGAAATAAAAGTGGAAGCTGAATGACCCTTAACTGCCTGACCTTGAGGGTATTCACCCAGGATCTGTGGGCTGTGGCTGAAGTGTTATCCAGGCAAAGGTGCATCGCCTTTTGTTTGTTTATTAAAATTGAAAATTAAAGGTTGTTTTTGGTGCTGGGGATTGAACCCAAGACCCTATATGTGCTAAACATATGCTGTACCACTCCCAGCCCCAATAGGCTCAGAATTTCAACTGAAAAGGTTAGAAAAAGAAAAAGAAAAATCAGCTCAGGGAAATAATGTGTTAACCAAAGTGGCGGCTTAGGGTCTGGTGCTGGCTGGAGATCCAGTCCCAAGCCCTTTGGGCCTCCAGCGCTTTTGGTTACCTGGGCAGGTGGACACTAGGTGAGAGGCAGGCACATGCTCCTGGCTGTGTTCATGATCCTGAAAAGGCTCTGCTCTCCACAGCGCCCTCTAGGGTGCCACCTCAGGTAGCACTGCTGCTAGGGACAGGCACTCTGTCTGTGGCATAGCATGGACGCCTGTAGTTCTCCTTCTCCTATTGTCACCTCTTGGGACAAACCCAGGCACTGACACTGGATTTTCTCAGACTCTTGAACCTGCTCAGAGACAGCTGCTGGGCCCATGCTGGGGGCCACACATGTGCTTCTGGCCTGTCATGTTGAAGGCTACCCTCAGCATGGCAGTCAGACAAGCCCACAAGCAGTGTCCTGTGGGGCTCCAGAGTCTGCTGGTATTTTCCAAACTGTGACTGTGAGGGTTCATAATCATTCTTTGTCCCCGATCTTATCCTCTGCCCACGTGTTTACACACTGATCAGCTCTCCCAACACTGTCTGATCATCCTCCTGCCACCCTCCCACTCATCAATCCACTGCCCGCTCACCTGCTCACCCACCCTCCATCCGCCTGCTCAGCCACCCATCAGCCAACCACCCACCGTGCTGTATCTGCCCACCTGCCCACCCATGGTAGCCCTTTCACCCATTTGCTAGTCCTTTCCCTACAGCATATCAATTCATTTGTTTTCCTTCCCTTCTTCCCCATGCACCTGCCCACCGAGGGCACATCAGCAGCTGCCCTTCATGGGCCAATTTCTCCCTACATCCTGGGAGCGTACAGCTGGTGGGTGGGGATCAACCGTGCACCCTCAGTGTCCTCTGGAAGGTGAGCGTTTCTCTCCCTCTGATCTTTCTCATGCCCACTCTCGTAAGAGCGGATGAAGCAGCACGAGATATGAAGGCCTTGGCTTGCCCTCCCCCACTCCCTTGCTGGCTTCTTCCTTGGCGGGTGCCTCTCTCCCCTCCTGAGTCCTGGCCACAGCAGGGCTCTTGTTTCAGCCCCAGCTCAGTGGGGACAGAGGGCCTAGTGATGAGTGTCTTCCAGAGTCTGCTGCATGCATCCTCCCTACTTTATCAAGTTCTCAGAGCACCTGGTCCCTTCCCAAGCGCCCCCAGCACCCACAGCCCCTCCACTCCCCTGGCCATGCCTGACCTCCCTCAGTCCCCTCCTTCCTTGAAGTCTTCCTGGGCACCACTGGGCTGTCCCCACCCCTGGGATGGAGCCAAGCCCTCTGTCCCTGACAGAAGAGGGAAGAGGGTCGAGGGAGGTACCTCTGTTTCCCCAGCCAGCCTCAAGAGGGGCAGGTACCGCTGATGTGGGGAAGAAGCAGTCAAGGCTTTCCGGAAAGCCAGCTGCACCAGAACTCTATTGTTTGTCCCAATGGAGGTCTGCCATGGAGCCCCAGGGGTGAGGCAGGCACAGAGAAAGGAGGGGAGGCCTTGCCACCCCTGAAGTCCTGTCCTCCCCACCACCAGGAGCTCTGGGACTGACCCAGACTGAGGGTCTCACCCCACTCCTTTCTCAGCCCTGGGGTTCCCTTGGGAGCAGAGGACTTGTGTGGGGATGTGGGGCCACCCTCAGCCCCTTGGGGTGCTCCTGGGCCTCTCTTGCCTGGGTGTCCAGGGTGCTTTTCCAGTGGAATCTTCCCCAAAGGCTTCCTCCTCTGTAGGGGCCACAGCCCTGGGGCCCGTCCCCCAGGCCCACTCCTTTGGGAGGGCTGGCATCTCTGATGTGGATCCTCTGGGGCCAAAGGCTGCTCCATGGGAGGGGTCCTCATTTAGGGTTGAGGATAGGGATGTCCAAGGTGCCCTCCCACATGCAAGCCCAGCCTCTCTTGGGCCTCAGGGCTGTCCCCTCCCAGCCCCTGGAGGAGGGTCTGGACAGGGCCAGATACCTGGGGGCTGAGGTGAGTCCATCACAGCCCCACTCCAGGGGTCCCAGCAGCTGAACAGGCCTTGCTGTCCTGGCATGGTGCTGTCCTTTGTGCATTAGTTTACCATTTAAAAATCGGTAGCTGTGTCCAATCATTCTCCTAACCCCTCCCTGAGGACCCAACCCGACTGCGTTTAATAGGTGATTTCCCCTCCTGAATCCATCCAGAATCCATCCACACTCTGGGGTTGTAAACATTCTGCTTCCAAATCTTCTGTGTTTGTCTGGAACACAGTCGCTGTAACCACTGGCACACAGGCATCCTTGTGAGACAAAGCTTCCAGGCGCCGGGCTCCTGGTCAGTGGCAGAGCCAGGTCCAAGGTGCGGCAGGGGTGGCTCCCCTGAGAGCCCCTGGCCTTCCATACCTGGTAGCCCTGCCACTTCCCTGGCCCACCTCCTACAGCTGTCTGCTTCCTGGTTTTGTTTGTATTTCTCGAGGCCAGTGTGGGGTATCTTTTTATATTCATGTTTCATTTCCACTTTTGTAAATGTCTGGTTTCCTTTATCGCATCAGCTTGCAGAGAGGGTTAGGGACAAGGCTGTGAACGGGTTCTGTCTAGCCACTCTTTGTTTTGGACTTTGATGATAATATATTTCATTTTACCTTAGTGATTTTACATTTTCATGTGGCCACATCTTTCTGTCTTTTCCTCTGTTGTTACTAAATGTTCTGTCTGGCTTAGAAGCCTCACCTCCAGTAAGACATGCAAACTGGCCTTAGGTCTTCTGTGAATTGTGCTGACCTTCTGGCTGGCATGTTAGATTGTTTGCATTGGTGTGAATGATAGGGCCCGGGTTTCGGCTGGCCTTGTTCTGGGCCTGAGGTTGCTCCCAGGAGATACATGTATGAATTGGCAGGCAGAAGAGTGTGGGGGTGGATTGCACCCACCGTGTCGGGGGACAGGGCTGCCTGGGGCCTGGCCAGTCCTCACTAATCATTTGCTGGCCCTTCCCTCTGGCAGGGCCCACTGCCCTCAGTGGCTCCTGGTGCTGGTCTCAGGGGGCCCCTGTGTTGCTGTCTGCTTCCCAGGTTTCCGGGATGCAGTGTTGGATTTGGGGTTTGTGGCGGGACCAGTGCTAGTGGTCGGCTGTCAGGGCCACCCCACAGATGGCTCCCAGTTGGGGGACTTGCTTGTTGGTGCCTCTTGCAAGGAGCGTGGAGGCAGTGCCACTCAGGAATCACAGAGCTGAGGGGTGGACCAGGCAGCCGGTACCGGGTGTCCCGATGCCCAGGGCTGCACGTGACTGATCTCCATCCTGAGGCTGTGTGTGGAAGTGAGAGGCCTAGCTTGGCAGCCATCTCCAGATTCCTGTCCCAACCCTGGAGGGCAGGAGCACTGAGGACAGGCTAGGACTTCATATGGGAGCCTCAGCACATCAGCTAGGCAGGTCAGAGGGGCAGGACTGGTCCTGACGGGAGGCTGCCCCCGCTGCACTCCCCAGCTCCTGGCTGCCAGCCCCAGGTCACACTGGACTGCAGCACCTCCTCGCACTGGCCAGTGTACACCTATGGAGGCCACTGGGGCTGCATGGGGCTTGAGCATTTCTCCCAGCTTCGGGTTATAATGCCTCACACCCGCTTCCCAGGAGTCCTGACTCCCATCTTGCTCCCACTGGGCAGGCCAGATGGGTCCTTTGTGGCTGGGTTTCTTGGGGCTAAGGGAACAAGGCCCTGCAGTGGTGTGGCCTAGACAACAGCTGTGGGGGCTGGAAGTGCCAGGTCCAGGGCAGAGACCTTCTGAGGCTGGGCGGGACACTCAGTGCCTGGCCTGTAGGTGTTGCCCCACCTGATCTCTCTCCTGCTCGCTCGTGCTCTCTCTAGCTGGGTGACCCCAGCTACCCTGACCACCTCTGGAAAGACCCTTCTCCGAAGAAGAACACATTCTGGGGTTCTGGGGTTTAGGATTCCAGCACCTCCTTTGAAGGTCCCAATCACCCAGGAACACCTGCTCCACGATGATTCCTGGGCCTGCTTCACAGGGGAGGGCACACCCTGCTCCACCAGTGACCTGCTGATGGACAATGAGTCACATTGTGGGCGGCTGGTAAGAGGTGACTCCCAAGGACCTGTGGAGGGGCACTGGCAGCGAGACAGGTGGCCACCCCACCACATGGAGCTGGGCAACTACAGGTTATGTTATTAATTAGGCAACTTTAGGCTAACTGTGTTATTGGACAACTATGGGTTAACTAGGTAACTGTTCCCTTTGTAGAATATACCTGAGCAGCTGTGACAACTTCTGTAATCTGTCACCGAAGGAGCATAACAGACTCAGAAAGTCCTGCCAGAACTATTTTCCTCCCCCTTTCTGCTGCTGTGCTTTGTGTAAATCTTGCTTGCTATATTCCCAGGGAAACGCCAATGGAGGGGGCTCTTGAGATGGACAGGAGTTACTCCTGAGCCACTGGCATCATTAAAAGCTGCTTTTTGCTCTTATCTTCATGTTAAAGAGTTATCTGTGCCAGAGTCCTCACTGTTTCCTACTTCACCAGGAGAAGGATGGGTGTAGGGCTAGGTCAGAGGTGCTGGGGCAGGGAGGGAAGAGAATAGGTGGAGGCCGGGAAGTAGATGTTTACCCAGAAGGAGGCTCCCCTAGGACCCAGGTACCCACAGGGAAGATCTGAGAAGCAGCCATGTCTCCAAAGTTGTCCACGTCCTGGTGTCTGGTAACCTAGGACTGTCTCCTTCCCAGGCAAAGGGGACTCTGGATTTGACTGAAGCTAGGGACTGGAGAGGAGGAAGGTGTACTGAGTCACTCAGAGGCCACCTGTCCCTCTGCAGGAGCCAGTGAGATGCAGCCACAGAAGGAAAGGACTGGCATGACCTGCCTTGAAGATGGGCAGGGGCCAGGAAGGTGAGGAGCAGCACATCCCTGGAGTGTGGGGGGAGCACAGTTCCTGACACCTCGACTTTAGACTTTGGGCTCCCAAAGTGTCAGAAGTTGAGCTTGTGCTATGCTTCTCAGCACCAAGAGTTATGCAGAACTGGCTCAGAGGAGCTTGGGAGTTGGGACAGCTGGGGTGGTCAGTGGGAGAAGGAGTGGACCTCAGGGACCAGTGAGCTCAGGACACTGGGACAAGCATGCCTGAGCTCCACACTCTGCTCCCCAAAGCCAGTGGCCCACTGGAGAAGGGCATAGGCATGGCAGAGAAACCCGGCAGGCTCAGGCTGACAGCAGCTGCTGCTCCCTGGTGGCAAGTGGGGTGGGTGGGGGGTCCCCAATCATACAGACTGGGGCTGGCCTGTGATCTCCACCAGCAAGGCAGGTTCAGGTATCACAAGGAGCAGTGAAGTTAGACAAAGCTGGGCGTCTGGCCCTACGAGCCGGGAATGGAGGCAGGGGCTCTGTCAGCTTGACTCCCTTGGCTCAAAGGTGGCCCTTTCCCACCCGGTGGTCCCTGCCTGGCTCTCACTGCACTGGGCTGCAGGAGGAGGAGCCTGCCTCAGTCTGCCTCGTCTGCTACAGCTGCTGCTCTCCCCAGGGAGGAGAATGGCTGACGGCTGGTGTGCTGATCTGCACAGTGTCCACAGCCCTGCGGCAAACTCACATGTTTCTGCAGAGGCCTTGAGCATGCTAGTGTGCAGCTGTAATATCCTCCAGGATATTACAGTGTCACCTCTTTGTGACCACAAGTACACACTTGTTGTCTTTTCTTGTCTCTCTTGAGCAGGAAGAATCAGCAAGCGAATCAGTAATACTTGACAGTGAGCATTCCTGCCTTGTTCTTCATTTGAGTTGGTGCAAAGTTTGGTGTTTTAGTCCATAGTATGCTTTGGTGTTTTTCTACTTATTTTATGTAGAATTTAAATAAGTGGAAAGGGTTATCAAATGGTGGTATAAAAGATATTTTAAGTGTCTTTGAACAAAAATGTCAGCTTTTCTGTTTTACATGTTGATGTAGTAGATTATTGACATGTTGCCCAAAGCTGAGCTTTTCCTGTATTTGTAGAATGAATTCTACTTGTGCTTTCTTCATACAATTTCTTTTTTTGGTACCGGGAATCAAACTTGTGTCCTTGCACTTGCGAGGCAGGTAGTAGAACCACTGAGTTGAATCCTGGCCACAATTATTTTCTAATACATTGGCTTGGATTCGATTTAGTATTATTATTTTTTTTCTTTTTATTGAGATTATTGGCACAATCTAGGTATACAATACAATTACATTCATCACTGGGATTCTGTACCTTTACATAGTAGGTCTTGATTCTCATTTTTTCCCCTTATCCCCTGCCCTCCCTTCACCCCCTCCTCCCCTCCCCATTTACATACACTTTATTTCCATTTTTTCAGTTTCTCATATTATTTTCCCCTCCCTTATTACCTTTCCACCACCCTTCCCACTTTCCCTACACCTTTAGCCCTTTACTTCCTATTTCACATTATTAATTATATCATTAGGATCCTGTGTACTATTATAGTTTTTCACACCAAAGAAACTATTCGGTATTTCAGTTAAAGAAATCTCTGTATGAACATTAAAAATAGGGAATCCTAAAATAAAACTAAAAAGGAAAGTAAAACAGAAAAGGCAATGATGTAACATTAAAATAATCCTTAATTCTGGAGATGAAAATGGTCCCCGAACATATTTAAATTGCTTCTCGCTCTTATAGTCTTATCTTATTCTTTTTTTCATTATTTAGAGAATACTTTATTAGTTTCTGTAATCAAACCCACGTAGATATGACCTTACATATTTAATATGATGTGTTACCCCTGTACACATGGAAAAAAATAAAAAATAAAAATAAAAATAAATTAACATTTCTAGACCAATATGGTTGTCCATTTCTGTACAATGCCAAGTCAACACAGTAAATTGGGATAACTTTTTCCAAAGTTGGCAGCACCATTAAAGTTTCCCAAAATTCAATTTATACATATATGTATGTATATATATATATGTATATATATATATATTTATATAACAAGACTAATAATAGTATGTTATGCATCGATAGCAGCAACAGCTTTTCCAGGTTCTGCAGTCATCTGAACAAAATTATAGACATTCAGCACATTCCATTAAAAAAAA